>NW_021703778.1:103701085-104070643 GCF_005190385.1 Monodon monoceros
AAAAAAAAAAAAAAAAAAAGTGTGATAATAGTACAACAACAGAAAGACATATCAAAGAAAAAGATTAGATATTCCAGGATAGACACAAATACATAATGAGGATTATGTATATGTTAAAGTTAGTATCTAAAATCAGCTGTGGAGAAGATAGACTATTTAGTAAGTGGCATTATAACAACTAGGAAGACATCTGAAAACAATAAATTTGGACCAATATCACAATGTTTATTAGGATATATTTCAAATAGGTAAAATATTTAAATATAAGAAATAAACTATAAAAGTGCTAGGAGAAAACATGAGGTGATTCATTTATAAATCGGGTGTGGAAAGAACTTTTGGACTTCATTAAAAATCTGAAGGGCATAAAGGAAATGATTGTTAAACAGAAGAGACAGAGAGACAGGCAGGCAGACAGAGACAGAGACAGAGAGGGAGATAGAATAAGAGAAAAGAAAATTGAAATCATAGCACTGAGAAATTTCCCAAAATTTAACAATACTCTGATGGTTAAACTGTGGGAGAATAGACACTTGCATACAGCATTGACAGTTTAAATTTGTATAGTTTTAATGGTAAGTTGACAAAATATATGAAAATTACAATATTAAAATTATATATTCTTTGAGTACTTCTACTTCTGGGAATCTATGCTAGAGTTCTACTTACCTCTGTACAGAATTGCAAACATACAAGGGAATTTGTTCCAGGATTGTTGATATCAGTTTGAACTATATGAAATCGACATTTTATGTGACTCAAAAGTTTGAATGTTGGCAGTATGCCTGTAATAGCAAATGACTGAAAAAAATATTCATTGATAGGAAGTGGTTCAATAAATTATGTTGCATTAAGTTAAAGTAATAGCATGAAAATAGTTAAGGTAATCTGCTCATACAACTAGGGAAAGATTGCCAATATATGCTGTTATGTGGTGGGAAAAAAAAAAAACAAGCTATTTTATCAATGTGTACCATATATTGTATTTTGTATAAAATTGAAGGAAATTGAGTAAATATTATATTTAAGTGCATAAGCATATAAAACCTTAAAATTTATAATAGTGGTTAGTTTTTGCGAGGAGGTGGGTCAGAGCTTCTACATATGGCGGTGAGTGAGATATGCATGCAACTGAGAAATGTATGGCTCTCTTGGGGGAGAGCAGCTGTGTGGATCATGCCTAGAGGTGTGTGTGTGTGTGAGGGAATTTGCACTATATATGTTCTAGTATGGTTTTTTTGTGTTTTTTTTTTGCGGTTCACGGGCCTCTCACTGTTGTGGCCTCTCCCGTTGCGGAGCACAGGCTCCGGACGCGCAGGCTCAGCGGCCATGGCTCACGGGCCCAGCCGCTCTGAGGCATGTGGGATTTTCCTGGACCGGGGCACGAACCCGCGTCCCCTGCATCGGCAGGCGGACTCTCAACCACTGCGCCACCAGGGAAGCCCTCTAGTATGTTTTAACATTTGAACTCCATGGATGTTTTACCTATATGCAAATTAAATATATCCAATATATTCTGTATAAAACAAGGAGTTTCTTCATCATTCCTGTGGGCCAGGTGATTTTTCTTTATTCATGTATTTCTCATAGCATGGTTAATAAAATATTCTGATGTACAGAGTTACTTTATAGGTGTTACCAATATTTAATGGGTTAAAATAAAATAAAATAAGTTTAGTAAGTGTTATTTAACTTTTCAGAAGATGTTTCAAGCAGCCTGATTTGGTACAGTGGCAGAAATAAGGATTTGGAGTCTCAGCTCTGCCACATAGGTACCTCCTGTGTGCTCTTCAGAAAGTCATTTAACATCTCTAAACCTATATTTTTCTCACCTGCAAAACTGGAATAATAGTTTAAAACACTTTTTATAAATCAAAAATATTCATAAAATTTTGGCATATCCAATTTTTGTAAACTTTAAAAAAAATTTGTTTCAAAGCATAAATATTCACAGTAACAGAAGTTACTAGATTTTGCTTTGTGGATAAGGAGTCCAAAAGACTTATGCTACGTGAACTGCTACATACATACACAGAGATTATTACAGATCCACAGGGAATGGGTCACTGAGTAGAAAGTAGGGTAAATATGAGTGTTACATAGCATGCAATGGGCACAGTACACTCAGGGCTGGGACAGATTCTCTGTATCCACCCACCCCCACCCCCACCCCCGCTACCAACAGCAACAGCAATGCAAGAGTAGCTTTTATTTATTAAGTCCTGACTGTTAGATTTTGTGTGGCACACCGCATTTAATTGTTACAAAATTCCCATTTTACGGTTGCCAAAAATTGTGCAACCAATTAAAGTGGCAGATCTGGGATTTGAAAACAGGTCTTCTTGATCCCAAGGTCATATATCCTTAGCAGTATTCCATTTAGTTTCATACTTTAGTGGGCATTAAAATATGTCAGAAGTGTAGATTTCTGACCTTGCTCCAGAGATTCTCGTTTACTGGGCCCAAGTTACCTGCACTGTATCAACTCTTCCAGTGGCTCGGGTGCTGTTGGTCAGTAGGTACTGTAAGTAATACCATGCTGTTGCCAACTGCCTCTTAGTTCTCACCCCTGGCAAAGAATCTGTAAGTGACACTTGTAGGCAAGTCACTGTGTTTGCAGGAAAGATGGCAACCAACAGGGGCTATTACTTCTCTTTGCTTTCAGGCTCTGGGTTATCAGGGTGAGCCTCTCAGATGATGATGTGGTGAAAGAGAAGGGGTTATAGAATGTAGCTTCTTTGGTGGGAAGAAGACAGAGAGGTTACAAACAAACTATATAATCTGGGTTCTAAATCCATCCTTGGAGATTAGAATTCAGGTCTGTAAAGGGGTCTTAAAAGGGCTCAGAAAGATTCTGATAATTAGCCAGATTTGAAAACAAGTGGACTAAGTCCTTTTAAACATTTTCCCTCTCTACTCTGTTACGTGATTAAATATTTTTTGAAGTCCTGCTCAAAGAATCAAATGGTAAATCTTATGCAGTTGTATCTTGTTTTATTAGGATAGTCTTTTCTTCATATTCTTGGCGAGTAATTTTTGTGGTGCTTCTTTATACAAGGCACAGAGCAAGGTGCAAGCATATGGAATATAAGGTATTCCACAAAGTAGAATGTCTACTGAGAACCAAAAGAAATGCGGAGTGCCATGAGAAATCAAGAGGGAGAGAAGAGACAGAATTATCAATGGAGGATTAAGGAAAACTTCACAGAGGAAATGAAATTGGATCTAGGCCTTGAAGGATGGATATGATTTTTACAAGCCAATATAGCATGAAAAATCACACCAGTCAGCAGAGAGCACCATGAGCCCATATGGGGAATATATTCAGATTTGATCAAAGCATGATTTTAAATAGCAGTAATAAAGTAATGGGTTTATTAATTAATATAATAATAAAATTATATCTTTCTTAAGCATATACAACTTAACACTAGTAAACACACTGTAGATCAGAACCTATCAAAGACTCTAGAAAAGTAAGAATAAAACAAGGTTCTATATATACACAGGCTATTGTCTAGTAACTACAACAAAGTGTAGGAAATGGTATAGTAGAGGTATTTGTCAACTGCTAGATACTGTTTTCAGAACTACATTCTGTATAACATAGGAGTCCTGGGCTTTGTTCATAGGTACTAAGGGAAAAAAATAAAGTTTTCTCAGGTCAATAAGTATGGAAATTGCTGGTTTAAACAATTTCACTTAGTTTTTTTTTCTGTGGGACTTTCCAGAGCCATTAATATATCATTCAGCATTTCTCCAATTTCTTTGACCATGGTCTCCTGTTTTATATATTTCATTATATTATTATTTATTTATATTTTAGAGCACCTATTAACATCTTCTTGAGTGCTAATATTTCTGCTGAACGTAGTTTAGGAAACCATGTACTAGGAAACACAGTAAAGGAGTCAATCATCTTTTTTCTGGAGTAGGAAAAGAGTTATTTCATGGAAAGTAAAAGATAGGTAAATTAAGTTATATATCCATTTTAATGGTAGTATATAATTTCAATTTTTGATAAGTTTTATATTATTTAATAATATCATATATTATATCTGTTAAACATAAATTAGACTGGTCCCTGTAGAGTATCCTTTCTTTATATTAGGGTTACTTTTAAGAATGAGAAAGAAAGTTCTCTTGACTGTAGTACAGCATCTAGTTTCTACCATCAAATGTGGGCATTCATTTCACCTAAAAGCAATATTTAGGAAGTCCTGTAGTCTTCATATTTATTTTAGCCTCTTTTATTTGTATGAGTGTCCTCAAATCTAGACTACCAAGTCAAAGGAAGATTATATTGGATATATTTTTTAAATTTTCATTAGATTATCCTATCATTATTAATTAAATGGTGATGCAAATACTATATTTTCAAAGGTTTTTTAAGTCCATGTGGATGAGAGTAATTATAAAATTGTTCTTTTAAACACTAACAGTACCTCCTCCTTCCTGGAATTCTCAATTGTTTATACCTTTTCTTTGTGGTTGTAGTTAATTTATGTCCCCACAAAATGACTACCCAAGGTGTGAAAACTTATATAAGCTATTATATAAGTTTCCTATTAGCTACGTGGCTAAAGAGGATATGTTAATTTTGGTTGGTAGGACGATATTGCACTAATGGCATACGGCCCAGATTCAAGAGTTTCTGAAATGGATATTAATGTTGCAGTCTACAATAAATATTGTGAACAAAACCTAGACCGTTTTGAAAGGTAAGTGATCAAGAAAAAGTCTGATTTCCTTTGAATCTGGAAGAATACTAAGATCGTGTAGATTTTTTGAGCAGATTTTATTTCAGGCCAGAGAGATGAGGATATTGGCCCAAGTTTAAAAAATATGTTCTTGAAAGAGCCAGAACTCAAAGGCTAATTCCCTGTCCTCTGCTCTTTCTATTATGTCTTCTGTCATCTTTCCTAATACTTTGCCTTTAGACAGTTTATCAAATTTTGTTCTGTAAATTCTCTTAGGGCTGCACTATGCCAAAGGCTGAGTTGCTGTCATTTTCTTTCTCTGCTTACCTTGATTACCAAAGAAAATAAAAAACAGCAGTGTTTACTTAGCACCTACTTTGGACCCATCAGTGCTTGAGGCTAGAGTGGATATATAAGTCATATTCATGCCCACAGGTTTCTCCAATGGTAGCACAAATACAGGTCAAATAGTCTGGTTTCATCTTGAATATTATAAAACAAGTAATTATTTTTAAATTATTATGAAAGAATTCCAGTCTTATTTTCAGTTCCATTCATTTTGATGTTTTAAAAATCAGCAACATTAGTGGGCAAAATGGGTGAAGAGGGTTAAAAAGCACAAACTTCCAGTTATAAAATAAATCATGGGGATGCAATGTACAGCATGGTGACTATAGTTAATAATACTGTATTGCATATTTGAAAATTGCCAAGAGAGTAGATCTTAAAAGTTTTCATCACATGAAAACAATTTTTGTAACTATGTATGGTGATGGATGTTAACTAGATTTATTATGGTAATCATTTTGCAATATATACAAATATTGAATTATTACATTGTATACCTGAAACTAATATAATGCTATATGTCAATTATATCTAAATAAAATCAGCACCATTCAATAATGTCCTCAAACTTGAACTTTGCCTTATATATCAAACTGTATGCTTGACATCATTACTTGGATTCTTAATAGGCATCACAAAATTAACCTGTCCAAAGCTCAAATCTTCATCAACTCGTCCATCTCACAGTGGCCCTTACTACAGTAAATAATACCACCATTCATTCAGTTGCTCGGGCCAAAAATCTTGGAGTCATTCTTGATTCTTTTCTTTTTCTCATATTTTACATCCAAATCATCTCTGTTGGCTCTACTTTCAAAGTTTATTACTAATCTAACATCTTGTTATCCTCCTAGTTCATTGTGCGTACGACTGTAATAGCATCCTAATTAGTCTCTGCTTCTACTCTTTTGCTACCGTAACCTATTCTCCACATGTCAGCTACATTAAAACTAAAACTGGATCATTACATTCCTGTTCTCAAACATTTTCCCAACACACTCAGAATAAAATACAAATTTCAAACAATTTTTCTTGGCCTGTAATATCCTATATGATCTTAACCCTTTGATCTGTTCTGGTCTCATTTCCTACTTGCTTGATTACTTTTCTACCCACAGTGGTGCTCTGGCTGGAATCTAAACCTGCCCAGCATACTGATACCTCAAGGCCTTTGTCCTTGCTAGTCCCTCTGCTTGAGGTGATCTTGGGCCAAATATTTGTAGTACTTTCTCCTTTACTTTATTCTCTTATTTGTTCAATATCTGTTCTTTTGAAATAATTTCCCTGACCACCCTACCTGATAAAATATTTTCTATATTCCCTAGCCACTTATCCTGCCTTATTTTTTTTTGTCTCTTAGTATAGCTTAACGTTAAAATATGTATTATATTGGTTATTGTCTGCCTCCCTCAGTTGAATGTTAGCTGCATAATTGCAGTCGTTTACTGCTTTATTTCAAGTGTCCAGTACAGCGCATGGCTCATAGATGATGTTTTGCAATGTGAACAAAACCAGATACACACAAATACCAAACTGTAGTTCTATAAAGGACCCTTGACTGAGTCAAGGAGATCTGGAAAGTCTTCCCTGAGGAAGAGTATCTCTGAGCCTAGATCTAAAGGGGGCAATGAAAATTAACTAGGTGAAGAGAGGAATGGAAGTCTTCTGAGTAGTGCAAGGGCATGCCAAGGTATGAGAATCTGAAGCAAGAAGGCCTTGTTGCTGGGGCAGAGAAAGCAAAAGTGGGCATGGACAGAGGAGTGTTGATACAAAGGGAAATGGAGAGGTACATAGGAGCTTGATCGTGCAAGGCTTTGTTGTCTGTGTTGATCATGTGCTGTTTTTTATCTTAACAACAACAGAAAGCCTTTTTGGTATTTTAAGCAGGGTGGTGTTATGTCAGATATACGTTTTTAAAAGGTGTATGTAATTATAGTGTGAAGTTCGAAATAGGGACAAGTGGTGATTGAAATAGTCCAGGAGAGAGATTATCAATAATTTACCAAGGGAGGAGTTGGTGGAAGCTGTGTTTTCCTTAGGTCTGGGTAATAAAGGGGTGCATTATTTGTAGAGAACTTTAAAGGAAAATGTAACCAACTAAAATACCATTTTTTATTATCATTATGTGCCTGTAATTCTAAACAATGTCGCTGATTAAAATAGTCTATTCACTTGATATACCATTGGAGAGGATAAATAATAACTTGGACCAGAGAGTCAGCCATTTCTTCATTTAGAAGTATTATCGAGTACCATTTATGTGTCAGGTGCTGTTATAGACATGGGAATGCATCAGTGAACAAAAAGATAAAACATCCCACCCACAAAGCCTACATTTTTGCAAGGAAGAGATTGACATTATTAAATACATATTTAGCATCACAGGTAGTGGTAAGTTCTCTTGATATGCCCAAGAGGAAGTGTTAATTAAGCAGTTGGTGCTAAGGGCCAGGAGCTCAGAGGAAATAGCTGGGCATAAGATATATAAGATATAAAATATAAGGTATTTTGAAGGTCACCTGTTGGTAGATAGCTCTGTAATCATGAGTACACAAAGAAGGAGCTTAGAAAGAGAGTATGAAGTGGGAAAAGAACCAGTCTAAATCCTAGCACTGAAATGCCCCAATATTTAATTTCCAGGTAGAGAAAAATGATCCTTTATAGGAGACAGAAGAAACAGTTAATTAGGCATAAGAGCATATCAAGGAGTGTTATAGACATTATAAGATGATTAAAAGATCAATAGCTCAAAGAAAGTTGGTCATAGCACCGGTGTTATAAGGATGTTCTGCTTCTTACTTAGAAAATTTTGAAATAGCCTGTATTGATTATTTATATTTTCCCATTAAAAAGATGGACAGGACTCTGGGATAGCTAGGGTAATGTCCCCAATACAGAATTTTTCTCTCACTCTCTTGCTAAAACATCCTTCAATGACTTCTTTCTCATGAAGTGGAGAAGAAACTTCAAAGGCCTGTGCTCCATGATCTGGTCTCAACTTTTCAGCTGTAACCTCATCTAGGAGCTGAACCTAGACGAACCTTCTGCCTCCCTACATGAACCTTCTGCTCCCAGCCATCTCACCATTTAAGTGTCCCTTCAAAAGTCTGGAAAATTCATATTTTTTTCTTTGCTTATAGCATTTTATTTTTCTGGAATGCCTTCCTCATTCAATCAATGTTAGACCAATTCTTGTCATGTCTCTTCTAGAAAGTCTTCCCATTTTTACTCTGTGAATCATAGAATAATTTATCAGTACTCTACTATGATGAAGGATGGAGGCTGCTTATTATGTGTTTGTGTTCCCTACAACATCTGTCTCACATCTCTATTTGTTCAATATTAAATGATTATTGAATGGCTGTTATGAGCCAGACACTGGAAGAAGGCGAACAAATTGCTGGCTAAACAATTGTAGTTGCTTCTCTTTTAAGTTCTAGAATGAGCCTATTTGACGGAGCACAGAGCTCTGGTATTCAAGGTGGTGTGCAAAGGCAGAGATAGTACCTAAGCATCTATGGCTAATCTCTTGCTTTTTTTGTTTCTTACATGGCTCACATTAGTTTCCACAGTATCACTGTTTGAAAGAAAAGAACAATTCATTCTTTCCCTTGAAAATGATGAAACCTTAATATTTAAAAGCCTCTCTGTGCAAGCTGTTGGTATGAAATATCACAACATCACATCTGATAGTTCAATTTAAATATTAATGAAAACCTTAAGCTTTATCTGGAATAGTTAATTTGGAATTTCAATTCTTATTCACAGCCTTGTGCAAAAAAAGGAGAGAGAAGAAAGGGGGAGCCGGAATGTTTTAAAGGATTTCCGAATAAGTTTCTCCAGCAGACGCGCTGTTTGCAGACAAAGCAGCACAGATGTTACTTGTCTGTCACAGGGAATGCCAGCCTATAATGAGGCTCACTTGACTTGGTGTGCGTGTGTGTACGTGTGTGTGAGCATGAACGTGAGTATGACAAAGCTAACTCGCTGCAGACCCCAATAATAAATGCCAGCCAATCTGCCATATACATACGGGGTTCTGTAGGAGAATACCGGAGACAGAGAGAGCAAGAAAATTAGGCTCCGGTCTGTGAAATCCAGCTTAAAATGGGGCAAAACAAGTGTGGACTTAAGATTATCTGGAATCTTTGAATCTATTTTCTGATTGATAAATGACATCCAAGTTTAATTATATGACATAAAATAGTAAACATATAGTATAATTTTATGTAATACGTAAAAAAAATTCTTAGCTAGATGGCCATTTGGAAAATGTGTTTCTGTGTCCCTGTGGATTCAGGGCATAGGAACAGCCTGCTGCTTTTCAATCTTTTTGTGAATGCCCCCAAGAAAATATTCTTGAATTTAGCTCATTGTGTTGTATGAATGGTGATTGATCTTGTCAGGAGAAAGCCAACCACACTTAGCCCCTTGCAAAGCAAACAGCACGGCCAATATCTTAGTCAAGTTCTCTTTGCTGCTGCTTCAGCTGTCAAAGTCACTGGTGCAATGCAGCATTCAAGGTAACTTCCATTTAGTGGTGAAAGCTGTTTCTTCAGTTTCTTGCCTTCTTTGTCTTTTTACTTGCCCCCTATCCATCTAATACCATTCCCTTGTCATTGCCACACTTATACATTTGCCTCACCTCGCTGATTTCTCCCCACCTGCGTGACATGCCTAGAGCCCCAGTGCTGTTGATACATTTATCCATCCAGGGCTTTGTTGCATGGTGACATTCCAGAGCAGAACTCAGCCCACAGGCATCTGCCAATATGTAGGAACTCTCCTCTCCGGCAATTATTCAGTTTGATTACACACGATGATAAGCTATTAAGAGGCACTCATACACAGCCCTTTATTTACCAACAGTTGAAATCTCCCCATTTGCTTTCACTGTGTAAGAAACTAATTTTAGTGAAGTAAACAGAAGGGATGGGTAAGTCATCTCTGGTGGGAACAGTGCTGCAAGGCAGTACATTTAAGTCTCCCAGAGAGAAATGATGTCAACAGACCTGTTGGATCCATTTCCCAAACTAACACCTGTTAAGTAGAGCACCTGGAGAAGAAAGATACCTAGTGGTTATGACCACATAATCTATGTTTTAGAAGCCCTGTTTCTGTGTTTAATTCATTTATATATACATTCTCTTAGGCCATCAACACAATGCAGGTTAGGATTTCGAAGAATGTCTAAAAAAAGTTCTTTGTAAGAACTGTAACAACAGCTATCCAAAATTCCATGATTCCATTTATAGTTGTAGACTGCTGCTTTATTTATTAGGTTACAAGTGTATTTTCTGTGTAATAATTCACAGCAAATAGCTTTGAGTAGAAATCCCTATATTATTGTCATTCTCTAACCCTTACAAAAGTGACTAATAGAAGACTTGTGTGTTGAGTGCATATAAATACCAGTTGTTTGTGAGTCTTTTTGCAGTGTTAGATCTAAACAAGAAGTTGTAAAACAACAGAGTCTTTCACTCTGAAAAGAAAAATATCTGTAACAAGGCATCTTTAATTCCCTCACATGCAGTCACCTTAAATAATCACCCACATCCAGTCTAGCTAGAGAGCTCCACCTTGCCTCTCATGTCCTTGTTTTCTCCTTTCCACAATTCCATTGCCCCTACCCCTAGCACAGGCATTTTGGAGTCTGAAGCAAGAAAGACGAAATTCATTTGTTTATCAGGTAGTGTCTGAGAGTAAATGGCTTTCCTTTGAGCGTTTCTTTCCTTCTTCTCACTGCATTGAATTTAAAGCCCTTCCGCCTCTACTTTTTTACCCACTTGTTGATGCATGCCTCCTCCCAGGGCAACATCAATAAAGAGACCTGGAGATCTTGTTTTGAGTTTGTTTACTGTCAGCCACAACTGGGAATATGATTTCTAGCAGTATACAATGAAATCTTACTGTTGCAGGGGGAAAAAAGGAGATGAAAACTGTAATGCCCTGTGGAGTTCTCAGCAATAGGAATGGACTGTGCCCATGTTAATATATACTACACCTATTTATGTATTTATAAACTAGTCTCTTATGTCCATATGGGTATTTGGTTCAATAGTATGCACAGTCCATGCATTGTATGTAAGGATAACTGTAGGGATGACAATACTAGTATATTTTCATACATACCCACATTTTGCACATAGGTACTAAGCTGGCAAGTCTATTTTCTTTCATGCTTATGTTTTCCAGTGATTCATCTCTGAAAATCACCAAGTGAGATACATGTTTTAAATATAGATACAACTAACTCCTAGAAGCCCAGTTAGAACTCTGGAAAAAAAATTCTCTAAACACACTATCTTCTCTAAGTAAGATCATCAAATCACAACTATTTTTGAGTGGATACAAAAGATAAGAAATCTAGTTAGTATGTACAGAATGTTTGATGTGCCTGCGTGATGTTTTTATTCTGAATTATCTACCTCCACAAACAGGTATCCAGACTATCTAAACATTTCTCAGAGAATTATAGTTAAATTATTATTTTGGAAATGCAAACATTATGAAGTTAGAAAATCATTTCTGAAAACTTATAAAACATTAAAATATGGGTATTGCAAACTTTCATACTTGGAAATCTTTTTGGAAACTTAAGAAATATCAAAAATTATCCTTATGTTTCAAATTTCTATGATGATAAATTAGTTACTGCTTATTTTTTGATTGCTTCTAAACCAAGATAAGGAAAATATTCCACTGTCCAAATTCCCCCCTTTCCCAATCTGGTTGCAGTGTCACATGTTCATAAATATTACTCACAGAGGCTGAAATTTCTGATCTCTAAATGTTTTATTTATTTTTTCATTAAAAATGACCCCAAATTCATTTTAAAATGCTTTTAAAATTACTCAGAATAAATATAGCTTTAAAATGAAATTACCAACTTTATTTAAATATTATAAGAAAAAATTATAAGTTCACAAGTCTTATATTAAATAAAAATCACAGAAACAAGTCAACCAAGACACTCTCCAGGTATTTTTTAAAAAGATGCCAATATTCAGAGATATAAATCTACATATATAAAGATAAAGCAGTGCTTTTGTGTTGGATTTCTTGTGAGAACTCCAATTTCTTCAGCTTCTGAATCATAAAATATTAAGTTTTATTCAAAACAGAAATTTCCCTTGATGGTGGCATTTGATAAAAACCAACTGCCTTCCCTCAGTCTAATTGACTTATACTTTCTGAGTCCTAAAGCGGACAATCTTTCCAAGTTCCAAGGAGCTCATAATACACTGGAAATCTTAACTTGTTTGGTATTTGAGGCTATTACAGTTTTCCAAGATACATAATCAGAGGGAATATTCTCTTATGGTTTTGCGTGTAGATCACTCCAAAGCAGCTAAAACCAGAGGAGGATAGTAAGTTCTACTATGTCAAAAAGCCACTGGCGTAGGTGTTGGTATCACCCTCCTTATTACAATGACTACTCTACTAACACTCTTCTATGCTGAAAACATTTAGTATTGTGGTGAATGGGATAATTATCAGCCATAAAAAGTGCAGAAGAAAAATTGGAAATGATTCTCTCCAATTTATCCTTTGGATTTTGTTATAACAATTTTTGTTTATTTCATGACTGTCACACTTATTTTTAAATATATCCAGTAAAGAGAGCCTGCCTTTTCCTATGTGGTTTCTTTTTCCAATAATGCTCTTCCTCTGTTGGTGCACTGGACAAAACCTACTCATTCTTCAAGAAGACCCAGCTCCTAGTGGGCTACTGCATACAACAATTTTCTCTCTATGCCAATTAGCCCTCTTCCTCTCTTGTGCTCCCATAGACCTTTGTCCCCAGTTCCTATAGAGCCCTGACTCTGTTGTGTAGGGACATCTCTGTCTTATTCTGTGTTCCTGACTGGAATATGTGTTTTGTGAGAGAAGGGATTATGTCTTCTTAGCCACAGAGCCTCAAACCATATCTGATATATGATAAAACACTGCAGGGAGATATAGGCAAAGTGCTAAGGAAGTTTTTACATAAATGTACACAACACAAAGAATTTACTGCTGTACTTTCTTCTCCCTGCTTTCAAGCTCTTGTTTTTTTTGTTTGGAGGCTGGTGGTGTTTTCCGGGGTTGAGTGCGGGGAGGAGGGATTGGGAGAAGTTGCTAGCATCTGCAGGACAGGGACTTTGCCTTATTTGTGTCTTCTCAGAGCCCCCTCAGAGCATTCTCTGTAGTGAGCAGGCAGTGAGTATTGTAACGAGTCATTCATCTTTAAAGCAGGTCATGGTCTCAACTGAAAATAACTCAGGCTTGTCAATTGTAAGTGTCATAATAAAGGTACTCTTTATAAGTAAATTCACTGATGTTAGAAAAATAAACATTATTGAAAGAGCTTTTGCTCTAGATAATTCATAACTAAAGCAAAGCAGATACATATGCTAACAAAAGCATTGTCTTTTTATTGTCTTCAAGGCATTCACTTATTCATTCGTACATCCATTAATTTTCTTATTCATTCAATAATTATTTATTATTTATAGGTTACCTATTGTGTGTACACAGTGCTAGTTTTCATGTGATTTGCAGTGTGGTATGAAGACAAATGTTAAAGAGATAAAAACACAAATAATGATAAAAATACAACTGAAAAAATTTCTGGTTGCTACTACAGGAAGTGTAAGGGAACCCTAATTTTGTCAAGCATTGGGCGGGCGGGGGGGCTGGAGTGTTGGGATGGACCAAGGCAAAACTCATTGAGGAAATGTCATTTAACCTGAGTCCAGAAGCAGAAGGAAAAATTGGCAGTCTAAGGACTGAAGGGAAGGAAGAGACAATAGGTGAGCCTTTGAGGTAAAGGGGATGATAATGTAATGTTCTAGTCATGAAGGTTCATGTTACATGAGGCAAGAACAAGGTGAGTGGGGTGTGACAGAGGAGGAGCCAGGAGATATAAATTGAGAATTGGATAGCAATCAAAGGAAATAAATGACATTCACGAAGTTGCCAATTTTTCTTTTTTTTTTTAACGTCTTTATTGGAGTATAATTGCTTTTCAATGGTGTGTTAGTTTCTGCTGTATGACAAAGTGAATCAGCTATAGATATGCATATATCCCCATATCTCCTCCCTCTTGTGTCTCCCTCCCACCCTCCCTATCCCACCCCTCTAGGTGGTCACAAAGCACCAGTTTTTCTTTTAAATCAACAGTTATATTTTTAGTATTCTGAAAATATTTTAGGCAAGTATCAAGAAATTTCTAATTTTCAGCCTTAAAATCTTTAAATTTTTTTGTTAATTATTTTATCCTTTATGTATATGGATTGCCAGCAACTTATTTTTAAGGGATTAGGAACTGTGAAATCTGGGATCTGATTATGGGAGTTTGTGACTATTAGAGTAGATCTGGTTCTCATGAATGGGAAAAGGAGACTGGGTGTGATGAAAATTTAAGGAGGTAGAACCAGGCTTAAGCCGTGATTACCCCCAGTGCACTCAGTTTTCCAGACAAAAAACAAAACAAAAAAACATGTTTTAGATTCACTGTTAAAAAAAATAAAAAACAAAAGAATGGTTCAACAGGCTCTGGGTAAGTGGTGATAAGGAACTGACCCTACCAGAAGAACTGAATAGTAGGGCACACAAAATAAGAGCTTTACCAATAAATTCCTGTCCCTAACCTCTCTCTATTAATCATATAGGTGAAAAGCTGCTGTCTTTTGCTTTAGAAAAATGTACAGCCTATGTGCATCAACAGAGTCTAAAGCAAGATACATCACCATGACAACCATAACTCCAGTCTCGAGCCAGAAAATGGACATTCTATGATGTACAGAATTTGATTGAGGTGGTGGTCTTGTGCAATTCCCAGGGATCTGGTGGCAGAGACAGGGTAGGAGTAGGAAGTTATTGTATACTGTTTACAGTACTGTTATGTAGGTTAGTAGTCAACATCTCTACACAGCTCATTTCCTCTACCATATCCTGCCATTATTCAGAGATTGTTATCTGTCTGATAAGTATGGCTTTGGCATTGTGGGGGGAGGAGGTTGGCTACTGACAAATGTTTCCTCATGGTTTTGACTATTATCCTGAATTGACTGTAGGTGGTTTTTTAGATTGCTAGGCATTATCATGTATTTTCTTTTCAGTGTTATTCTTGGAACACTTCAGGTAAGAAATAAATACCAGATTTTCATCTGTTCATGTTCATGTATATATTAGTTTATAAGTAATACACTATAGGAGATTTAAAATACCTAGAAGCCCATTAGCATATCCACATGCCATATTAATGCATTTGCTCTGTTTGATGGATTAATATGGAGATGATCAATATAGGATTCATATTTGTAAGTGTTAAGTTACTAGGGATCTTATGGAAAAACAATTAAAGAATTAGGAGCTACACTGCTAATTACACAGCCTTCTAATTTTTTTCCATATCTTTTGTCAAGTTTAAACAAAAAATTTGTGAAAAAGGAATTTTTCACTTTGAATTAGTGTATTATGAGATTCACAACTAGGAAAACAGTATTATTTTAAACTTTTCTTACATTAATAGAAAATGTAAAATCTTTTTTATAGGAGAGCTTCAAGTTAAAATATGGCATTTTTATATATTCATGAAAACTAGTAATTCATTATTTAAAATCTGGAAGTTCTACTCAAGCATATGAAATAGTAAGTGAGGATATTAACATCTTTTATATTCACAGCAATTTGAGCATACACAGTTTTGTTTCTTTTTCTTTTCACATATGCATAGATATAACACATCTTCAATAGCAGTGATTTAATCTCTCAACAGGTCTGTTGAGGGGAGAAAGGAAGGTGGACATGAGCAAATGAATTCTGAGTGAAAGATCAGGAAAGAAAAATCACTTTCAAATATTTTTCATGACTAGAAGGCCCCCCTTTTGTTTACATTCAGTTTGCACTTGACTCCTCATTAACATATGCCCTTATTCATCCTTTCATTAGCAGGGATTCGTAGCAACCTAGGAATAGACAGACAGACATTGTAAGCTTTCTTGCACAATAGGACAGAGGACAAAGTTGTCTTGTTTGTATAACTTTGGCCTTTTTGATATTACTAGGGAGTAATAGAGCACCCTCACAGAGAGCAACCCTGATTATAGACATGGGGATGATGAATGAGCAATTCATCCAAAGCTTCCTCTGGATAGGCAAACAGTCTTAGACCTGTGTGTGCACTACTCTCCAGGCAGCTGGGGAATAGGTCAAGTCAATGTCATTCTGTCCCTGAAAGTACTTTCTGTTCTAGGCATAGGGTCTTTTCAAGGCAGCAAGAAGTATCACACAGATGACTCAGCGTCACGCACAGGTGCTGGTTGGATTCAGTCCTCGGACCTGGGATTATAGCCTATTCAAATCATCAGTGAGATGTTAAAGAATTCCAGTCCAGGATCAAAAACAAAGCAAGCATTCTCCTTCTCTTTTTCAGATTTCCATGATCCTTTCAAAGTAAAAATTCTCTGTTTGTTTTCCTAACATTTATAGTCAAATTAAACTCAGACCAAATTGCCTTAGATCCTGAGTTATTAACTTTTCATTTCTCTTTGTGATATTACTAAACCATCTTTTTTTAAGCTTTACTCACTTCACCTTCAAAAATGGGGATAAGATCATCTGATTCACAGTGATATTTCAGGGATTAAAGAGATAACACATGGAAAACTATTGCAAAATCTTTGGGACATAAGAAGTCAGTCCTCTTCCAAACACATAAATCAGAGATTTAGCTCTCCTGAGCATTTTGTTCTCATTCTTCAACTGTTTCTGGTAGATGAACTATTAAAGATAAAAATGTAAAATCTGAACTTAACTAATATGTCTCTATGAAAAACTAGAACTCCATTAAGGAATTTGAGGATTTTATGGTCTGCTTTGGCAGTTTTCCTAGTTCTAGATTTATGGGCCTGCCTTAGATTGGTAAGGGATGTACATTTCCACAATAATACAACAGAAATTGGAGAAGTTAGAGACAAAATGAAATCTCCAATTCTTTATCATTAGGGAACTTACCTATTGGAGTCTCTCGCTATCCCTGTGGGGTTAAACTAGATTGTCCTGATTCCCTTTGAGTTATTAAAGAGAAACAATAATTGGAAGTTGAAGCAGTACTTACAAATTTCTTCATGGTGATGGGTAATCATTTAAAGGTGGAACCAAGTACTTTTCCATGTGTAAACTCAGCTTGTTTTAGAAATCAGTAGGAAAAAACCATAAAATAAATATTCTGATTATATAAAAGTTGGAGTGTATTTAATATCTTAAAGGATTTTTTTGCATAATTAGACATTTTTAAGACAATCAGACCTGTGTAACATGAGGCAGAGTGTGGTCAAAAGTCTTTATCTCAAAAATTATCTGGAAGAAGTATAGCTAGAAATGTGATTTTTAAGGGAAGGATAATCCCTTGACTGCTATTATTACTATTATTATTTTTATTTTTTTTGCGGTACGCGGGCCTCTCATTGCTGTGGCCTCTCCCGTTGCGGAGCACAGGCTCCGGATGCGCAGGCTCAGCGGCCATGGCTCACGGGCCCAGCCGCTCTGCGGCATGTGGGATCTTCCCGGACCGGGGCACGAACCCGTGTCCCCTGCATCTGCAGGCGGACCCTCAACCACTGTGCCGCCAGGGAAGCCTGACTGCTATTATTATATAAGCTTAATGCTTGCTAAAATTCTACAATATCAGAAAACCCAGAATAATTTTATTTTCTCTTAAAGGTTGCTAGGAATCTTGTGCCACTAAATGAAATGTCATCTGTAAATATCTTATTGTAATAAAGACTGTAACAACATAATTTTGGTCATCATCATTTCAGGATCTGGTTTAACGTATCCAAATTGAAGGAGCTAATAAATATACATAATCAAAGTATCACAAACTTATATAGTAAGAGATTGTAGAAACAAACCTAGTATTCGTATCCTAATGATTACCCAAATGTACTTATGAGTCAAATTCTAATTTTGTAGTAAATCTTTAAGCTTTTGTTACAATTAGTTTTTAAGTTACTGCCAAGGTTGACTATGGTCATAAAACTATAAATCTTGGAGACAGTATTCCGGTACTTTACCAAGCATTGCAATGAAACAAAGCATTTTAATAATTTCCAAGAATACACCATTATTTTTATTTCCTCTTTAATAATATTCTTAGTTCCTGAGTACATGTTCTGGAGGGGTAACTTTAGAGTGTATACTCTAAGACCTACTTTGGGGTTGGTTTAGGGAGGAAGCTGATTAAAATTTAATTGCTTCAACTTCTCATAACATACAAAGACAAAGAAAGTGATAATTGGGAAAACAATCTGAAAATAAAGTCTTACTTATTGACCTCTTATAATGTCTTCCAAACTTTTAACTGTCAAGGAGTAACTAGCCAATGAAATGAATATGACATTAGCTAGATGTTTCACTAATGTGTAGGTTACTATCTTAGTAAGTTATTTATTATTCATTCAACAAACATTCACTGAGCCTTATAAGATGCACAGTATCTTTGTTAAGTATTGAACCATTTGAAATAACATAGTTTAATAGAGCAGGGATAACCTCAAAACTTAGGTAGAAATGTATATAAACTATCAGTAATTCAAATCAAAATCAAAATATTTGATAATGACACAGGAGTTCAGCGAGAGGGGAAAGCAATTTATGAAGGAAAGCCAATTAAAGATGTGCCATATAAGCAAGAGTTGAGGAGGATAGGCATGATTTGTACAGACAGACAGAGGGAGAAGATAAGCATTCTGAAATAAAGGTTAACATAAATAGTAGTCTGAGATCAAGAAAGAGTGTGTTGTTTTTGAGAGTCAGGAAACTATAATGGTCTCAATGGATTATTTATAGTAGTATGAAATGTGAGTTTTGAAAGCCAAGCTGAGGTTATAGAATTTATACAATGAGTGCTAAGAAATTATGAGACGTTTTAAAGGAACCCTACCCTGCTGGTACTAGTGAAAACTGGTTCAGTATTTCTGAAAATTTTCTTATCCTTTGACCCAAAATTGCTACTTCTAGGAATTTATCCTGAGGGGGAAAAATTAGAGGTGATTTTAAAATGAGTATTTTGCAATACTATTAATTATATTTAGAAACTGAATTTTGCCTAAATATTCAAATAAAAGGGATACAGTTAAATGAATTAGGATATCTCTTGGAACATGAAATGCTCATTAAACCCCATGTTTTAAAAGAATTGTTTATGACACAAAAATGTAATGCTATTTAATAAATTAAACAGTTTAAAAACAGATACTGGTGGTATAGAAAAATACACAAAAATATTAACGCTGTTTATCAATGGATGAGGAATACCCTGGGTGATTATTTTCTTTTGTCCTTTTCAGGACAGACTTTGTACGTGGAATATCTATCATTCTATAGTACATAATACTTTTCAAAAAATAAATAACCATATAAAATTTGTGATAAGATATTGATATAAAGACTCCTATATTTTTAGAAGACCAATATGTGAGAAAATAGAAATGAGATATAGGGAGGGAGGAGGTATATACAGCTGTATATATTTGACAGCATGATTGGAACGCAAAGGATAGGGGAAAGAAACATGATCAGGATTTTATATTTGGTTGGATATAAAGTATGAAGGAGAAATATTGTCAAAATTTCAAGCCTAAAAATTGAAATGAAAATCTGTACTTTCAGTGATGAAATCAATGATGATTTGATATTGAATTATTAGATTTTACAACTATGATAGGTACCCAAAATATGGAAATGTGAAAAAGAAGCAGCTGAAAATATGTATTTAAGGATCAAGTAGTATTTTAAGCTGTTAGAGATGATTAGTTAGAAAATGAAAAGAGAGCAGAAGGAACAGAGGCCCAAACCTGAGCCTTGGAGGATAATTAAAATCCAGAAATGGAGGAGGATAAGATAGCAAATAACCCAGAGAAAAATGGTCAATGATAGGAGGTTGGAGAAAGAAGTAATCCACCATGTCACTGAAAAACAAAAAATAAGGGAGTGTTTCAATGTGACAGTTGTTAGTGTTGTCAGATAGTGTAGTGTTCTGAAAAAATGCATGGCAAAATAAAACCATCAAAGTAGAACATTAATAAAGGGCATAAAATAGAAAATTAATAATAGACATAGCAGAAATTCATGTGCATCCTTATTAACTGCAGACTTCAAGTTGGATTAGAAACTTATTTAGAAATTTGATACAGCATGGAGAAGCTGTGAATATTTGAAAATTGTCTTTCGCTACCTACCTATAGTCCATGTGCACAGTGACATCCGTGGATGAACTGCATAATGCTCTCTCTGTTAGTTTTATCTCAAGCAAATAACTTAGATATAATCAAGAATTTCACAAAATAAAATTATTTGGGGAAATACTGAGATATACAAAGTTAAAGAGGTTTCTTTAAAGAAAGACTTCATGTAACTTTTACTATTTTTATATGCACTGTGGATTTCCAAAGGGGGCCTTTAGAACAAAATTATTTCAAAAATTAATTGAGCATAGAACTCATTTTCATGGAGCACCTCCTAGACTAGTTTTCCGTGGACTTCAGAGTGGGAAATGATGACAGATAGCAAGGTGTTGGCCCTGCCCACCCCATAAGGATACCCTGCTCTACAACTTCACTTTTCATCCTTTTAAGCTCAGCCCAACAGAGATCCTAATTTACTGTACATTTATGGGATATCATTCTCATCCCTCTTCACAGTTTTTATTTGGAACTACCCAGCAAAAAGACCAAATAGATGCTGCTTTAAAACAAAAAAATAAAACATGACTTTTGCTCTTTGTCTATATTTAGCATTTCAGTGCTTTCCTTTAAGAAGAGCTATCATTTGGCTATAGTAAATATTTTAGCAATAATTTGAGGAAAATTAATTTTAAGACTAAATTATTAACCTCATATTCAATATTCCCTTTCTAATTATCCCACAAATATGGGCTGTTTTTCAGTAATATACCTGAATTAGATGAACTTTCTCCTTTCTCTCCACTTACTAACTCTTGTTCCATAAACATAATTTCATCAGAAAGACTTCTAGAACTTCTAGACTGAAAATTCCCATAGTACTCTGTGCCTACTGCTATCAGATTATTTATCAGTCTTCATTGTAGTTGCCTGCTCTCTGGTCTTTCCTTTAACTGAGTGTGCTTTGAACCATTAAATGCATAGTGCCTAGGATCTAGTCATTGCTTAATAATTGTTGAATAAATGAGTGAATTAATGAATGGGTCTTTTATGCATTTTGAATTTTAAAGTTTCATATAAAGTGGCTAAAAGAGGTTATAGAAAGATTAAATGATTCAGAAATACAATATGCATTTTTTACTTCTTGAACCATTTCCTCTGGAATTTTCTCTAACTAGTAAGTGTTCCAGAATTCAAGGGTTTTTATTTAAAGATTTTTTTTTAAACATCTTTATTGGAGTATAATTGCTTTACAATGGTGTGTTAGTTTCTGCTTTATAACAAAGTAAATCAGTTATACATATACATATGTTCCCATATCTCTTCCCTCTTGTGTCTCCTTCCCTCCCACCGTCCCTATCCCACCCCTCTAGGTGGTCACAAACCACCTTATTTAAAGGTTTAATTTACAAATATGAAACAAGAAATTTCTCCCAGTTCTTCATCTCCCTTCATCCTTCTTTTTCCTAATTACTTTCTTTTCCTTCATCCCTTCAAATGAACAGACAGGCTGCTCCAAAGTTTTTGCAAATCTACTCATTGAACATTCTTACAGGCTAAGCAGCAATTGGAAATGAAATCCGACAGTTGTTTTACTGCTCTCTCATCAACTGGAGCAATAAAATGATTCCACGGGAGCATTTCTGCCACTAGAAATTGTGATAGTGTCGTTTTCCATTCCCTTTTACTTTCATAAATGATAACAGATGATTTCTTGTTTTTCTCTCTCCTCTTTCTTGTCTTATTCTACATATGCCAATGATGTCAAACTCCTTTAGCTGCAGAAACTTTCTTTAAAAGTATCTTATGTGTGTTTCTAGTTAAAGAAAAGTAGAACTACTCTGGATGGCAACTGGGGAAGTGTAGTAGAGGGTGAACTCCCCTACCTTCTTGTTTTAAGCCTCCACAGTGGCCTCTGCGAGGTATCCATGAAAGAATATTGCAAAACTACTGGGCTGAAAGTTTGCAGGACTGAAAGAATGGAGGACTCGTTAGGTGACATTTTAATTTAAAGTCTCCTATAGAAGGGCTTGCTGGGTCCCATAGTTACGACTAATTCTTCAATAGTAATAATCAGGTGATATAATTTTTAAAGTCATTCAGTAAACTGAAAACACAGAATCACACTTCAGCTTGTTTGCTTGTTTTCTGAAGGATCTATAAGCTGTATTTTTTTCTGAAAATATATATCTTTAGAAAAGGAAGTAATAGAGGTCTAGATGATTTAGAGCATTAATACAAATGAGACATAAATAAGTAAACCTCTAGTATAGTAATCTGAAACTTTCCCAGAACAATAACAACTAAAAATTGTCAACCTCTGACAGCTGTTTAGTAGTTGATAGAAAATGTGGTAGGACTCCATCGACTTCACATTATGCAGGTGTCCACATTAAAAAAAAAATCATAATTGGCACTAATTAAGACCACTGTTGGCAGCTTCAACAAAAAGGCCAGACACTGAGTGGGCAGGAAGATCCGCCTGGCCTCTCAGCCCCAGACTTCCCAGCAGGTCACTGCTGAATTGCATTAACAAAGCTAAGTTATTCTTGCTCTTCTAATTCTATAGAAACAGAAACTCAGTTTGCTATTACTAGCAATATAAGCAATTCCAGTACATTTATTACATATATTGGAAGTTTTGGGCTCAGGATTATCTTTGATAATATAAACGGCTACAAATATTATGCATCCTGTTTGTCCCCTATGAGAAGACAATGTAGCTGATCACTGGCACAAGTTCTGCACAGTTAACATCCACACAATTGACAGGAGAGGTAATCTTACTAAGTGTGTGATGGACCTATATCAACTGATAACCATGGATTTTGTTTTTAGGACTTGATGCAAATACTTGTCTTATGGCCTTTATATTTCAATGTAATGTGTGAGTAATATTCGCCACCAGATCCAACTGTGATTTTTATCTTGTTTGCACATGCAGATAAAGTTGACAATTAAACTTATTGTCTTGGAATTCCCATTCTGAAGAGTATTTTTGTATTTTCCGTGATGATAAAATTGTAAGCAAGGAAGATTCTCCTCTGTTGGGGAAGAGAGAAAGAGTGTGCCTATGTAGGTCAATCAATGTGAAAAAAAGGTGCTTGGGGTTGGTTTCCAGTAAGTGTGTACTTACAAATTATTCAGTCTTACAGACCCACATTCAGTTTTGCATTCAGATGCAGGCCTGGGTTGAGGATGGGAGGAAAATAAAGCTCTGAAGTGGGGTACCTAATCATATGAAGGTTTGCAATTTTGTTAGGAATAATAGAGAAGCAATATTGAGAGAGCTGTGGGGTTAATGAACACGGATGTGGCTTTCATGTGCAAATTTCTTTTGATTAGATGAAACAACAATTCCCAGAGTTGGGACTGGTGTCCACACACCCAGGCCTGCATCTGCATGTAAATGGCTTCATTAGAGGCCAGATCTGTGTGCACTGATGAACTGTACAAGGCACTCAAAGAGTCTCCGCTTCATGGGCTGCTTTCTTGCTGCGTCTGTTTCCTGTTCAGAAAATAAGTGGTATAGTTCTCCTTTCTGCCAAGCTGTTTGAAAAAGAGATAGTTTGAGAACACAAAGGGGTGAGGGCAGCTGACTATTAACATATCTGTCCTCTTTGTCTTATTCTTACAGACTGCAGATTGGAAACATATCCTTTTATATTTCCAAGTAAAATTAAACTTCCTCAAATTTACCTGGCAGTTATCAAGGTTAATATTTTTGTAGTTTGCCATTTATTCAGTGCTGACAGGAGAATGACCCTTATGTTGGACAGGATATCACTGAATATACAAAGAACTTGCCTATCTGCTCATTCTACCTAGGTTGAACCAGACCTCTAAAACTCCCTGTGTTTTTACTTTATGATTCAGGACTTACCGCTAACTAGAAGTATCCTTTGTGAGAGAAAAGGATGCAAGATGTTCTCAATATTTGATTAATGAAATCGTGAAGCATCATTAGTTTGGAATATTTCTAGGGAATTTTTATCAATAGTTAATTTATTAATTGAACTAATTTGCTTTCAGCTATAATCCATTTATTTTAGATGGAGGTCATAGGTGCCTGGTTTTGGGCAGTGCTAACTTTGTGAGCTCTGAAGTAATAAGGGCTGATATCATATAATAGTAATAGTTGCCATGTTATTTCTATTCAAAAAATTTTAGCGGACCAATTTTAATAACTTTATTGAGGTTTAATTTACAAACTATAAAATGAATGTATTTTAAGCGCGGTGAAGAACTTTGCCAAATCTGTACACAATAATCAAGGTATAGAACATCCTATAACCCCAACAGATTTCCTTGTGCCCCTTCCTACTCAACCTTCCCTCATCCCCCACCTTGATGACCACTGATCTGCTTTTTTTTTTTTTTTTTGCGGTACGCGGGCCTCTCCCGTTGCGGAGCACAGGCTCTGGACGCGCAGGCTCAGCGGCCATGGCTCACGGGCCCAGCCGCTCCGCGGCATGTGGGATCTTCCCGGACCGGGGCACGAACCTTTGTCCCCTGCATCGGCAGGCGGACTCTCAACCACTGCGCCACCAGGGAAGCCCCATTGATCTGCTTTTGATCAATATATTAGGTTTGTCTTTCCTGTAGTTTTAAATAAATGGCATCACATATATTTTACATCTGACTTTTTTTCTCAGCATAATGTTTTAAATATTCATCCACATTACTGTGTTTGTAGGATGTTGCTTTTTATTGCTGAGTTGTATTCACATGGATAAACTACAATTTGTTTATTCATCTACCTGTTGATGTTCTTTGGGGCTGTTTCAAGTTTCTGGTTATAATGAATACAGCTGCTATAAACATTTGTGTACAAAGCTTTGTTTGGACTTTTATTTCTTTTGAGTAAATACCTGAAGGTGTAACTGCTGGTTCATATGGTAAGGTTATGCTGAACTTTATTAGAAACTTCTGAACTGTTTGTTAATGTAACTGTACCATTTTGCATTCTCACTAACAATGTTTAAGAATTCCATTCTTCCACATCCTAGCCAATGTTTGATTTTAACAATTCTTTTAATTTTAGGTCTTCTAATGGTTGTGAAGTGATATTTCAATGTAGTTTAAATTGGCATTTCCCTGAGGATTATTGGTGTTGAGTATCTTTTCCTGTGTATATTGGCCATTAGTATACCTTCTATTGGGAAGTTTGTTTCTATTTTTAATAGTTTTTCCTACTTTAAATATTTCTGTATTCTTCTTATTGATACATATGAGTTCTTTAAATATTCTGGATACAAGCTAATTTTCAGATATACATATCATAAATATTTTTCCTAGTTAGTTTTATGCCTTTTAATTTTCCTAATCATGTCTTTCAAAGAGAATGCTTTTTAATTTCACAGAGCTCAATTTATTGTTTCTTTCATGTTATTACTTTTTGTGAACTCTCTAGTAAATATTTGTTTTCCCCAAGATCACAAAGATTTTCTTCTAGAAATTTTAAAGTTTTAACTTTTATGTTTAGGTCTAGATCCATTTCATTTTTGTGCGTAAAGTAAGATTTGAGTTTATTTTTCCTATACTGATATTTATTCTATCACTACTTTTTTTTTGAAGAACGCTATCTTTTCACCATTGAATTGCCTTAGCAACATCAAAAATCAAGTAAATACATATTTGTTGACTTATTTCTGTACTCTTTCTTCTGTTCCATTGATCTGTATCTCTGTCTTTAAGTCAGTATCACATTGTCTTGATTATTGTACCTTTAGAGTAAGTCTTGAAATCAAGCAATATACTTCTTTCACTTTTGTTCTTCTTTATCAAAATTTAAAAATTACTCTTGATTCTTTAAATTTTCTTATAAATTTTAGAGTCAGCTTATTAATTTCTACCCAAAAAAACCTGCTCAAATTTTGATTATAATTGTATAGAATCTAGAGTTCACTTTTGGGAAAATTAATATTTTGACCATATTGAATAGTCTTTCTGATATATCAACATGGTGTATCTCTCCACTTAATTAGATCTTAAATTTTTCTCAGCAATCCTTTATAGTTTTCAGTGTGCAAGTCTTACAAAATCTTTGCTAATTTACCCATAATATTTTATGGTTTTTGGATGCTGTTGTAGATGTTAGTTTTTAAATTTTGATTTCTATCTTTTTCTAGGATATAAAAATATAATCATTTTTGTATATTGATCTACTATTCTGCAAACTGACTAAACTCATTTATTGGTTCTTCTTTTATTGAAAGTGTTTTGAGTATTTTATTCTATTGTATGATTTTCGAATGGTTATCCTATGCCAGATGCTGTGCTAATAAGCAAGAAACAAACATTACTTCATTCAATACTTAGAACGATTCTTGAGATAGGTTCTGTTGTTTTTAACAGCTTTATTGAGGTATAATTAATATACAAAGAAATGCACATATTTAATGTGTACAATTTGATGAGTTTGGACATATGCAAACACTTGTGATACCATCTGCACAATCGAGGTAATAAACATACCTAATACTTCTCAGAGTTTCCTGGTATGTCATATTTTTAACCAAATTTGAAGTGCACAATATTGTATTGTTAACTCTAGACACTACTACATGGTACTGCTGGTCTCTAGAACTGATTTATCTGGCATAACTGGAACTTCATACCCATTGAATACACCTCCCTGTTTCTCTCATCCCCAGCCCCTGGCACCACTATTGTTTTCTCTGCTTCTATGACTTTGACTGTTTTAGATACCTCATATAGGTAGAATCGTGCAGTATTTATCCTTCTGTGACTGGTTTATTTCACTTAGCATAGGAAATGTTAGTGAGGTTGTATAGAAATTGGAACTTTCGTGTACTGTTGGTGGGAATGTAAAATGGTGCAGCAACTATGGAAAACAGTATGGAGGTTCTTCAAAAAATTAAAAATAGAACTACCATATGTTCCAGCAATTCCTCTCTGGGTATATATCCAAAATAATTGAAATCAGGATCTCAAAGAGATACCTGTGCTCTCATGTTCATTGTCTCACTATTCACAATAGCCAAGATATGGAAACAACCCAAGTGTCTGTCAACAGGTAAGTGGATAAAGAAAATGTGGTATATACATAAAATGGAATATTAATCACTGTTGAAAAAGAGGAAAATTCTGCCATTTGCAACATCATTTAGTAGTTCTTAAATGATGTTTTTACTCTTAAATCAAACTTACATTCTTGAAATAAACCTCATGATGTAATAATACCCTTTTTACACATTGCTGGTTTTCATTTGCTTGTGTTTTGTGAAGGTTTTTTGCATCTATATCTGTGAAGGTGTTGAAGTTTTATTTTCTTGTAATGTCTTTGATTTTGGTAGCAGGGTCATAATTTCCTTATAGAATTCACGGAGTTTTTTCTTTCTCCTCAGTTATCTGATAGAGTTTGTGGAAGAGTAATTCTTTCTTAAATATTTGATGAAATTGATAGTACAGACAACTTGGCCTTGTCTTTTCTTTGTGGGAAAGTTTTTAACCAAAATTCAGTCTCTTTACTAGATAAAGGAATACTCAGATTTTCAATTTCTTTCTGAATCATTTTGGTAATAAGCCTTTTAAGGAATTATTCAATTTCATTTGAGGTTTTAAATTTACTGACATAGATTTTGCATAATTTGTATTATCTTTTTAATACCTGTAAGATGTGCAAAATCCTATCTTTCTTTTCCAATATTGCTGTCTTCTCTCTTTCTCTTTCTTTGTCTTGCCTCTTTCTTTTTTTTTTGGATAACTCTAGCAAGAAATTTGCCAGTGCTATTGGCCTTTTCAAGGTTTCATTGTTTTTTTCCATTCTTTGTCTATTTTCTCTTATATTTGTTTCCTCTTATATCTTCATTATTTTCTACCTTTTGCTTACTATGTGTTTGATTTGCTCTTTCTTTTTAGTTTATTCATGTGAAAACTTAGATCATTGATCTGAGACCCTTTTTTTTTCTAATCTAAGCATTTAAAATTAAGATGACATTTTTCCTATAAACACTGCTTTTGCATCATCTCACACATTTTGAGATACTGTGTTTTCATCTTCATTCAGTACAAAGTATTTTCTAATTTTTTTTTGCAATTTCTTCTTTGAACCATGAGTTATTTAGACTTGTGTTTTAAAATATCCAGATACTAGGGGATTTTCTATATATTTTTCTGTTATTGAGTTCTATTTTAATTTCAGTTTGGTCAGAAAATATGCTCTTATATTTTCAATCTTTTTAAATTTATTGAGACTTGTTTATGGTCTATCTTTATGAATGTTTCATATGTCCTTGGAACTAATGTGTATTCTGGTGATGTAAAGTGGAATATTCTGTAATGTCAATTAGACTAAGTTGTAGACTGTGTTGTTCAGGCCCTCTGGCTCCTTATCTTCTGTCAAGAGTGTTATGGTCTCCAACTGCAATGCAGATGTTTATTTCTCCTTTTAGTTCTGTTATATTTTGCTTCAAGTATTTTGAAGATTTGTTACTGGGTACATGTACTCTTAGAGCTTTTACATTGTCTTAATGAGTTGACCCTTTAATCCTTATGAGTTATCCCTTTTTATCCCTCGTAATTTCCCTTGATTTGAAGTCTACTTTGCCTGATATTTACAGAATGCTTCCAACTTTCTTATGATTAATGTTTTCAAGATCTATCTCTTTTCCAGATTTTACTTTTAAACTTATTTCTTTGTATTAAAAATGGCTTTCTCATAGAAAGCAAATAGGTCTTGCTTTTTTATCCAGTGTGTCAATCTCTCCCTTTAATTGGGGCATACAGATCATTTACATGTAATGTAAATGTCAAATTTGTTAGATTCATAGCTATGGTGAGCTATGTGTTTAAAAAATTTTCCCTTCTGTTCTTTTACTTTGTTTCCTGTCCTATTTTGCATGAATTGAGGAATTCTTATTTTGCATTAATTAATTTTTGGTTTTCCCATTTGAACTCATTGATTGGTTTATTTACTATATCTCTTTTCAAAATTTTTTTAAGAGTTGCTCTACATTTTACAATATATGCATTTTAACTTACAACAGTCTACTTTCAAACAATATTATACCACTTTACATATAAGAACAGTTTTCTTTTATAATTGAAGCAAGTGAATTGACATTCTCATAAGAAAGGTTTAATAGAAGGTGACATTCAGGTTTTGTGTGACAGGTCCAGAATATTGGATTTGAAATCCATATCTCAACCTATTGCTGCTTGCTTGCATGTTTTTCATAGAAAGCACATTACTGCCATCCTGAAGATATATGCTTTTGGTCTCAAGGGTACTGGGATAAGAAAGCAAGGATGTAATGACAGACTTTTCAAGGAACATAAGACAATTAGATGATAAGGTTAAGAACATGGGGGGTGTGTTTTTTATATCCATGCTTCTACAGAGCACAGCATAGGGTCACATCAGGTTCATTTATAGTTCTGAAAATATATTTGGTTGTAAGATGAATATCTGACTTAAAGGATGGCTAGCATAACACCATTACATTGTCCAGAGTGACTTCGCTACATCTTTTGGGGCAGGGTCATCAGACTTATTATAATTTCGTGTATCTGAAAATATTTTTGTGAGAAGGGAGGTTAAACTTCTTGGGTAAAGGGTTTTAAAATCTTTTCATACAAGGCTATCATATATACTCCTTTGAATTTAGATTATTTATTCTTCTATGATGCCAGAAGGCACCATGAGCCTGAGTGATTTTTGGAAGGCGTAAAAAGTTGGAGTAGTCTCTGTCTCTTTTTTTGCTTTTTCCTGAGGCCCTTGGAAAGCCATGACTAATGAGTAGGGATGGAGTATTAGGAAAATTTTTGGAAGTAGGAGAAATCTCAAAGGCAAGAAGATGACTTAGAATATCGTAAAGAAAATTTCTTGTACTGTATGTCTATTTATTTTCTTATCCAAGATGTTACTTTTTTTTCTAAAATTAGATGCTATTTTTAATACAGCTTTGTGAAACCTGCCTTGTTCTATTTTTGATTCTTTTTCATTAAATTTAATGTTAAACTTTTTACTTTTTTGAGAAAGCAAGTGAAAAAAAAACACATTTCCAAGACTTGTATTTGTTAACTTTCACAAATTGTGAATTAAGATATTATGTCCAAGAGTTGTGATCATCAGTTATTTCTACTGTTAGAAGAAGAAAGGTGACATATATTTATTACATATCTAAATAATTATTTTTATATTCAGTTCTCTGTTACAGAAGTAAAACTATCTGTTTTCATCTTTCTTTAAAGATTATATGTCCTTATCAATTTATTTTTAATTCAATACATGTGCTTTAATAAATGCCATTATTTTTGTTTCTTTTAAAATGGAATTATCATAAGGAGAATTTCTTTTTAACATTTTAAGAAATAAATTTAACTCCTAGAGGTATTTCTTTTCAGGGCCTCATTGATGGCTGTATTCAATACCAGTTCTTCAGAGTATTTATTCACTCCAGAGGAGTTCTTTTGAGAAAATAGATCAAGTCACATAGAAATTTTCTTCCTTCCCTGACTGTAAGCTGCCAGTGACCCTTCAGAACTCATGGTCTCAGCGAATCATCACTTGAGAGATAGGTAAACTTTCTTCTGGAACTTCATTAAGGCATATTAATTTCATTTGAAGTTTTTATCAGAAATGTGAATCTACTATATTCTTTGATTTTCATATCTTATAATTTAGTAAATCATTCAATTTATTGAAAATCTATAATGAACAAGGTCCCAGGGTGATAAAAGGATGAAAGAAACATGGCTTCTGCCCACTTCAGGCTTAATTTGAATAGGGGAGCTACTATAGACTGAATGTTTGTGTGTCCCCCCAAATTCATATGTTGAAATCTTAATCCCCATTATGATGGTATTTGGAGATGGGACCTTTGGGATGCAATTAAGTCATGATGGTAGATTCCTCATAATGGGATTAGTGCCCTTATAAGAAGAGACATGTGAGAGCTCTTTCTCTCTTTCTCTTTTGACCACGTGAGGATACAATGAGAAAGTGGCCATCTACAAGCCAGGAAGTGGGCTCTCACCAGACACCAAGTCTGCTAGTGCCTTTATCTTAGATTGCCCAGCCTCCAGAACTGTGAGAAATAAATGTTTGTTGTTTAAACCACCCAATCTATGGTATTTATTATAGTAGCCCAAAATGACTAAGACAGGAGCTAAGACATAAATATGGAGAATGCAGTGTTTTTTGTAGAGATATGGAAACAGCAGAAAGAAGCTTTGGATGGTAGATTGAGCAGAATCTCAATGAATCTTAATGACAGCAGGGTTTTGACTGACACTTTGGCTGGAAGAACAGTTTGTGAGTTATGGCATTATGAATACAAGCATGCTGGTAGAAACACAGCTCATATTGTAGCAATGGCTCGCAGTTTAGTTCATTTTGGTGATACTAGGTGTCTGATGTAGAGAAGCAGGGGTTAAATCTGAAAAGCTGTACTCACAAGATATTGGTTTCAGAAGGTGATTGCAAGATTATGTAGTCTAACCTAATTTTATAAATGAGGAAAATGAGGGACACAATTGTTTGGTGTCCAGCGTGTAGCTCAGATTTTCTTGAATTCCATTTTGCCTCTTCAGAGAGTGCTATCTAGGGGTCATACTTCAGAGAGCCCTAATTACCTTGCCATGTGTTCACATTTGATTGGGTAAAAAGTGGTAATCACTAAAGATTTTTGAGGAGGAAAGTAACATGATCGAGTCATGCTGAGGAAAATTCCTCTGACAGCTCTCCGGAAGATGGATTAGGGTGGAGAGAGCCTGAGGGTGGGAAATAAGTTATGAGTTGATTTAACAGCCCAGAAGAGTAAAAAGAGTCTACACTATAATGCTAACAGTAATACAAAAGATGGGAATATATATTTATACAGATACATTCTTTGCTTAGTGTTACCAATTGAATGTTTGTATCCCACTAAAATTAATGTATTGGAACCCGAATCCCTAATGTGATGGTATTTGGAGGTGGGGCCTTTGGAAGATAATTAGGTCACAAAGGTGGAGTCCTCATGAATGAGGTCAGTTACCTTATACGAATAGACATGAGAGAGATTTTCTTTCTCTACTATGTGAGGTTACAGCAAGAAGACTGATCTCTGCAAATCAGGAAGAGGGCCCTCACTAGACACCAAATTTGCAGGCACCGTGATCTTGGACTTCCCAGTTTCCAGAAGTGTTAGAAATAAATGTTTGTTGTTTAAGCCACCCAGTCTATAGTAATTAATTGTAGCAGCCCAAGCTGACTGAGACACTTAGGGTAGAAGTTGCTGGATTTATTGTCTCACTGAGTATGGGATACCAGAGTGAAGGACCAGTGGACAATGAGTCAGAAATTTGGAGTCATTTTGATTTTAACTAAGGCAGCACTATTAACATAAATAGGCCAGTTCACTGACCTAATAAGAATTATGCATACACACACACACACACACACACACACACACACACACAGAGGCAAACACAAAATCACTCCAGAAAGCTTTATTTCTGTTATGGAGAAAGCATCTCTCAAAAAACTGGATCAAGTAGACAAGCTAGAAATTGTGACATGGAAACATTTCCTCTGGAGCCATCACCCATGAGGACTAGCTATGTTGTAGAGATATATCAGACAGTAGGTCAGGCACTCAGAGGTTGAAAGCTTGTCTCTCTCTTCCAGGGTGTAGCACATAACAAAAGGAATGAGTAAAAAAGAACCTAGGATGTATTCCAATCTGCTGGATTATAATTATTTTTAAAAAATTAGAGCTAAAAATACCCATAGCCAAACCTCATATTTTATATAATGGAAAGCAAAACAAACATATATTTTATGTAAAATGACTGAATTTGATAAGTTGGTCTATATGGTGAAAAAACTTGTTCTAGAACCTGTGTATCCTGATTCTCTGCCCAATTATCTTTTTATTGTTTTAGGGATTTTGGCTAGAAACACACCAAAGGCAAAACTGTAAAGAAAAACTTTATGAAATGTTAAAAACACATGAAAAGTCTAGGATAGGATTGAGAAGTTATGTTAGCTACTTGGGCACTAATTTCTCAAGCTACATTGTGAAACATGTAACACCCATTTCTATGGTTCAAGCGACTATTCTCATTTACTCATTCTAGTAGCCTCTAGTTATTTTTGCTAAACTTCCTATTATCCTACTTTAAAGGGAGAAAATAAGCCGTCTCTATAGTCAAAGCAGCTGTGTGTTCTCCTCACCCTTCCTACCTGGGAGGCCAAAACTTACAAAGGCTGGTTTTGCAGAAGGCTTTTCACTTCCTAGTTGTATAACCTTAGGCAAGTTACTTGACACTCGCTGCCCTATTTTCTTCAGTTATAAAACTGATGTAGTAATAATAAGACCAAATTATGGGGATGCTTTAAGACTAAAATGAGTAATACATTTAAAGTACTTAGAGGAATACCTGGCATATAATGTGTTCATTTTTTTCCTCAAAGTTAGCAAGCGTTCTGACTAGAACAAGGCATAGTTCTCTCCTCATAATGAACTATAGGCTATTTATTTATAGCTTTATGCATTATGTAGTTTCTTCCTGAAACACTTTTACTACTTTTATGCACACACTGTCATCATTTTTCTGCTCATAGCCAAGACTATCTGATAGAAAACAGATGCAAAAAAAGAGGGAGTGAAACCATACTTGCCATACTTACTTATGTCCCTTTTTAAGGTTTTGTAAATGACTGAGTGAGGGAGCAGGTAAATTGAAAATATTCCAAAGGCATGTTGTTGCATATTGGTATATATCACTCAATATAATTAAGACACATATTCTTACTTTTCTTTTCTTTTTCCATGGACTTTTCAGCCCAAATCATTGAGACCTGGGTAAATATTCACTGTTCCAAATTATAATAAAAATTGGATGCCTGATGTAACTGTAAAAAGAACTGGAGAGCTAGACCTATCGTGTGATTCATAATGCAAACCATGCACTGAATCAGGACCGATGCTTCTTGCGCGACTTCCCGAGAATGTATTTATATGATAGCTACTTAATGGGGATGTGCCAGATGTAATGATGAATGAATGGTACCTCCATTGAAGAAAGCTGCAATAGTCTCCATTCACTATATGCAGTGGTATACTGTATATACCACTGTATGTACCATCTAAGCCTGCATGTGTTTTACATCTAATTCAGTATTACTGAGGCAAAGCCTAGTAAACCAGATAAGGGGGGTTAGTGGTGGATTAATTGTATAGGGGAAGCAAACTAGTAAGTTATGTCTTTTTTGTGTTCTTGAGTTCTTTGTGAAGAACTGTGAGAGAATAATGAACATGCGGACTTAAATTCCCTAGTGGTATCTTGACCATAGCCATGAAACATAACCTGTGGCAAGAAATAATTGAAAATGATGAAAAAAAATCAAACATAAAAAAAAGTGAAATTTCTGGCTCCTGGATTAGGACTATGGAGGCATAGGGGCAGAACCAGGCAGATTATGCTGTTTGATTTTCAAAAACCCATGTTTTGGGCTTTCTGGTGGCACAGTGGTTGAGAGTCCGCTTGCCAATGCAGGGGACACGGGTTCGTGCCCCGGTCCGGGAAGATCCCACATGCCGCGGAGCGGCTGGGCCCGTGAGCCGTGGCCGCTGAGCCTGCATGTCTGGAGCCTGTGCACCCGCAACGGGAGAGGCCACGACAGTGAGAGGCCCGCGTACTGCAAAAAAAAAAAAAAAAAAAAAAAAAATCATGTTTGGATGGGTTTAACTATTCAGGAGAGAAAAAATAATGATGGTTTATGAGAAGAGCAAGCTATACAGATACAAGCTACTTTTTGTAGGGGGAAGGTTTACCAACAGGTGTGCCCTTTGGAGGTAGATTTGGGCAGAACTAGGAGTTTCTATGTATTTTGGCCTTGGGCAGCTGAGCAGAAGTTTAACTGTTGGTAATACACACACACACACACACACACACACACTCTGCATCCCTATGTCAAAAAGAAACAAATGAACAAAAAACAAACCTGTTAAAAAGGACCTGCGTTTTTGTACCTTTTATCTTTCTTAGCACATCTTCTTCCCTCCTACCCTTCCTCCTTCCCTCTCTCCCTTCCTCCCTTCTTCCTTCCTTCCTTCCTTCCTTCCTTCCTTCCTTCCTTCCTTCCTTCCTTCCTTCCTTCCTTCCTCCCTTCCCTTCCCTTCCCTTCCTTTCCCTTCCTTCCCTTTCTTTCCTTCCTTCCTTGCATTTTCATAATCAGGTTGGAAACTACTCTGTCTAGACCGAAAAACTTTCACTACTGCAATCATTCCACATGCATCGCCTCAGTTCATTAGTTTTAGACCATCTGCTGCCCTCTTGTGGCCATGTAATCCACCTACCTATGCCCCAGCTCTAAGCACTTAATGGTTTTTGTCAGTTGAAGGAAAGGGTTTTGTCAGGCAGAAGAAACTGACATCTCAAACTATAACTAACTTCCTTTTTTTCTGCCCCATGTTGCATCATTGTCTTCTAATGCAATTTGGCTCTAAAACACGTAAAACTTATACATCAGTGATCATTTTAAAGACAACGTACAGTAAATACATCATGAAGTGAATTGTCTTCTGAGGAAATTCACAAGTAATACTTTTCACCTTCTCATGTTGTGTCTTGGATAAGCCATTTTATATTAGCAGATAATGTCCAAATATAGAAATAAAAATCACTTACTGTATAACAAAATATATAAAGTTGTAAAAATACTTTAAGAAGAGCTTCAGGTAAATTCCTGACCAAAGGGATTTGATTAAACCATATCTTTATATAATACTTACAACAATTATAGCAAAAAGGAATTGTTTCAGGTAGAATTATTAATTATGTCTTTGTAATAAGTTTTGGAAATTTGGTTTTCTAAGAGATTCTTAATTTCAATACCAAGTAATACATGAGCCAATACATTCATCTCTGAAGTCATTACACTTTATTTTATAGCCTTCTCTTTTATATCAAGATTCTAATGTTCTTTTTGGGTCAAAAGAATAAACCCAAAGCTAAAACAAGGATAAAGAATCCTTTTATTAAATTTGATGTGCATGTCCCTGATATTCCTCATTGCACTTTTATTTTCAGCTTCTCATTATCATTACCATTTTAAATTAGGAGCAGAGATATTTAACTTATTCAATATAATGATTTAATGAAAACTAAAGAGCTGGTTCAGAGTAGCACCTTATAATCAGATACTCTGAATGCTCAGCAAAGCTGACAATTCCATTTAAGGGGAACATTTTTTTTTTCTTTATTTGGACTGTTGTTTAAAGACTATATTAGGTAGGGCTTCCCTGGTGGCGCAGTGGTTGAGAGTCCGCCTGCCGATGCATGGGACGTGGGTTCGTGCCCCGGTCCGGGAAGATCCCACATGCCGCGGAGCGGCTGGGCCCGTGAGCCATGGCCGCTGAGCCTGCGCGTCTGGAGCCTGTGCTCCGCAACGGGAGAGGCCACAACAGTGAGAGGCCCGCATACCGCAAGAAAAAAAAAAAGACTATATTAGGTAATTCAAATGTTACTATTAAAATGATTCCTAATTAAAACATTCAAGACGATGGGGAAAAGGAAACAAAGATTGAATGTTAAAATCTGGTGCTACTGCAGTGTTGACATGTGAGACATTGTCACTCTGAAACACCCAAGAGGCAGGTCAAGGTTGTGTTTAGAGACCAGCAAACAAGAACAACAAATCTTCTTTGAAAATAATATTAAACATGATTTTTAAAAAATCAGTATCTGTGTGGGAAAAATCAAAAACTTTGCAATTCCTAATACTTATTATATGATTTAGTACTGGTCATGGTTTGACTGTGTGTTGGATGCATTCTCTTTATAAAATTTAGGGTCTCTAAAGGTCTTAAACCAGCTCTTAGCATCATCATACCATATGATTAAACTGATTCTCTGGAGACAGAGAAAATGGAATAATGATTGAATGAGCAAAATATGGGCTATTGCAAATATTTCTAAGCTAACGGCTGTGATGTACTTAAGCATGAATTACCAGTTATTGATCACTGCATACAACTCTTTACCAAAGATATGTGCCCTTTCTCTATAAGCCTATCATCAGCTCTGGAATGGGAAAGATAACTGTGATAGTATCTGAAAGTATGATTTTATACATATATGTAAATGTAAAGGTTTCCTGCAGAACTGAGTGAAGAGGGGAGACATTTTTCATCTGGATTAAACTTGACTATTCACTTACCATTTTAAAGTCTCCTATGACTTCTCTTCTTTACCATCAGAGCATAATCTAACCCAGACAATAGAGCCAAAGGGATTGTCTTAGGTTGTTTTAGAGAAAAGAGTAACTTTCCTAGTTATATACTTTAAACACAGAGCATTCCTCTTTATTAAATAAATGTGCTAAGTCTAACCTTATGTATGCAAAAAATAAATTTTTCCCATTTGAAATATGGTTAGTCTGTGCATAGTATATAAAATCTGCTCCAATTGTTTAAACAAAATAAACATGAGATATCTATTTCTTTCTATAAGATCATACTAACCTATTACTTTAACATTCAGTTTCACTAACAGAAACTAAATCCATCCCTAACCTAAAAGAAAATATTTTCTTTGCAAAGTATGTGTCTTGAAGAAACAAGCAAACAAACAAAAAGACACTAAGCAGGAAAAATTCTGGCCTGCAAACTCCATTCTCCACTCAGTAGGCACCCCCGGTTCAAATATGCACATGATACCAAAGAATCAAGCTAGACCTGTTCTATGATTCACAATCCAAACTCTGCACTGAATCAGGAATGATGCTTCTTGTGTGACTTCCCAAGGATTTGTATTTATAAAATGAGCTATAGCTATTTTCCTCCACTACAAAGAAAAGATGTTATTTCTTACTGCCTTTCCTCAGGGTTTTATGGGACAAGAAAACAAGCAATTAAAAGCAATCACATGTGTAAAGTAGCATGTTATATGACTTGTCTCAAAAGTAAAGCAAGAAACTAAATCATTGAAAGTTGGAATGTGCTTGCATTATAAAATTAGAACTTCCGAACCCATTGCGTTGCTCAGTTTTCAAATTCATAAAATAAGAAGGATACTTGGCTTTCATTACAAATTTAGTGTGATTATTTGGAAAAAAAAAATTTGAATTATGAATCACATGAAATCATTCAAATGCAGATATTTCAAAATAGCAATATTGTCGGGCACTTTATGAGGCAAATTAGAAAGATAATGTCTCAAAGCCAAGGTTTTGAAAAAAGCAATTAATTTGTATTAATTAGAGATATATACCAGTAAAAATATTGTTTATTATTCAGTATGCGTTGGAGGTTAGTTATTATTAGATTTTTATTAAGCCTGTATTTATTAAGCAATAATATATATTTTTTCAACCTATGCTATTTTCTATGAACAAACCATGATTTGTTATCCGAAAGATACAGCTGTAACTGTGCTATTTTAGGAAAATAAATAAGATCACCTCCCTGTGTCCCCCCCTCCTCCTTTCCTCTCTCCCTCCTTCCCTTTCTTTCTTACTCCTTCCCTCCTTTTCTGTCTTCTTTTCTTCTCTCATCTCATCTCTATCCTTTTCTTTTCCTTTCCTTTTTCTACCCCACGAAATGCCCATGAGCACAGGCATGATGAATGCCTCATCCTGTGAACAAACTGGCAGCCTTGATCTACAGCTGTATGCAGACTGCATCTTTCTTCTAAAGCTGCAAGGCACACATTTAAACTCAAATCTCAGAGACTGCAGCACCTAGATTTCAGTACAAATTGGTATGACCAACCAGACCCAGCAACCATCGATCTTCATTCTTCCTGCCACCCTGTAAACTGAAACCTTTTGTAGCAAGAGGTAACTAAAATTCTGAAGTCGACTTGCAATAAAGGAAAGCAGCAACTTTAAGATTGGACTGAAATATCTGACAGCTCTCTGAAACAAAACAAAAACAAAATGTACCCAGGTTTCAGTTACGCTCTATTTGGTTTCTTGTTAAATAAGTGCTGGCATATAACTCATTAGACACCTTATGGGCAGCGCCACAAAGATGTGGGCAGTACAATTTAGAGTAAATGGGAGGTGTATAATTCAGCATTTACGCTTCTGGATAAATCAGGTTTCAGCATATGGGATATTTGCCATATACTTCAAATATTCTTATTTCCCTAGCTGCTGGCTCAAATTTGAATTTAAACAGGCACATAAACAATACATGGGGAAAAAATCCCAAGTTTTTCTATAACAATTTCCATTAATAATGAAACCTTGTTTGAGGCAGGAAGTAAAGTAAAACTAGAGAACTTGTTTCCCTGCTTAATTCCTTTACTTTGGATGTGGACAGGAGAACTGCATCCAGGAGGCTCAAACCAGAAGATCACACGTTTAATCCATTCCCAGGTGATTCTAAAATATTTTTACTTACTCTTGGAGACATTAAGTGTTACTCAGAGACTGCATTTTTTTTTTTTTTTTTTTTTTGCGGTACGCGGGCCTCTCACTGTTGTGGCCTCTCCCGTTGCGGAGCACAGGCTCCGGACGCGCAGGCACAGCGGCCATGGCTCACGGGCCCAGCAGCTCCGCGGCATGTGGGATCTTCCCGGACGGGGGCACGAACCCATGTCCCTTGCATCGGCAGGCGGACCCTCAACCACTGTGCCACCAGGGAAGCCCGAGACTCCATTTTTAGTAAAGAGGGCTTCAGCAGATTCTCTTTACTCGGTATCTCATCATTTCTGACCTGCGGATGGCCTTTCCTAACACGATGTGCCCAAACCCAGTGATCACATGTCTCCAAGAGTAAATTGACCTAAGTCTCTTAAATGAACAGGCAGGGGAATCGAGGTGGCTGCAAATTTTTCTTCTATCAAGAAAAACAAAAACAAACAAACAGAAACTAAAGTGTCTCTTATTTGAGAATCACTTCTTCTCCCTCTAAGGCAATCAGAATGTTGCAGAATGTGATTTCCATCCATAGTTATCAAAATGAGGTTCAAAATTAAGTATCAACAAGCAAAATAAAACAACTGTCATTTGCCAACTAAACTGCCAAAGATTTACAAATGAATAACTAATTTACTCAGTGCTAGTAATGTTATGATGGTACTAGCATTGCTACCTGTAGTGGAATATTGGCAAAAGATAGTAGGAGCCATTCTCCTACCTGAATATATACCCCTGGCAACGTGACTTTGCAACTCCTCTCATCAAGAGGTGAAGTATATTGGCCCTCCTCTTGAATCTGGGCTGGGCTTGTGACTTGCTTTGACCAACAGAATATGGTAGAAGTGATGTTTGTGCCAAACATAAACTTATTTTTATGTCTACATAGAAAATCCTGGAAGGCTTTCTCTCTCTTTCTGCCCTTGGTTCGGTAGAGAATCACCTGTCACTGCTCCTTCAGATTGCTCGTCATTACCTTACTGAGTGATGGAGCCTGTTATTAAACCCATTCTCATCCTTCTGATCCAGGTTAAAAATATTGGTTTCTCCTATTTTCTCTCTGAGAGGCCGATTTCTATTGCTTCATTCCAGGTATAGCTTACTTTTCGAATAAACATTTTAACCAAACCCTATAATTTGTGCAGGGCCAGACTAGGATGGGGTAAGTAAGGCAAGTGAGGCCCTTATCTCAGCTGCAAAATGTAAGGAGGCATCAAAAACACATTTATCAAAAAAAGTTACTGTTTAATGCAATACTTCAAAAAACTGAAATGAATGCAAAAATTGAACAAAATAGCAAAATTTTAGGTAAAGACAGTATGAGTGCGAGACCACATAGCATAATCTTTGGACTAAGTACGTCTAAATTCCACGTCTTAATTTTGCCACTTTTTACTGTAAGACCTTGGAGGATTTATTTACCTTCTCCAAATGTGTTTTTTCATCTATATAAAGTAGCTACTACTTTCATTGGGTCATTTAAAAAATTAAATAAGATGAGCCATCCAAGTGTTTAGCATGTCCGTATCACATTACTACTCAGTAAATGTACTGATTTCACATTCTTTTTTCTAGGTGTGTATTTTTTCCTTTTGAAGCTTATCATTCACTGAACAAATCTTTTCTGAGTACCTATCAATGTTCTTGGGATTGCTCTTAGCAGTGTTTTTGAAATTATGCTATAATAGTAAGCAAAAACAGGCGTGGGCCTTGAGATCAACGAGCTTACATTCCCATGGAAAAGATAGACATTAATCAAATAGTTGCAAACTCACATTTAAATACACAGTGTGATAAGTATATAATGGAGGGATTATACGTAATTAGGCAATACTTCCTGCGTAAGTGCCAATCTGAGATATTAATCAGGTGAAATGGAGAGAAAAGTAGCATTCCTAGATAGAGAATGGTCCTTTGCAAATGGTTGAATAAAGGAGTGCTTGAAGACATTGGGAGAGGTCAACAATGCCAGTTGCTCTAAGAATGTCCATTTCATTGGTCACCTTAGGGAGATTTGACTTAAGTGAAGAAAGAAAGGGAGATGACAAATGGACCTATGAAACAGCAGTACTTCTATTACAGAGAGCAGTTTATTTTGTTGTTGTAGTTGTTTTCTCCCCCCCAGGGTTCTAGACAGAGATAGGATAGGAAACAGAAGGAAAGTTTTTCTTTTGTTGATTGTTTGCTGAGGAAAGAGACTTGATAATGTTTAAAAATCACAGCAGGAAGTTTTCATACCAGAGGGAGGGATTAAATACACAATGGAGAGGAAAAGTAATCAATTCAGTCAAATGCTTATGAGGGAAGAAGGGAATAAGTTTCAAATCACCATCTGTAGACAGGTGGAGAGGTAATAAATCCCCAGTTATGATGCAGAGAAGGGTAGGATGGTTGCAGATATAGGTGATTTGTGGTGGGTCGTGCAGAGACAGAGAACAGATTTGCATCATAAAATCAGAGGTGTCCTTTTCTCATTATCACTCTCCTGTGATCATGTAGTGAGTTCAGTTTCAGACCCAAGTACAAGAATGCGATCTTCTGTATACCATTCTGCCAAGTGACCAGGGGCTTCCCTTGGTCTTCGAGTCATCCAGTGTGGAACTGGGAAGGAGACTCCCCATGAAGTAGTCATGGTGGCAAAGGAAAAATTCCTGGCATTTGTAATTGTATTCATTTTCTATTGCTGCTATAATAATTGACTACAAATTTAGTGGCTTAAATAAGACAAATGTATTATTTTACTGTTCTGTAGATTAGAAGACTAACACAGATCTCACTAGGCTAAGATCAGAATGTTGGTGGGTTGCATTCCTTTCTGGAGGCTCTAGGGAAGAATTTATTTCCTTGCCTTTTCCAGCTTCTAGAGGCTGCCTGCTCTACTTGCCTGATGATTTCCTTTCTCTATCTTCAAAAACCAGCAATATTGGCCAGGATCCTTCTAACACTGCCATCTCTCTGGCTCTTTCTTTTAATCGTCTTATCTACTTTTAAGGACTCTTGTGATTGCTTTGGGCCCACCTGACTAACTCAGGATAGTCTCCCTATTTTAAAGTCAGTTGACGAGTAACTTTAATTGTTTCTGAACCTTAAGTCCCCTATTCTCATGGATCATAACTTATTCACAGGTTTTGGGGATTAATATTTGAACAGCTTTTTATTCATTTGTTTTGAAGGGGTGGTTATTCTACTTATCACAGTAACGTAATGGTAGATTGTCTGAGACTTTGGGTTCAAACTGTGCAATATTTTTTTTCTTTTTTTTGCAGTCGATAAGAAATTTACTTGTTTTTTAAAAAAAAAATCCAAATGCTGGCATTGTCCAGAAAATTTTAACAGGTTTATTTATAATTGTTATAAAGTTGAACTGCTGAAACTTGTTCACTGAAACATTTTGACTTGCATTAATGCTTTATGCCCCCACATTTATATTAAAAATTCACACACAAATGAAAATGGAAAAACTGCCAATACCTGATTTCTGTCCCCTATTTTTCCACCTGCAATCATATACTTAGGTGCCTTTTGACCCCACGGGGGGGGGGGGAATCTAACGTTCAGAACTACCAATAATAGGAAGATAAATTTATTTTAAAGAATGAAGTTTCCCGTCGTAGTGGATTCTTAAGCACGTTCTCCCGTTTGCGGCGTGCTAGCTGTATGTCTTTTGGCATAATTGTTACACGTTTGGTATGGATAGCACACAGGTTGGTGTCTTCAAAAAGGTCAACCAGATAGGCCTCACTTGCCTCCTGCAAAGCACCAATAGCTGCAGTCTGGAAGCGCAGATCTGTTTTGAGGTCCTGAGCAATTTCCCGCACCAGACGCTGGAAGGGAAGTTTGCCAATCAGAAGTTCCGTGGACTTCTGATAACGTCTAATTTCAAGGAGTGCCACGGTGCCAGGCCTGTAACGATGAGGTTTCTTCACCCCTCCAGTAGAGGGCGCACTCTTGCGAGCGGCTTTTGTAGCCAGTTGCTTCCTCGGTGCTTTGCCACCGGTCGATTTGCGGGCAGTCTGCTTTGTACGAGCCCTGGTATAGAGACCTCCTTACTTACCCCCCTTCTCCTTCAGCTGGAGCTCAGCGAGCTAGAGGCGGCGCTGGCGACAGAGCGACAGCGGCACCGCGGCGGCAGCGAACACAGTTGAAAGATGGCTGACACCGAATCTGTCCCTCAGCACACCTTTTTCTTTCATGAGGTCTCTTGACGCAAGTGCTGACAAGGCAGGCTGGTCAGCTATCACAAACTCAGATCCAATATTTCCAGGCATTTAAATGGCAACAGTGGCAGGGTCTTTAGGATCACTTATCTAGCACTTCTGAGTAGCAAACCCCTTCTCAATCAACTCTCCTGACTTGAGATCCTAGTCGTCTTCTCCACTACTTTCAGAACTTGCAGCCCCTCTATATTACTCCACAAGAACGCTTTGCCTTCTCTGGCAGTCTCCATAGATTACAAATCAGACTAAATGGTACTTAAATGATTAGAAAAACTGTCTTCCTCTTTCTTGAAACCTGTGAGAGCTCTGTCATTTGAAACCCAGTGATTTGGCTGTCCACAACTTACAAAGGAATAAATAGGGATAGGACATTGGCATTCTGATTCTGTCCTGGGGAAGTCATCATCCCTCACACCTATATCCAGAATGGGTTGAACAGAATGGGTTGAATGACTTCTTCTGAAACAGCAAAAAAAAAAAACAAACAAAAAAAACAGATCCATCTTTTGTTAAGGGTCTTTCTTCTCTTTTTGACATATAAAGGATTTTGGGGGAAAGATTACAGATACCAGGAGGCTACTCAAAGTCATATTCAGGCTGAAATTGTCTATTTTTTTAATATCAAAGACTAATTATAGTAATTGATGCAACGCTGTGCTCTAAACTTACAATTTTCTTTTAGGAAACAGAATTATTGGCAAATACTCTAACCTCTCGTGGAGTGTTAGACTAAATTATCCTTAGAAATCATTGATAACAGTACATTGAGGGAGAAGGGACATTTGCTCATCTACCTATTAAGCCTCGGGACTTGGAATAATGTCCCCTACATCCTGTGAAGCAGGACAGAAGACTTGATATGCTTGACTTTTAAATTAAAGAGACTCTTTAAAAGGAGAGGGAGGGTGGGAGAGAGATGCAAGAGGGAGGAGATATGGGGATATATGTATATGTATAGCTGATTCACTTTGTTATAAAGCAGAAACTAACACACCATTGTAAAGCAATTATATTCCGTTAAAGATGTTAAAAAAAAATTTCAGAGGACTAAATAAATATTAAATAAATATTAAACTTCTGGTTAAATGTAAAAAAAAAAAAGAGAGAGAATATGTAATGGAAAGCAGTTAGAGTTGAGAATAGGACATAAAGATGAGCTGTTGGCTCCTGGAAGCAACATCTAGAGACTGTCAGTACTCAGGATTTGTACATGCTTCTGTTTAGAGTTTGAGAGGCCAACATGGCCGGCAGAAATCTTTGGTGGAGCTGCTACCCAGAGCCAAAAGACAAGGTTTATTTATTGCTGTAATGTATTAAACATTAATTTTTAATATCTAAGAAATAATTATTCATTCAAAACATTTTTTAGGTTCCTATCTTGATTCAGGCTTTGTGGCAAGTGCCTAGAGATACAAAAAGGACTGAAATGTGTTTGAAGGTTAAGAACTTTGAAAGATAAATGTAGAAATGTAAAACATCATTGTACTGAGATGTGTTTTGATGAGTTTTAAAAAACACCAGGAGACATTTGTCAGGCACATAAATGGGGATGGAGATGATCCCTCCACCCATGACTGGAGGGGTTAATTCCAAGCAAAGTAACTGACATTGGGAAAAGCCAGGGGGAGGGGGTGCAGTACACCCGTGTGCAATTAATTATAACAATGGCTGTTACATAAGATTCATGTGGAAGTAGGGACAGTAAGTATTGAAAATGAAAAGATGGCAACTACCAGCATATAGAGGGTATTCTAAGACTTGTGACAGAGTTTTGAAATAAATCATTTGTGAATCAATTTTACAACTTGCACTTATATACATAGTCCATGGACTGTTTGCTTTGATACTTTCTTTAAGGCAACCCAGCTTTTCAATTGTATAAACTTATTTCAAAAATCTTGTATTAGTCCCATAAATAGAAAATTAGTACCTCTTGCTGTAAATTATAAATGGGAAGTAAGGTCTCAAAACTTCTTAAAATATCATCATTAAAGGCTAATCACACACAATTATCTGCCAAGTAGAGTCTTAGGATTGATTGTAGGTGTCATTCATGGAATTAGCTTAGGATGGTAAGAGAAACCAGTATTGAGAAGATAATGAAGTCAACGTTTCGTGTGATGCTTTTGAAAGGCCAGTGTTTGGGCACTTAAAAAGAAGTTCAGCATCAAAGACAGGCCTAGAAGTTTAGCTCAGGGTCACAACAAGTTACAGGAGGAAGCTGACGTTCCAAGAGTGGAGGACCATAAAGTTTTGTGAAGTTATAAATAGTCATTGGGCAGATTCATCTAAGTAATCAGTATTACCTAGACTAGAAAAGACTAAGAATATTGGTTTTTCTTTTTTGCTTTCCTTCTTTTTTTTCCCCTTGTGTTCCAGTTCAACATTAACCAAAATTATCATCCATCACCCAAGGCAGAATTCATAAGAAAGCTAAATTTTTTCTTTGGGTCATACCCTTCTAATGTCACACTTCTGCTTCATGGTGATAACTTTCTTTTCTCCCTTCCTTTCTTCCTTGGTGTCCCAATTTCCATGGCTGGATTCTGTCTGACCTGGGACTGTCATCTGCGTTACCTGTATGTTGAAGTTGCCCTACATGTTCGGTTCCTACTCCCACAGATTCCTGTAGGAACTGCCTCATATCACATTACAAATAACGTTTGCCTGTATTACATATCTTTAAGGCCTCACTCCCTCTAATAATAAGTTAATCCTAGATGGAATAAGTATTTGAGAGTCATGGTAACATGATCATATATTAGTGTAAAAGGCATATCTTACATAAGCAAAAGCAAGAATATTTTAATGATGACTTTCTGGAGGCAGTATTTTTACTCTTCTGATCCAACCTATCATTGACATTAAATGCCAGTGAATTTCAAAACAAATGTTTTGCAAGAGGTCATGTTCTGCTCTTTCAGTCTGTGGTGTCAGAGAATTTCAGCCCAATTTGATACTCATTTGAGTTGTAAGATTTTTCTCTTTGACTAAGAGAGTGGTTAGTGAGTATGCTGGATCTGCTTCTGATACCATCAACAATTTGGGACTTGCAACAAAACAATGACAATGGAAAGAAGGCTTGCTAGATTGAGGAGGACAAATCAGGGGATGAATTTTCCAGGCTAAAGTCAAGATTGTCAAGTAATGTAGAAGCAGTATCCTCAAGCAGTCCAGAGGGCTTACGGCACAGCACAACATGTAACATGCAACAGTATCTAATAAAACAGACAACTCTTATGCTAATAGAAGAGCTTGAGGCTGGTGGGATTAGGCCAGATAAGAGTGCAATAGTATGTGAATGCGCCTATATACTGTGTCCCTTCTATATCCCGCACTATTTTAATTGTGCATTTGATTTGCCCTCATTTATAGGTTGCATTGTAAGTGTTCCAAAACGTTTCCTCTTTGGAATATCTTTACCTCACATTCTAAGATACTCTTTCCAAAGGCACAGGAAAAGTACCTTTTTTGCTATTTCCCCTGCAGCATTTGGCCCAGTGCTTTGCACATAGACTATACCCCATAAATTATGGTAGTTGGATGATTTAAGTAATTTTCTTTGTAAAGTACTAAAAAGTCTTACCCAACACACTAAGTAGAGATATAGATGTGAGGGAATCAGTTTGACAATAGCCAAAGCCTGTAATAGACAGTGCATTTTAAAAAACGTGATGCTATTGAATTTAGAATAAATTGGGAGAAATAATTCACTTTTATGGTGGATTAAGACAGTTCTACTAATGAGACATACAAATGTTGATGATGTTCTTCTAAAGTGTGATTGGATAAAAGTAACAGAGTTGGCAATAAATCAGTTTTGAACAAGGAAAAATAACCATAAAAATTTAGTACAGCCTAAATATATCTGTTACTGAAAAAGATTAGTTCTGAGATTATGATTAATATAGTCAAATATTTGATTTCAGGTTTGTTTTTTTATCTCTTGTTCTGAGTTTAGCCAATGAATTTAATAAAATTTTATATTTTTATAAACATATTAAAAATTTTTTATATTTTTTATCCCAAGCAATGAAACTGCAACATGATACGAGATTAAAAATGCAGGGTCAGAGTTAAGAAAAATAATGAGAATCTCCAAAGACAAGAGACCCAGAGGCTAGTTTCCCCTCTATTATAAAGTACTGTGAGCTTTGAGGCAAACCATCTTTGGTCTGGGGGATTTTGGATCTATCTTCAGTAATAATGCAAAAAGATTTATTGACCTCCAAATTTATTCCAGGCAGTTTTGAGGCAGGTAGCCATTAACTTGAAATATTCTTAGCTTTAAAAGTTCCTTTCCATATCTAGATTTTTATTATTTTACTACCTATAACTGTGGTTTGTAATATTCTAACCTACTAAAGCTGTGTTTCAAAAGAAATGTGACACAGAATCACGATATATAAACCAGATCAAAGCAGTGAGTCAGGGGTAAGGACTTATTCTCCATCTGTCTGATAATCCCTTCCAAACTTCCTCCTATACTAGTCTCAAAGAACTCTGTGGTATAGTCAACTACAATTTAATATGAATTTGATTGACCTAGACTACACTCATCAATATTAGTTTAACAGAGAGAAAAAGAGTAAATAAAGTAGATGTAATATGCAAATCCTTTGCTTCAAATCTACCAGTGTTTTCACTTTGACCAAATCTATTCTCATCTTCTATACATTATTTTATGTATAGCTCTTTTGACTCCTGGACTATTCTCTTGATGGCCATGTATAATCAACTGAGAAAACCTCTTAATTTTTTTCTATCCTTTAAAAATAAATTTGCCTACATAATCAAAACCCTTTAGAACTACTAGAGTTTACATAGTGCTTAAGGCTTGGTGGTGCCTCAATTTTTGAATAATGTTGCTTTTCAAGGGTTTTCCAACTGACCCCCAAATTGTGAAGATCATGACATGACTTAGAAGCGTCTGCTTCAGCACTGTTTACATTATCTTTTGCCTTCAATGCTGTATTCTTTATTCTTTCTGGAATATGGACTAAGACATAGGAATCCCTATGTCTATAGGGTTAATCCAGTTTTCTTCACACTTTGCACACATCGTATACCACATTTTAGAGAAAATCTGGGTCTCCATATCATGTTTGATTGAAGATAGTGTTAACATCGAAGAGAATCAGACTTGATGCACGGGTCCTAAGAATGGAAATTTCTAGTTGATGCAAATGCTCTGAAATCAGCAAGAGAGAAGATGGGGACAAAGGTACCTACAAAGTTTGGAGAAGTTGGTTGAGACTTTAAGAACTGGAAGCTGGCAAGGGGCAGGCAAATGTCTAGGTCTCTAAACACTAGCAAGGTTTTAACCCCTAAAGAAGGGCTTGAGTGAAAACCAGTAATGAGGGCAGGAATTTATATATTTGGAGTAGGAAAGGGAAACAGAGATGTAGAAGGACCTGTGGGTCTAGGGGCAAAAACAAATCCAGGACTCAGACCCAGGACCTTCAAGGCTGAATTTATAGTGGAATAACTAATTTAAATCACCAGGAACAGTATCTTCTTTATATAGATCCTGCATTATAATCAGAGCTTCTCTGAGCATTAGTAAGCTCTTGATGATTGATGATATGTGTTTGCATTTTTAGAACCTTAAATTAAACCAGCCAATATTATTTTTAATTTTTATCATTTCTGTTATATTTATCTTTTAATAGGATATTTGTATTTTCATCTTAAACATAGAAAATAGCATAATCATTTTATTTATTCTCCCAAAAAGCACATTTTTTTCATTCTCTGTGTTTAGCAAATAATATGGATAATAATTTCAGCACATTTTTTATCCATGAAAGCCTATGTACTGAATGTAATAGAATAAAATCCTATAGGCAATGAAGTGAATTTATTTATTTTACATGCAAGGAACACTGATGCTAAAATAAGTCTAGAATAAGAGCTTCAGCAATAGATGTGTCCCATTTAAATTTATTAAGAAAGAAATCTTCAGGTAGTGAGCAGACAGTGACTCTGCAGCAAATTTAAGTAATAATATTTTAATCTCCCGGTGTCTGATTTATTTTGAGAAATGTGTGACTTATTACTGAAAACACATCTTATGTAGGAAATAAGTGATTTTGTAAAGCAGCAGAACTTGGTTGTTTGGTTGTTTAATACTTGAATATATTTAAAATGCCTACATCATTTACAAGTCACCCTCAGATATAAAAATAATAAAATTATTATACACAATATAAAAAATATTTAGAATTGTTCTTGGGAGAGCGCATACCTATACATCATGGACAATCAACAACTAAATGCCAAAGAAATTAATGTTAGATAGAAAATTCCTAAGTTGACCTACAAATACAAATTCAAGGGACAATTTTAAATTCCTAACCTGAGACATAAGATAAAACATTCTAAATAAATGCCTTGAATGTTGTAATGGACACAGTGGTTCTACACCTCCAGGGATGATTTAAGATGCATTCACATCTTGCTGAGATATTATCTATCATATATAAGAAATTTAAGCCAAAATACCTTACTTACCAAAAAACACCTTTTATGACAAATGTGAAACCGATGTGAAAATTCAAGGTGTCAGGAAGATTTTGCTTAGTACCGAGATAGTTTGATACCAACTATTGAAATAAATTAAAAAGATAGGAAAAGAAACTGCCTTAGGGTTTGAAGTCTGATGTTATTCAGAAAAAAATATGTAAGTTGGGCAAAACTTTTGTTAATTGTAGTACTGAGCTGAGAGTCAACATTATTGACATCAAAAATTACCTTTCTTGTATATTGGTTTTGACATAGATATGGTACTCAGGTTGAAAGTTTAACATGATGAAACATAGTTTTTTATTTTATATAAGAAGCAATTGTAAACATAAAGCAAAATCTTGTACATTTACAAAAAATGGTGAAGGTCCTGTGCATAATTCTGACCTTGTTTAGGACTATCAGAGAAAAATCTGTGGATTAAAAACAAGCAATGAACAAAGAAAGATTATAAACAATATGGAGAGATAGACCTTATGTTTTTATTTAATCTTCTTGATCAGATTATGGAAAGTGAATCTTTTTGTGAACTGTGTAGATGAAGAGTGTTGGCAAGGAACTGTGAAGACTTGATTATAGCTCTTGGGACCTTTATTTGTTCATTTGATAAATAAAGGTAACACATCATAAGATTGTCCTATCTAAAACGCGAGTGTGAAAAGAAAAGGCAGAAAAGAATTGACAGGGCTTGATCTGCTTCTTTTGTTGACTCTCTTACCCAATCATAAATTCCTTCGTAGAAACATATAAAGGCATTTGAAAACTGGTAAGAGCTAAAACTAAGACGTGATTATTGCTATTGATGTTAGATGGGCAATGAATGCAAAATGTGAGTGTCTTTAAACAACAGCGTTTAGGATCACTAAATGGCAGATGCTTGGGTTTCTTATTTTCCTCAGGAAACTAATACTGTTTGGATCTTGTTTCAACTCATATTTTCTGATGATTAATTATTAAAAGTTATGTTTGTTACTAATGCAAGATGTTAAAAATAGAAAAAACTGTGTTTAGGGAATATAGGAACTCTCTGTACTATCTTTTCCATTCTTTTGTGAATCTAAAACTTTTCTATAAAATAAAGTCTACCATAAAAAAGTGATGATAAAATGTATTTTTAATAGCAAAAGATCTGAATAGATACCTCATCAAAGAAGATGCACAGGTGACAAATAAGAATATGAAAAGATGATCATCATAATTTCACATCAGGGGATTGAAAAGTAAAACAACAATGAGATGCCACTACACACTTATTAAAATGAGTAAAATCCCAAACACTGACAATACAAATGCTGACAAGATGTAGAACAACAGACACTCTTATTTTTTACTAGTGGAATTCAAGATAGTACAGCCTCTTGGTATTTACCCAAAGGAGTTGACAACTTAGGTCTACACAAAAATCTGCAGACAAATGTTTATATGCAGGGACGTTAAATGCATACTACTAAGTGAGTTTTTTTTTTTTAATACTACATACTGTATGATTCGAACTATGTAGTATTCTACATAGTATTCCAGTATTCTGGAAAAAGCAAAGCTATGGAGACAGTAAAAAGATCAGTTGCCAGGAGTTTATGGAGAGGGAGGCAGAAATGAAAAGCACAGGGGATTTTTAAAGCAGTGAAATTACTCTGTATGATACTATAATGGTGGATACATGTCATTATATATAAGTCAAAACCCATAGATTATACATAAATAGTTAGTCCCAATGTAAACTGTGGACTTTATTTAATAATAATGTATCAATATTATCTCATCAAATGTAACAAATATATCACTCTAATGCAAGGTATCAGTAAGAAGGGAAACTGAAACTGTATGTGTATAAGGGCAGGGGGTATTGGGGAACCCTGAACTGTCCAATTTTTCTATAACCCTAAACTTTCTCTAAAAAACAGCCTATTAACTTAAAAAAAGTGATGTTTATTATTAATAATTTTTCCCACTATCAGTTTCCTCTTCAAGTATCATTGAATTCACAGTTGTACACTGAACCACTCATCTGAGAGCTATTATCAAGTCTTAAGTGGAAGCTTTGGCTGGATGTATTAAATATAACCTTAGGATATGAATGCTGCAAAAAATATTCTAAGTTATGAAGAAATATTTTTTTAATTAACAAAAGTTAAAGGAATTTTATTTCTCCCTTTTACACATCTCTCAAAATTATCAATTTCAGGCAAAAACATAACAATGTAAATGTAGTTTTTTTTAGCACACTGGCTTTTGAATCATGCCTATCTTATGTGAAGGTGAAGAGATCTTTGCTATATACCTAGAAATCATACAGTATGCACTATTGGTATTTTTATGGGTAACCATGTTGATGAAAGCATTTGTACTTCTATCTAATTATAATCTTGAGTCTACAAATAAGCCTAATTCCCTCTACACCTAATTACAAATTTCATACATTAGTATGAAACTGCTTTATATGTTATAGATTATTTCAATATAAGCAGATTTTATATTTATAAGAATACATAAGAATGAAAACACCCAGCTAACAAATGCAATATACACAAATATATCTATGAAATGACAATTTACTCTCTTGAAAATTTTCAAAAGCTTGAAAGTGTAGTATAGAGCATGAGGTTTTTAGGAATTTAGAATAATGACTATTTGTTGAAGCTTAAGGTTTTTCAGTATAGACTTCATAGAAAAAGCAGCTGTCCAGCAAGACCTGACATATGAACAGTAATGATGCAAAATAAAGTTAAAAACAAAATAGTAGTATTAAAGTAGTAGTTAGTAGTTACCATTCATTGTTCACTTTCCAGCGTTTCAGCTAAACACTTTACATGCATTATCTTTCTGAATTGTCCCACAATGGTATGAAGCAGGTAATAGTCACCTTGTTCTACAGGTGAGGACATAGGCAAGATGTGAAGTGTCAGGCACAGACAAGAGATTATTTGCTCAAGACCCTATAGTTAGTAAGTGAAGGCCCCAGAGCTGGTACCCTGGAGCATCCTAACTGCTGTGTTTTCAGAGGAGGGATGAGCCATTCACCCAGAGTGCATGGGAAGAACTTACAGGAATGAGCTTACAGTTTCAATAAAGTAGATGCAAAGGACTGAGTGTGCTCCTGTTTAAGAGTAGAGATAAGAATTGTTTTGAAGGAAGCAAGTCTAACTTACATGAGCATTAGAAGACAGTGTTAGCATCTGAAAGCTCTGACCCCTTCAACATTCCCCTTAGGCCTCTTCAGCCTGGTTAGCATGTGTGTTATATTTTCTTCTCTCTTCTTCAGCTCTTAGGAGTGTAGCAAATGAAAAGAGAGATAGACAGGATTTCTTAAAAGTCTTTCTAAACTCCTTCTCTTCCCTCATAGATTCCTTCTTTACCTCTGTCCTGAACTCTGTTCGGATCTACATTCAAATGCACTGATGCTTGTTTCTGAGATGACATCATTTCTTCTGACCTTTTTTGAATGATCTAGGAAGCGCATCCATGCTCAAAGAATAAGAGTATTAGAGTCACACCTTAGTAGAATAAGTTAACATTTTTTGAATTTACCAGAACTTCTGAGGTTTTTATATGAATAATTTTATTTAATTCTCTTACCTTTCATTACCCTTCATTTAATATTTGAAGTAAATAAGGTACAGAATGGTCTATTCTCTTGCTGAAGTCACACAGCCAGTAAGTAAAACTAGGATTCAAACCTAGGTAGCTTAACTCAGTAATTCACATACTTAACAGATAAATGAAACTGCCCCATGCTAGCATTGTATTTTGTTTTTTGTTTTCCTTTTTTTTTTTTTACCTCTTATATTCCAGTTGTCTGCAAAAGCCTGCTCTATTATGCCTGCCAGTGCTGAATCAGTTAAACTAGTGTTAGCAAGTCTCCTAACTATGAATGTAGAAGAAAAATCTTAGGAGAGAACCTGCATTAGTTTTATCGATCTGCTTTTGCAGAATTGAAAACAAAAAGCCATCTTGAAGCACATCAATAGAATTATGGTTTCCCCTGTGAGAATTTACTGCATTGGTGTTCTGATTTGTTCTCTTCTAAAGAAGGAGCACAGAAAAAATTATTAGGTGCTAAAATAGGCTGGCCCTGATGAATTATTGACAGCTCCACATATCTTTCTAGTGTTTTGTTTTCCTCAAGTCATGCTAACATTACTCATCCTGCACTTTAACAAATTATAAAAGGTTTATTCAAATTTACTTTTTTTTTTTTCTTCAAAGATTGAGGCCCTAGGACATCAAAGGAGCATACAAATTACAAATCATTAAGTGAGGTTCTGGGATTAACATATATTTTAGGGTATAGCTTTTCTTTTATTTTTCTCCTCTACCTTAAATCTATCTCTGTTCATGGGAACACTGGCTATGACTATTATATATCCTAGTTATGCATTGACAACACTGAATCTGTAATGGTGAAACACTACTGTTTTAAGAAAGACTTCCTGTGATTAAAATTACATATATTAATATGTATACTTAATATACACATGTGTAATATGTGTGAATTAAACATATAATTCATATACATGTGATATGTGTATGCATAAATATACACACAGATTGACACAGACACACACATAAACAAGCATGTACATACACAGGCACGCAAGATTTCAGAACCTAATCTCATGCCTGCCACAAGTCAAATGTCTTTGCACAAATCTGTTTTAGTCACTTTTTTCTTGAGAAACGAGTCTTAGGAAAGGTAACAATTACAATTTCCACATGTTGTAATCAATCAGATCATCTCTAAAATGTACTGGTTTTAAAAAGATCTGAAGAAGAAATAGCCCCTGTATTAAAAGCAACAATAGCAACAACAAAAATGCTATATCCCAAGTGTTGTGCTCTATTGTGGTCGACTCTATCCAGGACATCTTGCAGTTTGTTACACTGCTTTGAGGAAGAAAAGTTAGAAGGCTTGTTTGCAGACAGCATGGTGTCTGTTAAATCACTTGGCTTCAATGATTTCCTCCTTACATGCTCATCTACACAGCTTGTCCAGCACTCACTGCTTCTTTGGGGCATTGTTTTCCTAGTTAGATTCTGGAAGTCATCATTTCTATTGGGAACAGAATATTAGGCTGAGGGGCAATGCAACCACTGACTGAGGACCCCAGACATTCAACAAGAAAAGAGTGCCCCTGTTCCCATTTGATGATGCAGAATATACCAAAGAGAAGTGAAAGGAACACTGTTGCTTGATTAGAAAGTATTGAGAGGACATGAGGTTTGGGAAGTTTTGTAACAGAATTTCTTTAAAGTTTTGGCTTTCTATATGAAATATATTTAATCCTTGATGTCAAGTCAACCACTCCATTTTAAGCATTAGAATACAATTGGAAATCTTCCATTGTTTAACATTTTCTGTATTAAAAAGAGCCTTATTGACTAGTCAGAGACTATTTTTGAGAAGAGGCTGTGAAACTACAAGTCCTTCTGAGCTGACCTTTTTGGTGAAGCAGTGATCTGATGCCACTGGCTGAGAGTAAAACGGTTATGCTTTGTGCTTTGAAAATGGGTTGTAAACGAAATGGGGTTGGTTTTATTAAATTACCTTTTCTTTTTTAACAAACACCATCTGTTTGGGCTTGGCAAGTCTCCCACAGGAAAAAGAGGAAAAAAACCAAACAAACAAAAACTAATGATATCCTGAAATACAAAAGAGAGTATAACTTTTTCCTTCATAATTGACCCTTGTAATTTATTGAGGTTAGGTTTCTGGTTCAGAAACACAGCTGGTAAATTCACAGTGCTAATTTAATTATTCATGCAAATGTTTGCACAGGTTTTTAAAAATTATTTGAAAAGCCATTTTATGTCTGTAATCTTACTTAATTTTCCCAACAGAGATGAAGAATAATGACTTTAACATTCTGTCCTCCCATTTTATAGATTAAGAAATAGAGGCAGAAATGTTGCAGCTTTTTAAAAGGTGATATGGTGAGCTAACGATAGAGCTAAGTCTCAAATGCAAATTTTCGGGCTACCAATCCCATATTATGTCCACTCCACTCCAGTCTCTAGACAAGCAAACATGACGTGGGCCTCACTGGACATCATAAAGATGAGACCTTGGGTAATCGGGAGTGCAGAGTTGGAGTAAGAAGCATCAACTGCTCCACAAGTGTGGGCAGTGCATCACTTTTTCCACTTCCCTCGGGGAAGGTAGGAAAGGTGAAGGGATAATGGCTAAGCAGGCTGCCTCCAAATAGAAATCTGCTGAGGCTACTTGATGGAACTGGCCTAGCCATTTTGGAATGTTTGACCAGTAGCCTGGATAATGGGAGGCACGAGAGTCAGCAAATGTAAAAATCACAGCTGCTCAGGATTTTGATGAGATGACTTCTTTCAGCATCATCAATTATTGGGGATAATCAGACTTCAACTCTGGGAGAAATGAGGCTGAAACCAAATGAAAATAAGAGCAGACAAAACAACAGTTCAGATGAGAAGATCAGTCCATGGTACTATCATGATCTTGGTGACTGCTTGCTGAATGTATTATTATTTTTCTTTAACTTTGTGAGCAGCGTCGCCTAATTGTCAGTGGCTCTGCCTGAGGTGCTTAAACAACAGAGTTATTGATGAGCAGAGTTCAAAATTGCTGACATGGATGGCTTCTGTCTCTGGGTTTGAAAAACCTGATGGAGGCACAGTGAGGGCAGCCTCAGGCTAGGGATTCTTTACTTGTGTGGGACTACTGGAGCTCTCCTTTGCCTTGAGATAGGACTAGAGAATTCAAATATCCATTGGCACCCAAGCTGACATTGTACTGATTCCTAATCTCTCTAAATTAAAAATGTGACAATATTTGAAATTAAATTCTCCTTTGCCTTTCTGAGTGCTACTCCTGGAAAATTTCAAACATGACAAAGATTGAAGTCCTGGGTGACCAGGTTATGGAGCATTCACAGGGAAGATGCATTTTGTCTGCGTCTGCTGGACTTCCTCAGCTGGCTATGGTTCTAATTCTCTAGAGCATCCATAAAGTAATCTTTCTTTAAGTCCTTTGCTCCTCTCTCTAAATTCTTTAATGAGCAACACAGAACTCGGTAATAGTGCTTGAAATAGCTCCGGAGGAAGTAAAATGGTTTATAGGAGTACAACCTCAACTTCAAGGACAAAAATATATTAATTAATAGGAACGTATTTCAAAGTTCACTTCCAAAGCTTGCCATTTCATTACTGCCTTGGCCAAAGTACAAAGTGATGATGGTCTTTATTATTTAACTCCAACGGAGCTGCCATAAAGTGTTTCTGATGTTCTTCTTAAGAAAAGAAGTAGATTATCCTGCAGTTTTTTTCAGTCCACTCCTTTGAAAGACAAAGTGCTACCCTTCTTTTCTGCTGTTCATTCTCTGGTCCTTTTTCTCTATCCCCCTTCTCCCTCCTGATTTTTCTCCCTCAGTCTCTTCACCCTTCCCCACTCCAGTTTCTCTCCCTTAGACCTTTCTTTTCTTCTTTATATCTTTGTGATATCCACTATGCATCATTTAGGATCGAGTAAAGGAAATGCCATGTTTTTAAATAATTACAATATGAACTGGAAAATAGAGAGTCACAAAAGGAAAGCACATAGAATGCAATATGTTCAGAGAAGAGAGCAATTCCCTTTAGCTTGGTAATGGGGAAAGGAAAGATCAGTAAAATTTGATGGATAGAGGTTCTCTGAGTTGAGTCTTAAAGCATGGGTAGAATTTGGCCATGTGGTCATGTCAAGGCAAAGGAGCTGTATGAACAAAGGCACAGAGGTGGGAAAAGATTCAGTAGTTGTAGTAATTCAGTATGTTTAGCTGAATATTAGATAAATGGGAAGAATGGGATATGAGGATGTAAGTCAGAATTAGATAATGAATAATTTTAAATGCTACATTGAGTAATTCAAAATTTATTCATTAAGTAAGGGAAACAAATGTTCTTTTTTGAGAAGATCAGTTCTGTGGTACATGAAGATTAATATGGTAGTGATGTGTAGGATGGTTTGAAAGTTGACTGTTGTAATAGCTCTTGTTAGATTAACATGATCCTCTTTTCCATTTCATGGTTGTTGCATGTTGGGTCTCCTGGAAAGCACAGAGAGGTTTATTAGGGAGTGCTCTTGGGATCAACACCTGTGGAAGGAAAGGGAAGGGAGTACAGTTGAATAAAGAGAGAAGTTTCCCAAAACACCAAGGGGAGCTCTAAAGCTGTCATGGCTCTTTACAGTTAGGCCAGGCATAGAATATGGGCTGCCCTGGGAAGGGGCCATGGCCTCAGGCAAGGTGACTGGGCAGTGTAGGTAATTCCTGAAAAAGCTTGAGAGCTGAGTGCTGTCTGAACAGTACTCCCCGTGGCTGAAGGAATAATTCCTTCAGTCCTGGTGGGAAACCTGGACGGCACATCACAGAATTTACTACAATTGACTCGTTTATCTCTTAATGTCTAAGGTTTGTCCCAACAGAATTTTGAATATTCTTTTCTCAGCACACTTATCACATTCAATATTTATTACAGGCTTAGTTATTCATCTTTGCAACTGGAAGGTAATCTTTGTGTGGACAAGAATTGTGTTCTTTATATCTCTGTATTCACAGCATCCGGGATTACAGGAAATAGTTGTTCAAGAGATCATTTCTGAACGAAAGAATCAAAGAATTAACTGCTTTAATTCTTTACGATTCCTGGTCTGTTAAATTAAAAAGATAATTCTTTCACGATTTTTAATCTTTTTAGGGGAAGTCTTGGTTTAGTCGGGCTACTTTGAAATCTGCACTAGTATCTATCATGCACTTCCTAATCTCTGAAACTGGTACTCATTTCTAAAGTTGTTAACCATTGCTGCCAATGGATATTCACTTTTGTTCTAAGATACTGCTACATATTAAAGTTAATCGAATGAATCAGCAAAGTGCAAGAAGGATCCCATGCTGGAAATTATTTGAAGACACAAATGAGGCAAGGAATGATTCCTGTACTCTTGAGTTTACAATATTCTTGATAACTCTTATAAAGTTTAATTGACTCAGGAATAACCGCAAAGCCATGTACAATGAGTACTAAGTAATGCTGAATAATTAAGGGAAAAGGAAGCATAGAAAGAAACAATAATAAAAATGAAGATAGTTTTGGGAGAAAAGACGTGGCATTTGAAAACAGAGCCTCAAAATTCTTTAACTCTTCTTGCAAAGAAAGATGGAGTCTGTGTCTCCTCCCCTTGAACCTGGACAGGTCTGTGACTACTTTGACCCAAGAAAGTATAGCTAAAGCAACCATTATGTGACTTCTGAGGCTAGGTCAGAAAAGTTTTTACAACTTCTACCTGGTTCTCTTGAAACACTAGCTCTACAGAGGTTCTGTTTCAGGAAACTGTCAAAACTCAGCTCTCATGCTGTCAAAGAGTCCAAACCACATGGAGAGTCCATGTTTCAGTGCTCGAGTCAACAGTCCCAACTGAGGCACACTTATGAATGAAGGAGACATCTTGGAAGTTGTACCTCCAGACAGCTGTCACAGCCTTCCATATTTTGACTCTTTCCAGCTGAGTCCCCAGAGGTCGTAAAGCAATAAGAGTTCATTTTGTTGTACTTTTCCAGATTTCTAACCTACTGATTTTGTAAGGTTAATTAGATGGCTATTGTTTTATGCCATTAACTTTGGGGTGACTTGTTAAACAGTAAAGATAAAGGTAACAAAAGGCTTTCTGAGGAATTGTATTTTTTAAAAAGTTGTCTATTCTCATTGTGTTCTCAAACACTGTTGAAGCTGCTTTACCACTTTTGGATACGCCACACATTTTTAAATTTCTATTGTTCAGAGGAGTAGGTGATTGCAATGGGTTGACTTGCTCAGCAAAACTTCCTCATATTAGTAGACAACAAAGGTGACAATTGTTATAATTCATCATAAATGTAATGATGTATTTTGAGAGTTCCCTTTGTGTCAGGTATTATGTAGGTACATTATGTAAATTATTAATTTAATTTTGATCTCTATCTTATCCCTCCGAGGTAGGAACTATTATTATATTTTACACATGAATACAATGAGGTTTAAATACCACATAAGTAATTAGCCTGAGGACTCTCATTCTTCCCATTCAGAGAGAACTGGGAAGTGAATCTAGGTTGGGTTGACAAAATCCAAACAAAATCCAAAGTCTTAACTGCAATGAAATAGGGCTTTTATCCTTGAAATAAAGTAGAAAAATATACAAGAGGAAGATAGTGTGAAATGGCTTTTGCTAGTACTGCCCCGGTATGGGAAAATAATGATTGTGTCATAATATCTTAGTAACTTTTTATACACTGATGTGAAATATGGTGCAAAAAACTCTGGCTTGATTTCTCCACAATATTTAGAGTAAAAGGAGCATCTTGAATTACTATATGTGCTGCATAAATTCAAGAAGATGATCTGAAAAGAATTCAGCCAAGCAGTGGCCCTTGAAAATAAAGATTTCTCATAAAGTAAAATGAATTATTGTACTTGCCCATTGCACTAAAACTCTAATATGACAGTAACCAGAAAGCTGAGGGAAAAACATCATTTCAAGTAGGCCCTGTTTTGTGGCTCTGGACCCACGGATTGATTTTATATGCAGGTTTAACACTCGGCAGCTGCCAAAAGGCATCAGTGCAGTAGCCCATTCAGAGAAAAACAAAATTTGAAAAGAGGACAGCCAGCAAGGACATGCTGTAAAAGGCAAAGGACAAATATGAAAAAGATCTCCTGGCCCATGCTCTCAATCTGGACATTTACAATATTTAAAAATAGAAGAGAAGACAGAGGAAAGGCTAATATCAAATTTAAACATGAAATAGAGATCAGCAGCTCGTTAAATCTTACGCATTTCCACGAGAACAGGAGCTGAAGAGAAGTAGCTGAAATTATACCATTTAAAGTGCAGCTGCTGTGATTCTAGGAACTAAATATATATGAGAGGTGATGAGATCCCACAATGATTTGAACAAAGCCCTGTTTTAGAGATGGCTTGAGTCTGTAGGAGGGAAGCAGTAGATTACTGAGATGATCACTCTGGATAATTTTAGTGCCTTTGTCTTATGTTAAGATGTTATAAGGTTATGGTGTTTAGGTGTTCAAGAATTATGAAGTACCAGTATTGAGCGGATGCTGTGATCTTAACTTGGAATCTAACGGCGCTTTCACAGTGTGAATCATGAAATTCAGCATTCGTGTATGAATTTATGTCTCCTAACTTCTCAAGGTAACTCTGTATATAGCTTCAGGAAAGGACTACCTTTCTTTTAACATGGAATCTGCCATGAGATAAATTTAGATTTAGATGCAAGACTTTGGAAGTAATAGAAAATTGAATACACAGTTATTCACACTTCTATTTCTATAATTCAGAAGGAGTATCCCCGTTTTTGTTGTTAGTTTTATTTAACAAGGCATCAGCGATAGCTTCAAGAAGAACTAATTCAAAGCAACTGAAGCTCAAGATGATAGAGGACCTAGTGTGTAACTGAGCAGAGTGTTAGTTCACTGACCAGGGCCATGTGCTGGAGCAGGGACCACTTTCTGTGGCAGGTCTGATGTTCACAATATGGCATCCTGGTGGTATACTAAAGTGACATTAGGAAAGGGACTGTGGAGCCTCTGGTATGGCTTGGATCCCACCGTGCTCCACAGGTTTCAGTAAAGCTTGACAAAACGTGCTGTCTGCATGCAGGTTCAGATGTGCTTAAAGGTCTAAGTGTTCTGAGCTCTTCAGTGACTCCGGAGCAAGGTGAAGTGGGAATTACAGATTTTCTTTTAGTGATTTCTTGTTTGGAATTTTTTTAATAATATCTATATACTTGCTGCCAATCAGTTCAAAATTAGCTTAGAAGGCCAAAAAGGTGTCTCAATATTTGAATCAATACAGCATATTTATTGAAAAATTACAGTACTTTCCAAAGAAGGTGAGCAACATGGATTTTGGGTGGTAAATAAAAAATGATACTAACTTCAAACATTAGACTATATTTGCAGGGTGGTGGTAAGGGAAGCCTCCAGCAGAAATACTGAGTTCAACACATCTCTTTTTTTATTGCAATCCTAGATCAAGGCAAGAGAAAACTCTGATAGCAGAGCAATGCATTCTAAGACTGAGTTTATCAGATATGTGCCTATCTGGCTACTAGTAATGGCCCTTTTAAACATATGACCACAGGTGAAATTTCCAAGTGGATTTCCCCCCAGAGCTTTCTTAATTTTAGTTAGCAATAAGCAAAGCAAAAATTTTCTTGTCCAGTGTCTGGCAACTCTGTAAAGTGATAAACTGAATAATTTAGAGGACCTTCATGAGTGGCATTTTATTCTTGTCTTTATTAATACTACAAATAATTGCTATGGTAATCCCTATTCTACTGAATTTAATCTGTTTCAATTTATTATAACACTATGCACGGTATTTCAGCTGATTTTAGCATTCAAGAAAGCTCTGTTGTACAAACTGGACAGGGAAACCATTTTTAACAACCTTATAGATTTCATATGGAAAGGGTTGAGTTCATAAGGAATTCACTTGAAGTAGCCACTGCAATCACCCCTTGTTTGTAGTCAGTGCTTTGGAAACAGGGCTTAATAACATTTCCTTAAAAATTCAAGAGTTCATGATTTATCTTAGTAATCTTTCCTCTGTGTTAAAATTCTGATAGGCAGGATACTTTTTCTAAAAATCTTTGCCTTCAATTTTAGTCCTTTTCTCTTTTTTCTTTCTATCCTGAGAAATAGAGAAAAAATTGTCCATCACCACTTACACAAAATCTCAAACTCTACCTGAAAAGAGAATACACTTTGGAGTCTATAGAAGCTGAGATCGACCTCTGTCCTAAAACTATTTCTCAACCCATATACACTCCTGCTTCCTATATATTCATTTCCATGGTTGTATTATTAGACTCTTGACAAAATAGAGCCCACTTAAAGGCTCAATCAATATTGCAGAATGTGTTTAGACAATACATCTTATTTATTCACATTTGTATCCTTAAATGAAAAATACTACAAAAATCTCAGTCTTTAAGACAGCTATATGCTGACTAGGATTATGTTCCAGAAATTCTGAGATGACGTGGGCGAGGATCCTCAGCTCAAACCTCAGGAATGTCTGTACACTCAGCAACTGCACAGTTATGTTCCTTCTCACTATGTGTCTTCACTCATGTTATTCTTATCTACAACTTTCTCACCATTTTCTTTTTGTCTACACAAATCCCACCCAGTCCAAAGGGCCTGTCTCTAGTTCATCTCCTCCTAGAGTTCTTTTCTAATTTGCAAAGTATCTGTTAACTTTCTCCTCCCCTGAAATTTTGCCAGTAAGCCCTTAATTATGCAAGGTGTTATGTTGTTCTCTTAAGGTGTTTCTTTCATATGAATCTCCAAATAAACTCTGAAACTCTTTGAGAGTTAAGATGATGTCTTAAATGTCTCTTGTATATTCACAGCAATTAGCATAATGTTAAGCACATTATAATAGGTTCTTATGAACGCTTGTTGATCGAGTCACACAATCAACTGCTTTCCTGAGTCCCACAGTTGATTTTTGCAGTTAAATATTGTGAGACAGAGAGCACTACCGTCACTTGGTGTTTCAGAAACTCCTAGGCAGAATTCAGATTCTAGGACTCCTTAAGACCAAGTTGCGGTTAGGATTTGGAGGATAGATACTATTAACCTCAATTTGTAGCTCTGTTTTTAACAAGCAAACAAAAAAACAAACAAAAAGTACCACTGTCTTTTCAGACTTTCATACCCAAATTTTGACTGTAAAATGTTAGCAGCCCAAACTTTCTAAACAATCCGATAGACTGATCTTAAAATTTCCATCATTATATTAGCATCGGTAATCTTTGAGAACTGTATTCTTTTCAATATGATAATACTGTTAACCTCCAAATTCTTTTGTACCTCGTAATCGAAAGGTTCTAAAGACCCATATTACTAGTTAAAAATCCTGGTGCCAAGAGAGTTCATGTAAAATAATTTCTTTCATTCCATTTTTTTATTGCAATTAGTTGGTATCTGAAGAGAGCTAAAGTACTCAATAAAGGCTGTCCCATCCAATTTTATAAACACTAGATTAGAAATTTTTGACACTTCATGTTTTCATAACTGAATGTAAACTTCAGAAGGGCAGGGCTCTCAGGTTTTATACTGATCTATCTCCAGGGCTTACTCAGTCCCAGAAATAACACAAACATTTGTTTCATAAATGTTTACTTATATTTCTTTGAGATTCCAATTATATTCTCACTTTGTGATTTTGTTAGGCAAAGGCAAAGTCAATAAATCTTGGGAGACAATGACCACGTATTCCCTCCTGCCTTAAGATGATTTCAACTACATTTGTTACTTCTGTTCTCTGCCAATCTTGGATGTTGCCTTTGAACAACTAATAGTTTTTAAAATAATGTAATTTTGAGATTACTTCAAATCTTACGCAAACCTGATTTTACGTTTCATATTAAAAATTAAAGGTTTTTTTTTTTTTTGAGTTACCTGTATTGCAGCGTGTAATCTTCCACCAATTTTACTTTTCTTTTTCAACACCTGTGCTATAAACTGATGCCAGTAAAGGCCAACATATTCCAAGTATTATTCGGCAATGAAACCACAGCAATTAACAAATGCTTTCAATATTCTTTATAGAACTGCATAGAACTTAGTAGCTGCCTTTTAACTTGTTCCTCTTCAGAATTAATGACTTTGGTTTTTAAAGGCAATACATATATTTTCCTCTGCTTTAAATTCTTATTTGAGTAGGAAATTCATCACACCCAGGAAGATAATTGCACAGTGTCAATGGAGGAGTATCAACACTCCCCATATTCTCTGTTACCCACTATACCCAAGACATGTCAAATAAAAAAATGTACTCTAAATAAAAAGAGTACACTTACCATACAACTATAGTTTCAAACACACTTTCTAGAACTTCTCTTACATCTAGATTTCTCTGCCTAAGTTCTTATTTAGAAATGCTAGAGTTTCCAGCGGGAAGTATGTACAAGGATTGTGCAGTCATTGATTTGTAATAATAATAATAATAAATACTTAACTTGTGCTAAGCATTATGCAAAGCAGCTGGCACATATAATCACATTTAAAATTTTAGAGTGACCTTTAGGTATTACTTTTAACTGTGTAAACTGAGACTTAGAGCGGTAAAGTATAACTTGCCTTAGGTCATAGAATTATTGTGTTATAACTAGTGGTTGGAATTGGAAGCCAGTCTGTCTTACAATAAATCTGTGCATCTTGTTAAGCAATACTATATTGCCTCTCTCTGTTCTGGGCAGTTATTTTACACATCACCAAAAAGGGGATGTGAAAAATACATGTTGCTCAATTACTCAATTGGAAAAAGAAATTGGATAGACAAATATTGTTAAAAGAGAAGAGATATTTAATAGTTTTATCTCTCAGAAAAGAAGTATCATCCAACATATAATTAAAGGTGATTTAAATAGTAGCATAGATTTAAGAGATTTTAGAGATTGGAAAATGATAATAGTTATTTATTCATTCAATCAGTAGGTAGTTTGAGTGTCTCTTAGGTGCAACCACTGAAACAAAGCACTGGACATACAGTAGGATATGCTCAAAGCAGAGATTTCTTTAGTAAAAATTATAAAGAAATCATAAAAAGCAGCACATCACGTATTTACATGTAGGGACTGATGGAAATACTGCATTAAAGCTTTCATTGCAGTTTTACACATTATGGAATTATGTATTGCTAAGGAGGGACAACACATCGAATGTATCATATAATGTCACTGAATGTATTGTGCCTCACAATGTAATAGCAATATATAATTTGTTACATGTATTTATGTGTGTTTTCGGATTTTATGGCCCATCTCCATGTTCAAAAATTTTGCTAAATCCACTTATTAATTCTAATAATTTGAATGTAGATCCTTTTGATTTGTAAAGTATACATGATGTTTTCTGATATAATGACAGTTTTAAGTCTTACATTAGAAAACTTGTATCTTTTATTCTTGTACTTCTGCAGTGACTAGAACATTCAGTACAATGTTCAATGATAGGGATAACAGCAGACATTGTTGGCTCATTATTGATCTCATAAGCAGAGCTTTTTTTTTTTTTTGCGGTACGTGGGCCTCTCACTGCTGTGGCCTCTCCCGTTGCGGAGCACAGGCTCCGGACGCGCAGGCTCAGCGGCAATGGCTCACGGGCCCAGCCGCTCCGTGGCATGTGGGATCTTCCCAAACCGGGGCACGAACCCGTATACCCTGCATCGGCAGGCGGACTCTCAACCACTGCGCCACCAGGGAAGCCCAAGCAGAACTTTTTAACATTTCACTATTAACTAAAACATTTGCTGTGGGGTATTTGTAGATACCACTTACCAGATGAAGAAAAAGTTCCTCACTATTCCTAGTTTGCTAAGTTTTAATCATGGACCATTTAAAATTTTATCACTTTTATCATTTTCTGTCTGTTACATTGATTGTATTCTTGTTCTCTAGTTTATTAATGTAAATGACCAGCAATCAGTTTTACATACTTGAAACACACTGGACTATTTTTGCGGCTTAAATTCTTGTTAATTTTCTGGGATTCAGTTTGCTAATATTCAATTCACTTAAAACATTAATTGACATATTTAACATATAATATTGTGTAAAATTAAGGTGTACAGCATAGTGATTTAATACATTTATATATTTATAATATGAATGCTAGTGTAGCAATAATTAGCACCTCTATCACAGCACATAATTATCATTTCTTTTTAGTGGTTGTGATAATTAAGATCTGCTGTCTCAGCAAGTTTGATGATTATAATATGTTATTATCGCCTCTATTCACTATACTGTGCATTATATATATAGGACTTATTTACTATGCACTGCAAGTCTGTACCCTTCAACAACATCTCTTCTATCTCCCCACCCCTCACAGACCCTGGTAACCACCATTTTACTATGTTTTTACAAGTTTGACTTCTTTTAGCGTCCATATATCAGTGCTGTCATACAGTATTTGTCTTTCTCTGACTTACCTCACTCAGCATAATGTCCTCAAGGTCAGTCCATGTTGTTGCAAATAGCAGGTTGTCCTTCTTTCTCATGAATAATATTCCACCACATATATATATATTCATCTGCAGACAGATTGTTTTCCATATCTTGGCTACTGTGAATAATGCTGCAGTAAACATTAGTGTGCATATATCTCTTCAATATTATGTTTTCATTTCCTTTGGGTATATACTCAGAAGTGGAATTGCTAGATCATATGGTGTTTCTATTTTCAATTTTTTGAGGAAGCTCCAAGTTTACATTTCTACCAACAGTATGCAAGGTTCCCTTTTCTCCATATTCTTGCCAACAAGAATGTCTTGTCTTTTTGATGATATATATAGCCATTCCAATAGGTGTACGGTGGTATTTCATTGTAGTTTGGGTTTGCATTTCCCTGATGATTAGTGATGTTGAGCATCTTTTCACGTACCTGTTGGCCAATGTGGAAATTCAATCACAATGATCAGAGCAGAAATAAATGAAATAGAAACTAAAAAATATTAGAAAATAATAATAGACTAAAAGATAATTGACGAAACTGTGTAGGTTTTTTGCAAAGATAAACAAAATAGACAAACATTTATCTAGAGACTTACCAAGGGAAAACAAAAGTACTTCAATAAATAAAATTAGAAATGTAAGAGGAGACATTACAGCTGATACCACAGATATACAAATGATTGTAAGAGACTACTATGAACGCTTATATGCCAACAAAATGGACAACCTAGAAGAAATAGAAAAAATCCTAGAAACATACAACCTATCAAGACTGAGTCATGAAGAAATAGAAAATCTGAACAGAACAGTTCCTAGTAAGGAGATTGAATCAGTAATCAAAATGTTTCAACAAAGAAAACTCTAGGACCAGATGGCTTCACAGGCAAATTCTGCCAAACATTTAAAGAACTAATACAAATCCTTTTCAAACTCTTCCAAAGAAGAGGAAGGAACACTTCCAAACTCATTTTATGAGGCCAGAATTACCCTGATACCAAAACCAGAAAAGGCCAGTATTGCTAATAACGATAGATGCAAATATCCTCAACAAAATATTAGGAAATCAAATTCAACAGTACTTTAAAAGGATTATACACCATGTTGGAGAGGAATTTATTCCAGGGATGCAAGAATGGTTCTGTATCTGCAAATCAAGCAGTGTAATACAACACGTTAACAAAATAAAGGATAAAAATCTTATGATCATCTCAATAGATGCAGAAAAGGCATTTGACAAAATTCAACATCCAGTTTTGAGAAAACCTCTCAACAAATTGGGTATAGAGAGAACATATCTCAACTTAATAAAGGCCATGTATAACAAGCCCACAGCTACCATCATACTCAAAGGTGAAAAGCTGAAAGCTTTTTCTCTAAGATCTGGAGCACGAAAAGAATGCCCACTCTTACCATTTATATTCAGCATAGTAGTAGGCGACCTAGCCAGAGCAATTAGGCAAAAAAAAGGAAATAAAATGCACCCAAGTCACATAAGAAGTATAATTCTCTCTATTTGCATCTGACATGATATTATGTGTAGAAAATCCCAAAAGTTCCAGAAAAAAAAAAAAAACTGTTAAAACTGATAAACAAATTCAATAAGTTGCAGGATACAAATTTTGTCAATAGACAAAAATAAGTTCTGTTTCAATACACCAACAATGATCTATCAGAAAGACAAATTAAGAAAATGGACCCATTTACATTACATCAAAAAGAATAAAATACCTAGGAATAAATGTAACCAAGAAGGTTAAGATCTGTTCACTAAAGACTATAATCAATGAAATAAATTAAAGAAGGCACAAATAAATGGAAATATATCTTATGTTCATGGATTGAATGTATTAGTAATATTAAAATCTACTGAATCTGAAACTACTGATTCAGTGCTACCTCTATCAAAATTTCTATGACAATTTTTTCACAGAAATAGAAAAGAAAAAAAAATAATGCTAAAGCTTGTATGGAACCACAAAAGACCTTGAATAACCAAAGCCATCTTGAGAAAGAAGAACAAAGCTGGAAGCATCACACTTCCTGATTTCAAACTATATTACAAAACTATAATAACCAAACAGTATAGTATTGGAATAGAGACAGACACATAGATCAGTGAAACAGAATAGGGAGCCAAGAAATAAACCCATGCATATATAGTGAGTTAATTTAAGACAAAGGAAACAAGAATATACAATGGGGAAAGGACAGTCTCTTCACTAAATGGCGTTGAGGAAACTGGACAGCCACATGCAAGAGAATGAAACAGGACCCCCATCTTATACCAGGCACAAATATCAACTCAATTTAGATTAAAAACTTGAACTTAAAACCGGAAAACTTAAAAATTCTAGAAGAAAGCATAGGTATAAACTTCTTGGCATCAGTCTTGGAAATAATTTTTTTGTATTTGAAAACAAAAACAATGGCAACAAAAGCAAAAATAAGCAAGTGGCACTACATCAAATAAAAAGCTTCTTCAGAGGACTTTTCTGGTGGTCCAGCAGTTAAGACCCTGCGCCTCCAGTGCAGGGAGTGTGGGTTCCATCCCTGATTGGGAAACTAATATCCCACATGCCATGCAGCATGGCCTCACCCCACCCGCCCCCCCCAAAAAAAGAAAAAAAAGTTTCTGCAAAGGAAACCATCAACAGTATGAAAGGACATCCTACAGAATGGGAGTAAATATTTGCTAGTCATATATCTGGCAAAGGATTAATATCCAAAATATATGAAAAACTCATATAACTCAATAGCAAAAAAAAATTTTTAATGGGCAAAAGAACTGAATAGACATTTTCCCAAAGACATACAGATGGCCAACAGGTACATGACAGGGCGCTCAACATCACTAATCATCAGCCAAACTCAAACCAAAACCACAGTGAGATATCATCTCACACTTGTTAGAATGGCCATCATCAAAAAGAGAGGAGATAAGTGCTGGCAAAGGTGTGGATTATAGGGAACTCTTTTGCACTGTTGGTGGGAATGTAAATTGGTGCAGCCACTATGGAAAACAGCATGGAGGTTCCTCAAAAGGTAAAATATAGTTACAATATTATCAAGAAATCCCACTTCTGGTATATATCCAAAGGAAATTAAAACAGGACCTCGAAGAGATATCTGCAGTCCCATGTTCATTGCAGCATTATTCACAATAGCCAAGATATGGAAACAGCCTAAATGTCCACCAATGGAGGAATGGATCAAGAAGATGTAATATATATTACATATATTATACATGTATATGTGTGTGTATATATATATATATATATATATATATATATAGTGGAATAATATTCAGCCAGAAGAAAGAAATCATCCTGCTGTAAAGATTATATACATAAAGACTATATAAGGTAGATTAAGAATCGTAAATTAAGGATGAATTTATAATAGTAACCAAAATCATTAACCGTCTAGGGAAAAATACAGGAAAATAAGTTCCAGAGTTTGACACTGGAAGCCTCAAAGCTAATTAAGGGAAATTCTTAAAGATTTAAATAATGGAAGAGACATTCTATGTTCATACATTGGACAACTCAATTTTATAAAGATGTTAATTTTTCTGAAATTTGTATATACTTTCACTATAATTCCACTCACATACATTTATCAACCCTACATTCTAAATGTATCTAGAATTTGCCTTCTTATCGCTACCTGCTTTACTAGTACATCTTAGTTGAGTCCACCATCATATTTTGCTTGGAGTCTTGCATTGACCCCTCAGCTGGTCTTGTTGCTTCTGCTCTTGTTCCTCTACAGTATAGTCTCATCACAGGATCTACAGTCACATGTCTCTCCCTGTACAAAACACTCCAATGTTTGCCAAATTGTTCAGAGTAAACACCAGTACTTATAAGGACCCTCAATGACTTTCCTGATCTACCCCTATCCCTACTACCTCAGATCTCATGTCCTACGACCCTCTCCCTATCTCACTGCAGCAGCCCAAATGGTTCTTCCTCTGTATCTTGAGCATTCTTGGCACACTCCATATCAAGGTCTTTGCTGTTGCAAAGTGCTTTACCCCTTGCCTAGATGGTTTTTCCCCAGTTAGCCACAGCTTGCACCTTACTTTCTTCAGGCACTTAGTGATTTCAGGCCCACCTGATAAGAGCATTTAAAAATGCAACTATCAACAGCAGGATCTAGAACAGGGCCTGACACACAGTAGCATTCATTCATTAATGTATTCAGTAAATGATTATTGAACATATCTGATATACCTGTACTATGGCTTGAAGGATGCCAACATTGAAAAGATTCAATCTTTGCTTCAAAGAAAGTGTCAAGTAGGGATATAAACATAACAACTAACATTTATATAGGAGCTGCAATTTACAAAATATCTACAATTTACATACTTCTTACATTTGAGCCTCCCAAACAACACTGTGTTGTGGAGAGAGCAGGTGTTTCACAGATATAAAATTGGAGAGGTTAAATAATTTGCCCAAGTAGGAAAGCCATGTCTCAAAGCCTGGCTTTCTGACTTTGAAACTCTTTTTTTCCTTTGGTCACACAAGACTGAATTCTTTTTGGACTTTGGGGAATACAATAGAAGAGTAAATAAAGTCTATGCCTGTAATAAAATTGAAATCTTTGTGGATCATAGCTGTGGCATGAGAAACAAAATAAATCCCATGACACTCAAATATCCTCAGGTTAGTTTATAATCTGTAAAATGGGAGTCATGAATACACAATTACCTTAGGTGACATTGAGAAGATTAATGAGGCTATGTTTATGAAAAATCTTTAAATTATAAAGGGAAAAGCGTTATCTTCAGAAAAGGAACTATTAATAATCCATATTTTTCTTATACACAAGCTTAGCATATGGTTTTGTGAAAGGAAATCCATGACTGTTTAATTCTAACTTTGAAACTTACGATTATTTAAAAAGTAGTGTGTGATTTGATTTCTAAATATTGCTTAAGTTCTTTAATAAAAAAGGAAAGACAAACATATTTTCCAACGGAGTTCAAATTTGTAGACCATCCACCCTACTATTAAGAGACGAAAACAATTAAGAACCTCTAAATTTTTAAACTCTGCGTGGCAGCTGAACTTTTGAAAAAAAGAATGAGAATGGTATAAGGAAGAAAAATTAAAACAACATTTAACAAAATTAAAAGAGAGCTATTTTATTTCTGATCTCAACTGGAGAAATTCTAAGGTTAAAAATTATTAATATATAGAAATGACATTTAGTTAATAAAAACTATAAAGTGACTAAGAAATTAGTCTCCTTAGGAGCATTAATTTCATCATGACTATGCTTTTTTATAAGTAGATTTGTAAAAAAGTGATAAAAGCAGTATTTATATAAAAAAGAAAAATATTTTCTAAACTAGACCCTGCATAAAGGACTAGGGAAGCATTTACTGAAGTAATGGTTAACAAAGTTTAAAATAATAGTAATTCGACAAGCATTGGCTTTTAAGCTTACTAAAATATAAAAATTGATTTAGGTACATATTTAAAATTGATACATCATATACAGCCACTACAATTTACTTTTGTGAGATGTATGGAAGATTAAGATAATGCAAAGAAGATTACAGATTAAATGTCAATGTTAAAAAAATATTTTTTTTACAAATTTAAGTTAGCATTTGAGGGCATTTTATAATATCAATAAATCAAAGTTAATTTACCTCTCCTACAGGAGTTTTGTCAGATTTTCTTTTTGGGAAATAATGCTAGTCATTTTTCACTTTGATGCATTTGCTTAAAAAAAAGTTAATAATGATATTTAATATTCTAAAATAATCTTTTAGAAATTATAGTCATATATTCAGAATGCACATTTCCCCACATATTTCATATTACTTTATTTTTGTATGATAGATAACAGTACAATACTATTCAAATTAAATAGGTTTCTGGTTATTTGAAATGGCAAAGAAGGAAGTTGTGACAAAGCAAACTGGGAATGTTAAGTTTATGTGTCAACTTGGCTAGGCCGTGGTGCCCAGTTGTTTGGTCAAAGACCAGTCTAGATGTTGCTGTGAAGTCATTATTTAGACATGATTAATATTTAAATCAGTAGACTTTCAATAAAGTAGGTTACCCTCCATAATGTGGGTAGGCCTCATTCAGTCAAAGGACTTAAGAGAAAAGACTGAGGTCCCGCAGAAAGGAAGGAATTCTGGAGACAAACTCAAATTCTGCCTTCAAACTCAAGACTGAAACATCAACTCTTACCAGAATTTCTAGGTCATAGCCTGCCCTGCAAATTTCAAACTTACCAGACTCACAATCACATGAACCAATTCCTTAATCACATACACACCCACACATATTTATATACATACATACATACATCCTATTGGTTCTGTTTGGAGAACCCTGACTGATACAGTGTTTATACCCATACCCCACCCCCCCCAAAATAACAAACACTAAATTCTATAGAAACCATTCTGGTATAAGAACAAACAACAAAACTTCAGACAGAATTAAAGAAATAGTGGGGAAAGGCACATGGTTGGTCTCCTCCTGAATTTTTTTAACTGCAGTAAAAGCTTTGATATACTGTGCCTTGAAATTTTACTTGAAGAATTACTTGGATTTGGCTGGAATGAAAATAACCACATTATTAGTGCTAAAAACTGGCTTACGACCATGACTTAAAGCATAAAAAAAAAATCAAAATAGACTCTTAATGGATTAGACATAAAGAATTGGGAGTACATTTAGAACAGTAAAGAGATTGAAAGTCAGTAGTATTTTTATGAGTAAGATTTGATATTACCTCCCAGAAAAGAAGGTGATAAATCTTTTCAACATGATTTCAGAGATAGATGGTTGGAATTCTAGAAATATTTATGCAAGATGGAGGTGATCTAAGCAGAATGGATACAGACTGGATTTTACAACTTGATACTACTGTAAGAGAACAGCTTTGATTAACTAAATATTCCTTAATCCACCACACTAAGAGAAACATAAAAGTCTATAGACAGAGCACTTGAGAAATACTTAAAGGAGAATGAAACAAGTTGTCTAGGTTTCTGCCATGGCATCTCAGTATCATTCTTTTTGTTCATTCTTGAAGATAACCACTCAAGAATGAACTTGAGGAATATTTTGCTTCTATAGCCAGTCAAATAAAATAATAATTAAGATCACCAAATGAACTTTACAACTGAAGCAATACTGTAAAAAGGATGGTGACCAGATCAGTGAACACTAGAAAATGTGATCAGACTCTAAATAAAGGATTTTGTTTCATCATAAGAACAGACATTTTCCAGAACCATTTCTGCCTGTGAATGCTTTGGAACAGATAAGGGGTTGGACAGGGATTCTTAACGTTTTTATTTCTCATAATTCCTGTGCTGGTCATTTGCCTATTTGGTCACTAGTCTGTTTTTCCAATTGCCTTGCTTTGCTTTGTATCACAGATCATCCTGTTTATAGACTTCTGGTTACATTCAGCAAGTTGTAGGCATTGGTGGGTGTGAGAAGGGGATAAATCAGGGTATTTCTCCCTCTCTTGCCTTACTTACAGTAACATTTCTAGCAGTGATTATGTGTCCATATTGGTTCCAGATTCTGATAGAAAGCCACTGTTCCATGGTTCCAGCTCCTGCCAACAAAGCAGTGGATTCTAATGCCCATTAGACAATCCTTCTTGCTCTAGTTATGCTACTTCCTCTTATTGTCCCTGTTGCTCTAGGGATAGTTGATGTCTTCGTGCTGTTGCTTCATGGTACTCAGTTTGGTTATTCAACCTTTTTATCACTTGCTTAATCAATTCTCTATGTTAAATTTTCTCAGTATGAAAGAACTAAATGGGTATCTTTTTCTTATCTCATATAGTTCTTAAAAGTGGTCACATAATTCTCTCCTAAGAGAATAGAATTTCTCCTAAGTCAATTTAAAAATTGAACTTTCTGACTTCTCAACATCTTTCCAAAAATTGTCATAACATGTTACACTTTGGGTTGTCAAGTGCAACCCAAAGAACTCATATTCTTATTGTTGTTCATGACATTTTGCATTCTATTGCTTCTAAAACAAATACTTTTAACATTACTCTCCCCACCCATACTTTTTTATTATTTCAGTTTTGAATAGGGAATTTAAAAATTATTGTTGACAAGGTGTAATCACAGCTGGGACCTTTCTTTTTTTGTTATGGATCTTAGTGTTTTTGGTGTAACTAATTACTTTGGAAATATCCCTAGGCTGTGTGTAAATGCCAGTGTTTAGGAGAAAATTTATAAAGACATTATATCTTCTAATTGAGTTCTATTAAACAATATTTCACTATAAACCAAGTGAATACCTCCAAGATTCCTTATTGCACTGCCCTTGAGATCTTTGCCATGGGCCCACCTTGAAGGTAAACTGGAAAACAATAACTACATTCTAACAATTAAGTCATCTGAATTATCACAGATTATTTTAATGGTTTACTTAGAGGACTTATCTACAGAAAGGCTATCTGTGTGTGTATGAAGTTCCAGGATTTATTCTCTTGATCTGTATGTGGCTCTTTACCCATGTTTTAAACATTAGTGTAGCCCACAGTATCCTCAAAAGTGTCAGAAATCTGGCCACTGTGCTGAACTGGACTTGGAGTGTAACCCAGTTAGACCCTAGGGAGAGAATAAATATTAAAAGCAGCATGCACTAAAAAAGAAGTCTATTGGGAGAAGAGCAGCATTCTGTTCTGCTTGGATCTGAGCTCAGTGATCCAGATGCAGCAGAGTGACCTAAGAGCTCCCAAAACAATTCTCTAATTTCCAGAGTGAATGGCAGCTAGGACTTCAAACTCAGAAAATCATAGTTTACATGTGCAGAAAATGCTGAAACATTGGCAGATAACATAAGGAATATATGTGTACTGAATGTACTTAAACATATGTTTGAAATTTTAAATTTAAAACACATAGTAAGAAAAGCAAGCAAGCATATATATGTATGTATATATGCATATATGTGTGTGTATATATATATATATATATATATCCTAATGCATTCATATCAATTTACCTTTGAGTTAATCTCAGTATATTCTCAATATTTAAGAATTCTCTCAATCTGTTTATGACATGTACTCAGATTCTACAACCGTATATAGCATGTGTCAGAAAGCTATAAGTTGATGCAATGTGAAGTTCAGAGGAAATGAAAGATTCATTTTCATGTTTTTCTCCAAATGCTCAGAGTCCTTTTCTTACTTATTGACCCTTTATTCAGCACCAACATTCTTCTCAACAAAGTAGCAGAATCTCCAGACTTTTATAAAAAAAAAAAAGCCCTTCAGATATGATATTTATTTTATAACACAAAAAGAATCAATAAGAGCTCTTTAGGATTAGAAGATTCACCAAATACTGGAGGGATTTAAAGGAGAGATTTTTGTTCCATTCTGCTGCCAGAAGGTCAGATTCAGTTTGATGCCATACTCTTGTTTTTGTTGTGGTGGTTATCTCAAAGCTTTTGCGTAGTTGTAACTCAGAAGTGGAATTCCAAACAGCAAAGGAATAGTGAAAAAAGAGAAAGTTTCAAAAGAGTTCTAAAGGCTTCTACGAAGAAAGATTTCTCACAAAATAAAAATGAAAAATAAAAAGTGAAACTAGGGTAAGGAAGTCTTAGAGGAGTTTTGGCTTTTGAGATATAAGTACCACAGGAAAAACTACTTTGTCAATCTTGATCTAAATTTAACAGGCAATATGCAGGTGGTAGAGCATTTTATCAACTACCTGTGGGTAATGAGGCTTCTCTTGACTACATATGAGTTTTCAGATCTCTAATTACATGCCAGAAATTTCATACCTAAATTGGAACTAAAATCTGTTATTTTACTTGTTATCAGTTATAGTTCGGTAACTAAACCTTAAGGAGGAATTTACTTATATTTAAAAAAGTGAAATACAATTGTTAAAGTTTTTTTTTTTTTTTTTAGTTTATAAAAACCAGGTAGCAGAGAATCAGATAATTTGCTTGTTACAGGGTTTTATTTAGTGTTCTATTGACCCCTTAGGAATTATATTTAGTACGACATGAAGAGATCTGAACAACACTGCTTAGGTTGGATGTTGTTTAAAACTATATTTTTATAACAGCCATATGGCATGACTGTCCCTAGGGAGGTAATTCTCTTTCTAATTCCTTTATGAATTGCTATAGTTTCGTGATAATGAAATAATATTACAGTTCTCAGTACACTCAGCAAAAGTCAATATGTCCTATTGACTCAGGCAACAATGTAGTGGGATCCAGATTTATTATCTGTCAGGGTCAACCTTGCTCTACACAGCAGCAATGTTCTGAGATCTTCCTGTAATGATAGCAAAATGTACCAACAGAGTTATTCTGTTTCATTTGCCTATAATCTCACGTGTCCAAAATGAAAGTTGTTCTCTTTCTCTAAATAAATACAGCACAGTGGCTGAGAACATAGCTCTAGAGCCACACTGTCTGAATTTGAATCCTGGCCTTGCCAATATCTAAACTGGTGACCTTGGGCAAATTACTTAGCCTCCTGCAGATTCCTTATCAGTAAACCTGGAATAATGATACAAGCCACCCCCAGCATTGTTATGAAGATTAAATTAGTTGGTATGTTCAAACCAGTGTTACTACTCAGTGAATAACGGCAGCTGTATCCACCTTGTCTTTCAAGCTAGGAATTTTAGGGTCATTCTGTCTTCCTCCCTTATCTGACCATGATCACATTGTAACAGTTCTTTTCCTTTTTAATCTATCAGAATTATCTTTTTCACTTCTTTCCCCATTGACCTTGAAATTGAGCTCTTACAATTGAGGTTTCTGTTCTTTTACATTCCATTAAAGTATTCATGGAATTTCCAAGCTTAAATCTGTTCACTGGTTTCCTGTTGATTGCTGCAGTGGTTGTCAGATTATTTGAAAAAGCTTTATATCTTTATTCAATGGAAAATTTTCATGGGACTCCAATATGTACAAAAAGATAAGCAATGAAATGTCCTAGTAGCAGTGGGAAGTGAGGGTGGGAATCTTTCCATTCACTCTGCATATTACCTCCTCTTGGTTCTTGCTGGCCTTCAGGCCTGATAATCTTTGCACCTCTTCACATCCCCATCATCACTACTCTCCCTTTGTCAAATACTCTCCTTTGTGGACTCATAGAACTCATAGTTTTTGTATAATTTATTCTATTTTAAAAATTCTGATATTTTATAATATTTCTAGTATTATGTGACATTTACTCACTGCTATTTGTATTACTATTGTCTTTCTTTAACTGGAGTCTGCATTTTAAGAACATGCATTGAGTTTACCTTTCTTGTGGTTTTTAAAACTGCTAGCAAACAATTATGTATACAACAGATACTTACTAATATGCAAACAATAGATCAATTATGTTTCATGTTTTCTGTTCTCTCCTTAATTAGGCCAAGAGTACGCCGTCTCTCTCTCTCTCTTTTTTTTAATACATCTTTATTGGAGTATAATTGCTTCACAATACCGTATTAGTTTCTATTGCACAACAAAGCGAATCAGCCATATGCACACATGAGTCCCCATATCCCCTCGCTCTTGAGCCTCCCTCCCATCCTCCCTATCCCACCCCTCTAGGTCATCACAAAGCACCGAGCCAATCTCCCTGTGCTATGCAGCAGCTTCCCATCAGCCAACTACTTTACATTCGGTAGTGTATATACATCAATGCTATGCTCACTTCGCCCAGCTTCGCCCTCCCACCCCATGTCATCAAGTCCATTCTCTATGTCTACCTCTTTATTCCTGCCCTGCAACTACGTTCATCAGTACCATTTTTTTTTTTTAGATACCATATATATGTGTTAGCATATGTTATTTGTTTTTCTCTTTATGACTTACTTCACTCTGTATGACAGACTCTAGGTCCATCCACCTCACTACAAATAACTCAATTTCGTTACTTTTTATGGCTGAGTAATATTCCATTGTATATATGTGCCACATCTTCTTCATCCATCCTCAGTCAATGGACATCTAGGTTGGTTTCATGTCCTGGCTATTGTAAATAGTGCTGCAATGAACATTGTGGTGCATGTCTCTTTTTGAATTATGGTTTTCTCAGGGTATATGCCCAGCAGTGGGATAGCTGGGTCATATGGTAGTTCTATTTTTAGTTTTTTAAGGAACCTCCATACTGTTTTCCATAGTGGTTGTATCAACTTACATTCCCACCAACAGTGTAGAAGGGTTCCCTTTTCACCACACCCTTTCCAGTATTTATTGTTTCTAGCTTTTTTGATGATGGCCATTCTGACTGGCGTGAGGTGATACCTCATTGTAGTTTTGATTTGCATTTCTCTAATAATTAGTGATGTTGAGCATCTTTTCATGTGCCTCTTGGCCATCTGTATGTCTTCCTTGCTGAAATGTCTATTTAGGTCTTCTGCCCATTTTTTAACTTGATGGTTTGATTTTTTGATATTGAGCTCCATGCACTGTTTCTATATTTTGGAGATTAATCCTTTGTTGTTTCATTTACAAATATTTTCTCCCATTCTGAGGGTTGTCTTTTTGTCTTGTTTATGGTTTCCTTTGCTGTGCAGAAGCTTTTATATTTAATTAAGTCCCATTTGTTTATTTTTGTTTTTATTTCCTTTACTCTAGGAGGTGGGTCAAAAAAGATCTTGCTGTGGTTTATGTCGAAGAGTGTTTTTTCTATGTTTTCCTCCAAAGGTTTTATAGTGTCTGATCTTACATTTAGGTCTTTAATCCATTTGTAGTGTACTTTTGTGTATGGTGTTAGGGAATGTTCTAATTTCATTCTTTTACATTTAGCTGTCCAGTTTTCCCAGTACCACTTATTGAAAGGCTGTCTTTTCTCCATTGTATATTCTTGCCTTCTTTGCCGTCAATTAGGTACCCGTATATGCATGGGTTTATCTCTGGGCATTCTATCCTGTACTATTGATCTATATTTCTGTTTTTGTGCCAGTACCATACTGTCTTATTTTTTTGGGGGGTGGGGGGTGAAGTAGAAAAGAATAGCTTTATTGCTTTGCCAGTCAAAGGGGGCCACAGAGGGCTAATGCCCTCAAAACTGTGTGTCCCGACCTGGAGATGGTAGCGAAGAGTTTTTTTTTTTTTTTTTTGAATTGTTGAATTTTATTTTACTTATTTTTTTATACAGCAGGTTCTTATTAGTCATCAATTTTATACACATCAGTGTATACATGTCAATCCCAATCGCCCAATTCATCACACCACCACCCCCACACCACTGCCACTTTCCCCCCTTGGTGTCCATACGTTTGTTCTCTACATCTGTGTCTCAATTTCTGCCCTGCAAACTGGTTCATCTGTACCATTTTCTAGGTTCCACATATGTGTGTTAATATACGATATTTGTTTTTCTCTTTCGACTTACTTCACTCTCTATGCAGCATCTAGATCCATCCACGTCTCAACAAATGACCCAATTTCGTTCCTTTTTACGGCTGAGTAATATTCCATTGTATATATGTGCCACAGCTTCTTAATCTATTCGTCTGTTGATGGGCATTTAGGTTGCTTCCATGAGATGGCTATTGTAAATAGTGCTGCAATGAACATTGGGGTGCATGTGTCTTTTTTTTTGCGGTACACGGGCCTCTCACTGTTGTGGCCTCTCCCGTTGCGGAGCACAGGCTCTGGACGTGCAGGCTGAGTGGCCATGGCTCACGGGCCCAGCCGCTCCATGGCATGTGGGATCTTCCCGAACCGGGGCATGAACCCATGTCCCCTGCATGGGCAGGCAGACTCTCAACCACTGCGCCACCAGGAAAGCTCACATGTGTCTTTTTGAATTGTGGTTTTCTCTGGGTATATGCCCAGTAGTGGGATTGCTGGATCATCTGGTAATTCTATTTTTAGTTTTTTAAGGAACCTCCATACTGTTCTCCATAGTGGCTGTATCAATTTACATTCCCACCAACAGTGCAAGAGGGTTCCCTTTTCTCCACACCATCTCCAGCATTTGTTGTTTGTAGATTTTCTGATGATGCCCATTCTTATTGGTGTGAGGTGATACCTCATTGTAGTTTTGATTTGCATTTCTCTAATAATTAGTGATGTTGAACAGCTTTTCATGTGCTTCTTGGCCATCTGTCTGTCTTCTTTGGAGAAATGCCTATTTAGGTCTTCTGCCCATTTTTGGATTGGGTTGTTTGTTTTGATAATATTGAGCTGCATGTGCTGTTTATATATTTTGGAGATTAATCCTTTGTCCGTTGATTCGTTTGCAAATATTTTCTCCCATTCTGAGGGTTGTCTTATCGTCTTGATTATGGTTTCCTTTGCTGTGCAAAAGCTTTGAACTTCCATTAGGTCCCATTTGTTTACTTTTGTTTTTATTTCCATTACTCTAGGAGGTGGATCAAAAAAGATCTTGCTGTGATTTATGTCAAAGAGTGTTCTTCCTATGTTTTCCTCTAAGAGTTTTATAGTGTCCGGTCTTACATTTAGGTCTCCAATCAATTTTGAGTTTATTTTTGTGTACAGTGTTAGGGAGTGTTCTAATTTCATTCTTTTACATGTAGCTGTCCAGTTTTCCCAGCACCAGTTATTGAAGAGACTGTCCTTTCTCCATTGTATATCCTTGCCTCCTTTGTGATAGATTAGTTGACCATAGGTATGTGGGTTTATCTCTGGGCTTTCTATCTTGTTCCATTGATCTATGTTTCTGTTTTTGTGCCAGTACCATATTGTTTTGATTACTGTAGCTTTGTAGCATAGTCTGAAGTCAGGGAGTCTGATTCCTCCAGCTCTGTTTTTTTCCTCAAGACTGCTTTGGCTATTCAGGGTCTTTGGTGTCTCCATACAAATTTTAAGATTTTTTGGTCTACTTCTGTACAAAATGCCATTAGTAATTTGATCGGGATTGCATTGAATCTTTGATCGCTTTGGGTAGTAGAGTTATTTTCACAATATTGATTCTTCCAATCCAAGAACATGGTATATCTCTCCATCTGTTGGTATCATCTTTAATTACTTTCATCAGTGCCTTATAGTTTTCTGCATACAGGTCTTTTGTCTCCCTAGGTAGGTTTATTCCTAGGTATTTTATTCTTTTTGTTGCAGTGGTAAGTGGGAGTGTTTCCTTCTGTTTCAGATTTTTCTTCTTTAGTGTATAGGAATGAAAGAGATATCTGTGCATTAATGTTGTATCTTGCAACTTTACCAAATTCATTGATTAGCTCTAGTAGTTTGCTGATGACATCTTTAGGATTTTCTACACATAGTTTCATGTCATCCTCAAACAGTGACATTTTTACTTCTTCTTTTCCAATTTGTATTCCTTTTATTTCTTTTTCTTCTCTGATTGCTATGGCTAGGACTTCCAAAACTATGTTAAATAATAGTGGTGAAAGTGGACATGCATTTCTTTTTCCTGATCTTAGAGGAAATGCTTTCAATTTTTCACCATTCAGAATGATGTTTGCTGTGGGTTTGTGGTATATGGCCTTTATTATGTTGAGGTTGGTTCCCTCTATGCCCATTTTCTGGAGAGTTTTTATCATAAAAGGGTGCTGAATTTTGTCAAAAGCTATTTCTGCATCTATTGAGATGATCATATGGTTTTTATTCTTCAATTTGTTAATATGGTGTATCACATTGATTGATTTGCATATATTGAAGAATCCTTGCATCCCTGGGGTAACTCGCACTTGAACATGGTGTATGACCTTTTAATGTGTTGTTGGATTCTGTTTGCTAGTATTTTGTTGAGGATTTTTGCATCCATATTAATCAGTGATACTGGTGTTTAATTTTCTTTTTTTATAGTATCTTTGTCTGGTTTCGGTATCAGGGTGATGGTGGCCTCATAGAATGAGTTTCGGAGTGTCCCTTCCTCTGAAATTTTTTGGAAGAGTTTGAGAAGGATGGGTGTTAGCTCTTCTCTAAATGTTTGATAGAATTCACCTCTGAAGCCATCTTGTCCTGAACTTTTGTTTGTTGGAAGGTTTTTAATCACAGTTTCAATTTTATTACTTGTGATTGGTCTGTTCATATTTTCTGTTTCTTCCTGGTTCAGTCTTGGAAGGTTATGCCTTTCTAAGAATTTGTCCATTTCTTCCAGGTTGTCCATTTTATTGGCATAGAGTTGCTTGTGGTAGTCTCCTAGGATGCTTTGTATTTCTGCAGTGTCTGTTGTAACTTCTCCTTTTTCATTTCTAATTTTATTGATTTGAGTCCTCTCCATCTTTTCTTGATGTGTCTGGCTAATGGTCTATCAATTTTGTTTATATTCTCAAAGAACCAACTTTTGGCTTTATTGATCTTTGCTATTGTTTTCTTTGCTTCTATTTCATTTATTTCTGCTCTGATCTTTACGATTTCTTTCCTTCTGCTAACTTTGCGTGTTGTTTTTTCTTCTTTCTCTAGTTCCTTTAGGTGTAACGTTAGATTTTTTATTTGAGATTTTTCCTGTTTCTTGAGGTAGGCTTGTATAGCTATAAACTTCCCTCTTAGAACTGCTTTTGTTGCATCCCATAGGTTTTGGATCATCGTGTTTTCATTGTCATTTGACTGTATGTATTTTTTGATTTCCTCTTTGATTTCTTCAGTGATCTCTTGGTTATTTAGTAATGTATTGTTTAGCCTCCATGTATTTGTGTTTTTTACGTTTTTTTCCTTGTAATTCATTTCTAATCTCATAGCGTTGTGGTCAGAAAAGATGCTTGATATGATTTCAATTTTCTTAAATTTACTGAGGCTTGATTTGTGACCCAAGATGTGATCTATCCTAGAGAATGTTCCGTGCGCACTTGAGAAGCAAGGGTAATCTGCTGTTTTTGGATGGACTGTCCTATGAATATCAACCAAATCTCTCTGGTCTATTGTGTCATTTAAAACTTCTGTTTCCTTATTTATTTTCATTTTGGATGGTGTGTCCATTGGTGTAAGTGAGGTGTTAAAGTCCCCCACTATTATTGTGTTACTGTCGATTTCCTCTTTTATAGCTGCTAGCAGTTGCCTTATGTATTGAGTTGCTCCTATGTTGGGTGCATGTATTTTTATAATTGTTATATCTTCTTCTTGGATTGATCCCTTGATTATTATGTAGTGTCCTTCCTTGTCTCTTGTAACATTCTTTATTTTAAAGTCTATTTTATCTGATATGAGTATTGCTACTCCAGATTTCTGTAGATTTCCATTTGCATGGAATATCTTTTTCCATCCCCTCACTTTCAGTCTGTATGTGTCCCTAGGTCTGACGTGGGTCTCTTGTAGACAGCATATATGTGGGTCTTGTTTTTGTATCCATTCAGCAAGCCTGTATCTTTTGGATGGAGCACTAAATTCATTCACATTTAAGGTAATTATCGATATGTTTCTTCCTATGACCATTTTCCTAATTGTTTTGGGTTTGTTTTTGTAGATCCTCTTCTTCTCTTGTGTTTCCCACTTAGAGAAGTTCCTTTAGCATTTGCCATAGAGCTGGTTTGGTGGTGCTGAATTCTCTTAGCTTTTGCTTGTCTGTAAAGCTTTTGATTTCTCCATCAAATCTTAATGAGATCCTTGCTGGGTAGGGAAATACTGGTTGTAGGTTCTTTCCTTTCATCAGTTTAAGTATATCATGCCACTCCCTTCTGGCTTGTAGAGTTTCTGCTGAGATATCAGCTGTTAACCTTATGGGAGTTCCCTTTTATGTTATTTGTCGTTTTTCCCTTGCTGCTTTCAATAATTTTTCTTTGTCTTTAATTTTTGCCGATTTGATTACTATGTATATCAGTGTGTTTCTCCTTGGGTTTATCCTCTATGGGACTCTCTGCGCTTTCTGGACTTTGGTGGCTATTTCTTTTCCCATGTTAGGGAAGTTTTCAACTATAAACTCTTCAAATATTTTCTCAGATCCTTTCTCTCTCTCTTCTCCTTCTGGGACCCCTATAATGTGAATGTTGTTGTGTTTAATGTTGTCCCAGAGGTCTGTTAGGCCGTCTTCATTTCTTTTCATTCTTTTTCCTTTATTCTGTTCTGCAGCAGTGAATTCCACCATTCTGTCTTCCAGGTCACTTATCCGTTCTTCTGCCTCATTCATCTGCTATTGATTCCTTCTAATTTAGTTTTCATTTCAGTTATTGTATTGTTCATCTCTGTTTGTTTGTTCTTTAATTCTTCTCGGTGTTTGTTAAACATTTCTTGCATCTTCTCAGTCTTTGCCTCCATTGTTTTTCCGAGGTCCTGGATTATCTTCACTATCATTATTCTGAATTCTTTTTCTGGAAGGTTCCCTATCTCTACTTCATTTGGTTGTTTTTCTGGGGTTTTATCTTGTTCCTTCATCTGGTACATAGCCCTCTGCCTTTTCATCTTGTCTGTCTTGCTGTGAATGTGGTTTTTGTTCCACAGGCTGCAGAATTGTAGTGCTTGTTGCTTCTGCTCTCTGCTTTCTGGTGGATGAGGCTATCTAAGAGGCTTGTGCAAGTTGCTGATGGGAGGGACTGGTGGTGGGTAGAGCTGCGTGTTGCTCTGGTGGGCAGAGCTCAGTAAAACTTTACTGAATGAATACACTGTAGGAAATTAGGCAAATATTCCTCCAAGTTATGTTTGGATAATGATCTCAAAGATGTGGCACTTTTTGGCAGGAGCTCAAGAGAGATGCTTTTTTTATTAAAAATTTATTTATTTATTTATCAGGCATCCTTTCTGACCCCCACCCTGTTGTGGAATTACTCTGCATGGCAGGTGGGCCTGCATGACCTTTTGGTGTGTATTGGGGGTGAGTAGTGGTGGAGTGGCTGCCATCAGAGATCTGGGCTGTTTCTGATGTGGTTCTTCTGTAAGCGCCAGCAATGGCCACTGCTGCCCCACCCAGGCTCCACCCTGGGACCAGGTCATCTCTGTGTCCCATGACTGAGTCTTTTCACTAGTTTTGGCCACGCCAGATCCAGTGCCACACCTACATCGAGTGAGTGGGGCCAGAGCATTCCCTCTGCTCAGGCTGGGGTGTGCTGAGAGGGCTATAGGAAAGCCAGCAGCCAGCTGCTGGAGCAGATTTCTTTCCTCCATGCCTGGGGGTAAGCCAGGAAGCAAGAGCTCTCTGCAAATGGATTCCAGGCTCCTCATAGCCCTTCTGTTAGTCTCAGTGGTCCTCCAACCAGACAAGGGAGCTTGTGTCCCCCATGTAGAACCCCAGGACTGGAGTTCTCAACCCGTGGCTTGGACCACTCACTCCCTAGGGCAGGTGTCCTCCCATGTAATCTCCCTTTTCCTCCCAGTCCCTTCCCAGGGGCACAGGTCCTAATGTGATCACTTTTATTCCCTTCCTACCCAATTACATGTGGATCTTTCTTACAGCCTTTGTTGTAGAGGAATCCTTCTGCAAGTTTCCAGTTAGTTTTCAGTTAGAATTGTTTCACATGTAGGTGTAGTTTTGATGTATTCATGGTGGGAGGTGAGTTCCACATCCTCTTATTCCTCCATCTTGATCTGAACCCCTGTTTTCATCTCATTTTCAGTCACACGGAACAGTCACACTATGGAGAGGTGTGTGCTTTTTCAGCAGACAAATAAGACTAGCCTTCATTCTAGGAAGAATTCTCTCTGGAATTCCATTTAACCTTGTGTGTTTCATCAGGATGCTATGAAGACCTATTAGGGCCTATGGTATGACAAATTGGGCATAATGACCTCAAGGCTCTGCTGCTTACAGCAAGGACATGCCTCTGTGTTAGTCTGTTGAGAAGGATAAAATGTCTTTGGTGTTTAAAATGAAAGAAAGAAAGAATAGAAAAGAAAAAAAATCCCTCCTACTTTTGCATAGTATGTCATAAGACAAAGTGATAGAATATCTCCAATCTTCCATACAAATGCTCTTTGCCTGACTTTTATTGACTTTTCACCTTCAAGATTATTAAACTCAATTTTACTTGCTACCTAATTCTGCCACTGCAAAAGAGTTCATTCTTAGTCAGGTTTTTTGAGTCCCTAAAACTCTTGGGGGATTTTATATCTAATAAGAATATCCATTAAATATGTTTAATGAAAGTTGACAGCTAAGTATGATATATAAAGTACAATTTTTTTTCCCTCCTAAGGAAATGGTCCAAGATTGACACAAAGTAGATCTCCAGGGTTCAGGAAAATTCTGAAAGACTAACAGAAGACTCCACCAATGCTAGGATGTCATAAGGATATGATTTTAATAGAATAACCATAGTTGAAATGCCATCGTCTTAATAAATTTAGAACAAGCCAAAGCTTTGACAACCTCTTTCTTTTTATTTTTCATTTGTGCCTGGAGGTGCCGTATAAATCTGCACAGGTCTCTGCATATAATTTTCAAGAGAAATTTAACATGGAGGTACACATATCAAGCAGAATTTAAGATCAGGAATGCAACTTTTATGAACTTAATAATGTCATCATTTGTCTGAAACCAAGTTGTTCATTTTCTGTTGCATAGATTTCATTCTGACCTTAATAAGAGAATAGCATATTCCTCTGTGTGGGTGTGTGTGTTTCTGAAGCTGTAATATTAAAAAAGCATAAATCAAAGTTGTTTTGACAGATGAACAACACAGTTTTGTAACAGGATAGAAACTAAAAAAAAGAAAAAAAGAAAGAAAGACTGAATAGCTGATAAAAGATGAGTTGAACTAGGAGGATTAATGTTCGAGCTGAAGGCAGCATTAGAGATTAGATGCTCATTGGCTTTTCAGCAAGCCCGGTGACTCATTCTACATAAATGAAGTTTGTGATATGTAATGAAAAGCTTTCTATCTTCACTACAAGCAAATTAGCAGGTATTTTGTGGTAAGAATATTAATGTTTTCTTACATTTGTTTCTGAGCAGGAACACATTAACAGAGCAGGTTTGAAAAGAATTTCACGTTTATAACATCAGGTGCTGAAAGTATTAGAACAAGGTCACCTCTGTAAAGTAATGAGGGAGAATTAGGTTATAAACATGCAGTGCCTAAAAATATATTCTGTCTACTATGCAGAGAGAATGCAATATAGAGTTTCCCCAAATTGCTAATTTTCTTTTACTCCAAATTATACTCAGGCCACAAACTCAATCCAAAGAGTTAAATAATAAAGCAAGACAGGATGGAGGAGGATTACTGGGGCTCATAATAGGCAACCAATCCAAATCAGTAGTGTTCAAATGTCTGTACATATACACAAATCAATTCATAATTTATAAATCAGGACTTTTGGAATGTTTTATGCAATAAACCTCAGAGGTCCACATTTCTGTTTGGGAGAAAGCAGAAAAAAGCAAATGAAAGACAAAGGCAAAGCACTGCTTATTTTGGGTGACTGTTAAAACATAAAAGAAAGTTGAGTGGTTGCTGGGAATACTATCACGATTAAGAGCTAGAAGATAAAATGACAATAAAATTCTTGAAAAGTGGGATAATACGGGTGTGAATGATTCTGTTCCTTTTATGAATACATATAAGAGACAGGATGGGTAATGTGTATGCAGAAGTCTTACCAGATCTGGATAATCAGGCCTTGGGCAGGATATCATCTTATATAATGGACCATTAAGACACCAATGTCCTGACTTGAGATTTGAGTAATCATACTTGTAGCTTTTTCCAGACTAGAAATAAACAAGCTAATATAATTTTTCACCTTGCCCTAAGTATCATCAACCCACATGCCTGACCTCCTATCTCCTGGGCCATAGTTTTGCCTTATTATTTATTTCTGCAACTAAATTAAGGCTTGTTTTGATTCACTTCATTTTGCCCAAATATGGTGAGACTATATAGGGTGATTAAAATATAAGAAGGCAACCCTGACCTCAATCTACAAAAATCCTTCAGAGTATAATATAACAATTTAATTACGTAAGCAATTACCTGTAAGCAGAAAGGTGAAAGGAAGAGTGTTTTGAATAGCAGTTGATAAAATTTTTGTTGAATTAAAACTTTATTTTAGTAAGAATTTAATTGTAAATGAAATGAATTGATGGCTATGATAGCCACTCCTTAAAAAATGCATGGACCAGAGTCAGTGACTGGTTCATAATGGTTGTATCCAACATGGAACTTACTTAGTGTGTCTGGAATTTAGATGGTTAAGTTTGTTGGCTTAATAAAGGACTAAATAATCTCATCCAAACTTTTTATTTTACAGGTAAAAAATATGAGACTTGGAAAGAGGAAATGACTCATCCAAATTCACAAGGTAATTACTGACAGAGTTATAAAAGACTTGAACCTAGGTCATTATATTTATTTCTATTTATTTTATTGACTAATGCAGCATGCTTCTCAAGCCTGGAAGGGTTTTGGTATCAGTAATGTTCAGGCACTACTCCAGGCCAATTAAATCTAGAATCTCTGGGGAAAAGGTGTACCATGAACATTTTTATAACTCTTTTCATGATGTAATGCAGAGCCAGGACTGAGAAACACTGGGCCATTTGGAGATTCCATTAGAAAATTTTACAATTCCTTTAGTCCAGGACTAAAGTGCTATTTTACCCAAGGTAATTTTGAGAGGAAAAACTTATCAGGGTCCATTAAATGATTAGCATAGAAAGTGCACTGTGTATGTCTCCAGTGTTTCTGTCATGTATTCAGTTAACAGCAGGACATGTATCAAGGAAAAAGCCAGTGTTAAGGTAACACAGATCTCGTTTTTGAAGCAATCTTGAAAATGAGAGGTCTGGCAAGATGAAACTCGGAAAAGAAATCAATGCTTGTCTAGAGGTTATAGAGTAACGTGGGAACTATTTGAGCTCTAGTGATTACAAGATCAGAAGATTAAAAAATAACCCTGAGGGTGTGCTTTAGGAACCATTCCCTCTGGAGATATATGGGAGATTTATGATTGAGTTGAAATCATTTTTGATTGGAAATAAGTCCAACTCAGGAAGAACATTAGAGTAAAGTAGAAATGGTGGGAAGAACATTGTCAGAGAGAATATGTTCTTTATTCACATTCTAAAGCCTAACCATTTACCACTGAAAGAATAGGAAACGCTTAATAAATTAATATGACAATTAATGGGTAGGCTAGCAACCAGAAAAGTACTTACTATATTTAGGACAGGTTAAGTGATGGGATCAGACAAAGATCAAGGTAGTCCTGGAACTCAAAGGTTTAGATATGACTCAAATATGACAAATGTTTGAAAAGCTACATAGAAAAAGAAGAGATAATTTATGATCTAATGCTATAATAGATGATCAATTATAAGGCACTTATATGGTCAAATGAATGTTTAGAAAATAAGCACTTTTGGGGGTTCAGAGGCAAAGAGAGCAGAGGTTCCCAAATGACCATTTTCAGAAAAATTTTAAATACCTCATAACATGGAGAGTATAGGTCTTTATTTTTCCATTGCCTGGGGTTTTTTTTTTGTTGTTGTTTGTTTGTTTGTTTTAGTTTTATTGCTCAGTATTTCCCACTTAATGTAGGTCTTAATGCTAGGGGTGGGGGAGAGAAAGGACATTAAGTATTGAAACTAGCCTTTCTAACCTAGCCTCCCCTAACTTTATACAAGAGAAAAGATGCACGTGGTTGCTTCTCTATTTATCATATTTACCAGTATCATTTCCTTGCTCTCTCTTGTTTAATTAAAAACTTCCTCTGGGGCTTCCCTGGTGGCGCAGTGGTTGAGAGTCCGCCTGCCTATGCAGGGGACACGGGTTCGTGTCCTGGTACGGGAGGATCCCGCATGCCGCGGAGCGGCTGGGCCCGTGAGCCATGGCTGCTGGGCCTGCGCATTTGGAGCCTGTGCTCCGCAACGGGAGAGGCCACAACAGAGAGAGGCCCGCGTACCGCAAAAAAACAAAACAAAACAAAACAAAACTTCCTCTGTCTATATGAGATGATGCATGCTAACTAAACATATTGTGGTAGTCATTCCACAATGTATGTAAGTCACACCATTATGCTGTACACCTTAAATGTGTACAGTGATATATGTCAATTATATCTCAGTAAAATAGGAAAAAACAAAAACTTTCTCTAAAAGAGGTATAAATTATTGCAAACACTTATAAATCTGATTATATTTTATAAGGTAGTTATTATTTAAAAGTTTCCCAATTTTGTCTTTTAAAGAGGATTCCTAGAGAAGTTAATGGTGAATTGAAAGAAATATAATGTGATAGTATATTTATAGCACTGTAACATATGGCTGTTTATTTGCTTATTCATTTATTCAGCCAGTCTATAAAAGTGGATTGAAAATAATAAATAAGTACCACTATGGGCCAGATATTATGATAGCTCTAGGGTAAAGATGAAGCTTGATCTGTCACTGAATGGAGCAATAATACTGTGATTGGGAAGAATGTAGGCCCAGAACTAAGTAAAATGCAAGACATTGTGTTAGTGTCATAGGAGAGGTAAAAATATTCAGCATCTATCAAACCTGGTCTTCTTTCAGTGTTCCTTACTAGAGAGAATGGAAACCATTCAGTTTTGTATGTCAGATATATAGGAAGTAATTAATGTCCCACTGTACCTCAACTTCAATTCTTAGCCATTGGCAAGTTGTCCATAATTCATATTCAATTTTTTTTCTATTCTTATGGCTTTACTCCATTTCATGTGTTTCTGCTCAAGTTAAACTTAGGTTCATCTCTTGCCTGCACTAATATAAATATAGTTAAGTAGTCTCCTAACTAGTCTCCTTACATATGCTTCAATGAGAGTAATCTTTTCAAAATGCAAATCTAGTCATATCACCACCCTTCTTAAATTTCATGAGGGTAGTTTCTGTCTCTGCAGTTCATTATATCTCTAGCATCTAACATATTGTCAGATACAAAATAGATGCTCAATAAATAATCTCAGTGGATAAATAAATGAATTGTAAAGTTGGGAGAAATATCTTGATGTAAGAATTCTCAAAATTATGAAACTTTAACCCAAATGAGAGACACTATTCTGCCTATCATATAGGGTGTTGATCACACAGAAAAGCTTCCAGAACTTAGATTAGCTGACAAAATACCATTAATGATATAATGTGTCCTAAGCATATATGCTTATTTTATAAATATGTGAATATGTAGATACATCTGTGTGTATGTAGATACATCTAAATATATATGTACAATATATATATTGTCCACCTAAAGGGAAATAGATGAAAATTATGTCACAAAGAATGTTATTGGTAGTGTAATAAACCCCTAGTGAAACAAGAAAGAAATTTTCCTATTTATAGTGTAGAAGTCATTTACAATTTTGGCCATTCATTATATATTTCCCTGTTCCCCAAAGAGCACCCCGATTTCCCTCAGTGAACAACCCTTCTGCCACTTTCAGGCCTTGCTGATTTGATGGCTGTTGACTACTTTCTCGTTTCTGGAATTAGGCATTGCATTCTCCTGGTAATTGTTGAGTAATTGTTTCAGGGAGCGGTGACTGACCCAATCAGAGCTAGTGAGTTGTAATTAGATATCCACTGGGAATAAAGAACTTGAATTTAGAGGCTATAAAGCTGAAGCCATTGCATCCATTTTGGCACCACAAAGGAAATTCCTACCAAAGAGTGGAGCCAACATAAAGAATGGAGTGTTAAAGAGAGATCAAGTCCTGGTGACATTATGTGAGCTCCAAGATCTTGGTAAGTCTGAACCAGGACTATTCTGTACATGAGCTAGTAAATTCCTTTTGGAATTAACTTGTTTGGGTTGATTTTCTGCCACTGGTAAACAGGAGATACTTATAGTATCATGTAGCTTGCATGTTCCCTGGGTGGCTGGGATGAAAGAGTTCATCCCAGGCAACTGGCCTCATCCTTGAAATGTGATAGATTGTATTCTGGCCAGGGATAGAGTTTCTTAGTAAGTCAGATAGGCTACAGAAGTGTAGGCTGTGACCACAGAAACTAGCCTCTGCCTTACAGACTGTGACTGTTCAGTGGCGCTTATCTAGTTTTGCTGGTAATAGGTTGTACCTGTTACTAAGAAATGTCTCATGGCCAAAGAAACTTCCAAAGTGAGCACCTGCACAAGACAAAAAAAAGTGACAAAAATTCCAAACTGGAAAAGCATAATTCTGCTTAACAGAAAACATTGATTTTATGACTTTTATTGAGTAAAAACTCAAACTAGGACCTCTGTGCACATTCAACTCTGAACATTCAACTCTGAGAAGCAGAGACCGGTTTTAGAGGGAAGGACTTTAACATTTTATTATGTATTTTAGGTAAAAATTCAATCCCCCTTTTAATTCTCTAACTCATTCTTCCTTTTATTATTTTACCTTGCTCCTGAAGAGAAAGAGGGGCCAGCTGGGGGCAGTCCATACTGTAACATGAGGACCAGTGGAAGGTAAGAAATGGTCTGACAGCTGCTGGGCTAATCCTAGTCAGCTGTCTTTGACACTCAAAATGGTGAAAAGATCAGCATTTATGTCACCATATCCACCTGTAAGTGATTGTTTATGGGTGAAATGGTGTCTTAAGAGGGCCCTTTGATCGAAGGAATTTGGAACATGGATGGATAAGGAAGAAAACAAGGCTGGTGTAAAAGAAGCTGGGCTGATTGTTAACTGCTCCATTATGGTGCAATGCTTTCTTAGAGATGCTCCTGCCAATATATCCTTTAGACTGCTATCAGCATGAAGTTTGGAAGCCTTATATCTGATTGTATATCTCATCCTTATTTAAAGTATTGGGGATAAGTGAAATGATAGACATTATTGCTGTCCTCATGGGTCTTATTCTCGATATGTAAATGAAAATCAAAAATAACCTGAACCAAGGCCAAGTGTGAAATGCAGGAAACGTATAATACAAAATCAGAAAAGTGGGTGTTTCAGTTGGGGAATTTTTCATGAAAGAGGTTGGATCTAAACTGTGACTCAAAGGAGAGTGGCGAATATATACATTGAGAAGAGAAAAGGATTCCTGGTTGAACCCTTGCATAAACAAAGCTCAGGGGAAAACAAGTAAAATGTTTGTCAAATGGGGAGGGTAAAGAAAAGAATTTGTGAAATAATACCTCTTTACCAAATTTATAAAATATCTTTTGGAAGAATCACGTAAGTGTTTTTCTGTTATAATTCATCCTCATGTAATAATTTCTTTTAACTAAATTACCTGAGGGAAAATATATGTTTTTAATTCATACTTGGATATTTTTAGAAATGAAAAAGTATGAAGTTAGCTTATCATTTCTGATGATCTGTAAAACTTACCAGACCCAGAGGAATTCCAATTATTCTATTAAATTACTCTGTAATTGAACGAGCATCTCCACTCTCAATAAAACAGGTTCTAATGTCCAAAGCAGTATGTGAGCTATTGCTGAGTGTCTTAATGGCTCCTGTGTTTGCCTACATACTCTCATACTAGCTTCCAACTAATTACTTTGTAAAGCACTTTGGGATAATTTGGTTGTGAATAGTATTGTATAAAGCAAATACATTTCTTTTCTCAAACATTGACTCATGTTGGGAGCTGAAGAGCTACAAGTACCTTTTTTTTTTTCTGCCTTAGCAGTAGATATTTTATGTTAGGCATGAATGCCTTTTCAGATCTTCTTTTAAAGTGATGTGTTTTCAGGTACAGAGTATAAAGACCTTTCTAAGGAGGACAGAGAATTTTAGAGAACAAAGCATATTAAACCAACAAAAGCAAAAAACTTTTCAGGTCGGGGCTTCACTGGTGGCGCAGTGGTTGAGAGTCCGCCTGCCGATGCAGGGGACACGGGTTCGTGACCCGGTCTGGGAAGATCCCACATGCCGCAGAGTGGCTGGGCCCGTGAGCCACAGCCGCTGAGCCTGCACATCCAGAGCCTGTGCTCCGCAACGGGAGAGGCCACAACAGTGAGAGGCCCGCGTACCGCAAAAACAAAAAAATAACAAAAAAAAACATTTTTCACCTTATATAATGTAATTAGTGGACCTATTCCTGCTGACATTGCCATTACACAAAATATTTATTTTGTTGTAAAGTCTTTTGTTAATGAATATGAAGTATTTTATAAATAATTTTCATGAAATAATTGTCTTTTTAATATTTATTGCATTTACATGCGGCAGACTTTTTTTTTTTTGGCAGTACGCGGGCCTCTCACTGTTGTGGGCTCTCGCGTTGCGGAGCACAGGCTCCGGACACGCAGGCTCAGCAGCCATGGCTCACGGGCCCAGCCGCTCCGCGGCATGTGGGGTCTTCCCGGACCGGGGCACGAACCCGTGTCCCCTGCATCGGCAGGCAGACTCTCAACCACTGCGCCACCAGGGAAGCCCCTACGGCAGACTCTTAAGGAAAAGTCTTTCATCACAAAATAAATGTCAACAAGGTAAATTTTCTGAAAATTATTTAAAAATTAATAACTAGTGAACTGTGTCTCATCCTGTGCCTTCTTCAAGAATCAGTGGCACTTTTATTCCAGATTTATTCCCATCTCTTCATTGATAATCTTCTTTTTCAAGTGCTGGAAATGGGATTTAGAATGTGTGTCTAGAATTGGCTGTTGTGCCCATACACAAAGAAATTCTTGTGTTCCTATAACTGTATGGCTCCTATGGAAACCCCTGTGGTTCCAGGTTACTGGTAGTCTGCTCCAATCTTTTCTCTATGACTGTTATCTCCTGAAAACTTCATCTATGATGAAGGTCTTTTTACCCCTCTTTCATTATTAATATTCAATATTATGACCTGTATTTCGATTTCCTGTGGAAAAATGACGATTCATAATTTGCAAGAAATAGGTGGCATGTTTCTTTATCCATACCTGAAAATACGGGGAAGTATTTAATACTCTTAAGATTTTTAGATATTCTTAAGTGCATCATGATTTATTGACACAGGCTTGGTAATATTATCTTCCTACAAACAAACCTAGACTTTGAGTACTAAAGAAACTAAAGCAGAATATAAATTGTGCCCTTTAAATGGAATGGCCATTACTTACGCTCAGTGATCAAAATGCATATGCATATACATGTCTTCCTCATCCGGATGACAGATTTGAGAATCTTCATGCCGTGTGATTCCATTTGGAGGTGGGATTAACATTTTTGTCCCTTTGATAAACCACTAACTGCCTTAAATGAAGTTTAATGATCCTTAGTGAGTTATTAGTGGATTGTTCCATGGTGTAATGGTTAGATTAGTGAAATCTCACAACAGTATAGTAACTGTATCCAAAGGAATCTGGAAATTGATGCATCTCTATAGAAGGAAGTGATTTCTTTATTCTTCCCAATGTGTCTCATTATGTTCTTGTCCTTTTTAATGTACCTACCATTATTAAGAGAATATGAGGGTATTATCCAAATTTCAAATGGACTACTCCATGTGAATTGTTTCAAAATATGTGCTTATGTTATTCTGGAGAATAATTATACAGGATTCTCGAGGGTCTTATGTACTTGATGTTAAAACCCCTTAAGTTAAAGTTTTAAAATGCAGTTTTATTTTATGAGTTTTTACATTTGTGGAGGTAAGGGAATTCTCAATGATATTTCTCCTGAAGTGATCTGTGTTTGGGTACATTACAAATATATATAACTAGTATTGAGAGCCATTTATTGACGTCAAACTGCATACAAACCAAGTGCTGATACCAGTCTCTGAGCTAGGTACATGGTTTGGGACTAAGGTGTCATCAAGTGCCAAGAAGTTATATGTCACCATGAACAGCAGTAAAGGAGATTCACTTATAATGTTTGTAGTTATCTTTGAATATCCTGATTTGGAAATGTGAAATTTCAAGGGATATTTTGTTTCTGTATATTGCTACAAGTTTGGCTATCGATAAATAAAAATACATACTATAAGGTAGAGAAGATAATCAAAGGCAATGAATTAAAAGAGAAAGTTCAAGGATTCTCTCCTTTATTCATTATCCAGTAGCCTAGAGACTGAACTGCAGTGCTGAGAGGCAAGTTGGGGTTTTAACTCAGTATGCTAAATGGAAAATATCCAGACGATGATCACAAAACAGCTGTTTTCCTCCATGACAGGGTGAATTATAGTACATAATGGAGCCAAGAAACCTCTTAGCATTTGTGCAAAAGGTTCTTTTGCCAGCCAGGAAGCAAGCATCAACAAGCATTGGCTTTGGAAGAGTTGGCACCTATTTTACAATTTCTCCATGACAAAAGTCTTTCCTATGAGAAGTTTTGTTAAATGCTCCCTTAAGGATTTAAGATGGTGATGAGGAAGAGAGCATCATAAGTGAAAACAGGGGTGGCATTTTCAGAAAATGCCTTCGCAAAATACCATTTTTTGGAGTCCTTATTTATGTGATCTAAATGCAGTTCTCATAGATAACATCATTAGTACCTGAGATATTTATATCCATTAATATAATCAAATCTGAAAACTAGGAAACTATTTGAAGACATCAAAGTCAGAAAATTTGGATATTATGTGAAGTTATACTTCATCTCTGAGAAGGAGGCTCAATGACCTTCCATTAAACATTAATAAGATGCAGAGGTCATACCAATCACACTCCAGAAACTTAGAAGAAATCACAGTCAAATCAAATCAAAGTTTTGGTTACAAATTGCAGTATATTTCTAAGAATGGGGAAAATGGAGACATTTTGCATGGAGAAAATATTATTCTTCCTGTAGAAAAATCTGTGAATGAAAGCTAAGAATATGACCTCAAAATGGAGAGAAATCAAAGATGAGCATTATACTTCTTTTTTTGGTGCAGTGTACACTAAGAACTCTTGAAGCAGGGATGATGGATTGTATTTTTATATCCCTAGTCACAATAACCAGTGTTATTTGAGTTGACATTCCAAAGTATATATATTCTTTCTCATAATTTTTCAATTTGTGACATTGACACTAAATTCCAAGGCAAATACTCTAATAGATAAAATTGACATGACCAACATTTTAAAAAATAATCTTTTACCTCTAAACTTGTAGTTCTCTGGGCCATCTGTGAAACTTTTCAAAAGTGTATATGGCTGGTTCTCATCCTCTGAACATTCTAATTCAGAAATTTGGGGATAGGATGATTTTTCTTTATTTTAAAAAGGTTCACAGAATTTTAAGAACTACAGCATTAAATGATCCCTGAATTGCAAAGATCACATATTTGCCTTTGAAAACTCAAAAGGATTTGTTTTGCATTCTCTGTAAGAGCATGCTGCAACCCCATAACAACTGCAGACAGCCTGTGTTCATTTTATCCCATGTTCACCTTTAGTCAAAATGTCTTGACTACTCCATTGCATTCGTGCTTGCTTCATCTGACAACCTGTTGACTTTAGTCTCTCAGCTCAGTAACTAGTAATTTGCCTATCCTCACTGGTTTCTCTAATTTCCTCTTGTAATTATAGTACATTTTATCTCTCCTGGTTGGATAATCTTCAAATAGTGTCTAGTTAACAGACTCCTTTGTTTAGTTTTCTTGGGTGCTTATTAGAATTAATGGCAAATGTGTAATTGTTCATAGTAGTCTCTTATGGTCCTTTGTATATTTATGTGGTATCAGTTGTAACATCTCCTCTCTCATTTCTGATTTTATTTGTTTGTGTTCTCTCTCTCTCTCTCTTTTTTTTTGATGAGTCTAGTGAAAGGCTTGTCAATATTACTTATATTTTCAGAGAACTACCTCTTAGTTTCATTGATCATCTTTTTTGTCTTTTTTGCTTCTATTTCATTTATTTCTGCTCTAATCTCTCTCATTTCTTTGTTCTACTAATTTTGGGCTTTATTCTTCTTTTTCTAGTTCCTTGAGGCATGAAGTTAGGTTATTTATTTGAGAATTTTCTTGTTTCTTAAAATAGGCATTTATTGCTACAAACTTCCCTCTTAGAACTGCCTTTGCTCCATCCACAGATTTTGGTATGTTATTTTTCATTTTTGTTAGTCTCAAGGTACTTTTTGATCTCTCTTTTGATTTCTTCTTCGACCCATTGGTTGTTCAGTATCATGTTGTTTAACCTCCACACATTTGTGAATTTTCTGCTTTTCTTCGTGTAATAAGTTTCTAGTTTCATACCATTGTGGTTGGAAGAGATCCTTGATATGATTTCAATCCTATTAAATTTATTAAGACTTGTTTTGTGGCCTAATATATAATATATCCTGGAAAATGTTCTATGTGCACTTGAGAAGAATGTGCATTCTGTTGTTTTAGGATGGAATGTTCCATATATATAAGTTAAGTTAATCCAGTCTAATGTGTCATTTAAGGCCAACGTTTCCTCATTGATTTTCTGTCTGGATGATCTATCCATTGACGTAAGTGGAGTGTTAAATTCCCCTACTATTAACGTATTGCCATTTATTTCTCCCTTTAGGTCTATTAATATTTGCTTTATATATTTAGGTGCTCCTATGTTGGGTGCAAATATATTTACAAATGGCATATCCTCTTGTTGGATTGATCCCTTTATCATTATGTAACTCCATCTCTGTCACATATTTCAGTCTTTGTTTTAAAGTCTATTTTGTCTGATCTAGGTATAGCTATACAAACTTGCTTTTGGTTGACATTTGTATGAAATATCTTTTTCCATCTCTTCACTTTCAGTCCTTACATGTAGTATGAGTCTCCTGTAGGCAGCATATAGATGGTTCTTGTTTTTTTACCCATTCAGTCACTCTATGTCTTTTGATTGGAGAATTTAGTCTATTTACATTTAAAGCAATTTCTTTAATATCTTTGTTGGATTATAATTGCTTTATAATGTTGTGTTAGTTTCTGCTGTACAACAAAGTGAATCAGCTATATGTATACATATGTCCCCATATCCCCTCCCTCTTGTGTCTCCCTCCCACCCTCCAAATCCCGCCACTGTAGGTCATCACAAAGCATCGAGCTGATCTCCGTGTGCTATGCAGTAGCTTCCCACTAGCCATCCATTTTACATTTGGTAGTATATATATGTCCATGCCACTCTCTCACTTTGTGCCAGCCTCCCCTTCCCGTTGTGTTCTCAAGTCCATTCTCTACATCTATGTCTTTATTCCTGCCCTGCCACTAGGTTCATCAGTACCGTTTTTTTTTTTTTAGTTTCCATATATGTGTGTTAGCATACAGTATTCATTTTTCTCTTTCTGACTTACTTCACTCTGTATGACAGACTCTAGGTCCATCCACCTCACTACAAATAACTCAATTTCATTTCTTTTTATGGCTGAGTAATACCATTGTATATATGTGCCACATCTTCCTTATCCATTCATCTGTTGATGGACATTTAGGTTGCTTCCATGTCCTGGCTATTGTAAATATTGCTGCATTGAACATTACAGTACATGTATCTTTTTGAATTATGGTTTTCTCAGGGTATATGTCCAGTAGTGGGATTGCTGGGTCATATTGTGGTTCTATTTTTAGTTTTTTAAAGAACCTCCATACTGTTCTCCATAGTGGCTGTATCAATTTACATTCCCACTAACAGTGCAGGAGGGTTCCCTTTTCTTCACACCCTCTCCAGCATTTATTGTTTGTAGATTTTTTAATGATGGCCATTCTGACCAGTGTGAGGTGATACCTCATTGTGGTTTTGATTTGCATTTCTCTAATGATTAGTGATGTTGAGCATCTTTTCATGTGTTTGTTGGCAATCTGTATGTCTACTTTGGAGAAATGTTTAGTTAGGTCTTCTGACCATTTTTGGATTGGGTTGTTTGTTGTTTTTGATGTTGAGCTGCATGAGCTGCTTGTATATTTTGGAGATTAATCGTTTGTCAGTTGCTTTGTTTGCAAATATTTTTTCCCATTCTGAGGGTAAAGTAATTATTGATAGGTATATATTATTGCCATTTCATTCATTGTTTTCTGGATGCTTTTGTAATTCTTCTCTGTTCCTTTCTTCTTCTCTTACTCTCTTCTTTGTGGTTTGATGACATGCTTTAGTGGTATGCTTATATTCCTTTCCTTTATTCTTTGTGTGTTTACTGTACTTTTTTGCTTTGTGATTACCGTGAGGCTTATATATAATCTATAACAGTCTATTTTACATTGATAACAACTTGTCTGTTCCCATTATAAAACTCAACATTTTTACTCCTGCAAACATTTTATGTTTTTGATGTTACATTTTACATCTTTTTATCTTGTGTATTCCTTAACTAATTATTGTAATCATAGCTACTTTTACTACTTTTGTCTTTTAACCTTCATAATAGCTTAATATGTTTAATCCACTACTTTTACTATATATTTACCTTTCAGTGAGATTTATTCTTTCATATGTTTTCTTATTACTAATTATCACCCTTTCTTTTTAGCTTAAAGAAGTTCTTTAACATTCCTTGTAAGGCCAGTTTTATGATGATAAACTCCTTTAGCTTTCACTTGCCTGGAAAATTCTTTATCTCTCTGTCAATTCTGAATGGTAACTTTGCCAGCTAAAATATTCTTAGTTGGAAGTTTGTTTGGTTTTCTTTAAGCACTTTGAATATATAATGCCAATCCCTTCTGGCCTGCAAAGTTTCTGCAGAAAAATCTGCTTATACTCTTACAGGGTTCCCTTGTATATAACTGGTTGTTTTTCTCTTGCTACTTTTAATATTTTCTCCTTGTCTTTAACTTTTGACACTTTAGTTGTAACATGTCTTGGTGTGGGTCTCTTTGGGTTCATCTTATTTGGAACACCTTGAGTCTCCTGGTTCTGGATCAGGTTAGGGATGTTTTCAGCCATCATTTCTTCAAATAAATCTCTGCCCCTAGCTTTCTTTCTTCTCTTTGTGGGAGCCCTATAATGTGAATGTTAGGCTGTTTGATGATGTTCTATAAGCCCGTTAAGCTATCTTCACTTTTTTTTCATTCTTTTATCTTTTTGCTGCTCTGATTGGATGAGTTCAGCTGCCTTGTCTTCAAGGTGACTGATTCTTTCTTCTGCTGCATCTAATCTGTCGAACCCCTATAAGTGTATTTTTCAGTTCAGTTATTTTATTCTTCAGCTCTGTGAAAAAATATATTTGGTACTTATATTTTCCATGTCTTTGTTGAAATTCTCACTGTGTTCATCCATTCTTCTTCCCAGTTCAGAGAGCATCTTTATGAAAATTACTTTAATCTCTTTATCAGGTAAATTTCTTATCTCCATTTCTGAGGTTTTATCTTGTTCTTTCATTTGGAACATATTCCTCTGTTTCTTTATTTTGCTTGACTCTCTTTGTTGGTTTCTACAGAGCAGATGAAACAACCACCTCTCCCAGTCTTGAAGCAGTGGCCTCTTGAAGGAGATGAACATTGGTGTTCAATCTTGCCCCAGCTCTTTGTTGTCTCTCAAACCTTTATGCTTGTCCAAGCAGCCTATTATATTTTTTAATAGCTCCCAGTAGGTGAGGATGCACTGAGACTTGTCAGTGTCCCTAATGGGAGTATCTCAGCACCTAGATTCAGGCTGATTGAAAGCCAGATCCATAGGCAGCAGCTTTTAAAATTATTCAAATAAATACAGTCCTGTGGGATCACAGCATAAGCCCCTCTGGCCAACAGAGCCAGGCAATCTGGTGACATCCCCTCGGCAGCAGTTGTAAATATCAGGGCTCCAGGTGAGTGTATGAGCTCTTTTCTGGAAAATACCATCCAGCTGTAGCAAGGGGCAGAGGGAGAGTGCCAAGTTGGTGTCCATAGCCTACATTCCTTGAGAGTGTCTCCATTGCCACTAAATGTATGCCAAACATGAAGCCTACCCTCAGACTGGAGCTTCTGGACTATTATCAAAAAGACAAGAAATAACAAGTACTGGCATGGATATGGAGAAAAGGGAGCCCTTGGGCACTCTTGTTGGGAAAGTAAATTAGTGCAGCCACTGTGCAAAAAGTATGGAGATCCTCAAATAATTAAAAATAGAGCAACCATATGATCCAGCAATTTTACTTCTGGGTATTTATCCAAAGTAAGCAAAAACTAACTAATATATTGAAAAGATATGCACCCCCATGTTCATTGCAGCATTATTTATAATAGCTAATATATGGAAACAACCCGTGTCCAGCTGTAAATGAATGGATAAAGAAATTGTGATATATGTGTGTATATATATATATATATATACACATAATATTCCATAATATTCTGTAATATATATTATAAAATATATATGGTATTCATATATATATATGTAAGATGGATCTTGAGAGCATTATGCTAAGTGAAATAAGTCACACAGAGAAAGCCAAATACTGTATGACCTCTTTTATATGTGGAGTGCTTAAAACAAACAAACAAATGAAACAACAATAACAAAACCCAAGCTCACAGATACAAAGAATAGATTGGTGGTTGCCAGAGGAAAGGTTAGAGGGATGTGAAAAATGGGTAAAAGGGATCAAAATAAAAAATAAAAACCTTCTATAAACTTAACTAACACACATACTGTGAAAAAGAGCTTGGTCCAACTTTGAAATAATTATGAAGCTCTGTTCTGGAGTAATTGTCTTCAAGCCATTTAAAGAGCTACCCACTATAAGAAATGCATTTTACTTCCAGACCACACACACATACACATGAAATTAGAAACAAAATTTTGCTGAACAATGTTTATCTCTACTATGTATGATGTAGCCTATTTGTTATTCTTTTCTATTGCATTAAAAATATGTGGGGGGTTGTAACCCATTCATGAGTGGAGACCTCTAGCTCAATAACTACTTTTACAAGATACAAAAAAAAAAAAAAATTAAGGGCAAAGCTTTTCATCTATTATTCATTTTAGTATCTAAAACAAGTGAAAGTGTAGTTGCTTAAATAGTGTTCCCTCAAATTTCATATATGTCTGGAACTTCAAAATGTCACCTAATTTGGAAATAGGGTCTTTGCAAATATAATTAGTAAAGGAATTCAGTATGAAATCATCCTGGATTTAGGGTGGGCCCTAATTTGAAAACTGGTGTCCTTACAAGAAGAGGAAAGGACACAAACATGGAGGAGAAGATGAGATGAAGACAGTAGCAGAGACTGAGGTGATGTGTCTACAAGCTTAGGAATTTCAGAACCTACCAGAAGTTGGTAGCAGCAAGGAATAATTCTTCCCTAGAGTCTGCAGAAGGAGCATGGCCCTGCTGACTTCTTGCGTTCAGATTTCTGGCCTCTAGAACTGTGAGAGAATACATTTCTGTTGTGTTAAGTCATCCAGTTTGTAATGCCTTGTTACAGCATCCCTAGAAAACTAATACAGAGAGTGCTCAGTAAGTATTTGTTGAATGGCTGTAAATGAATGAATAACTTCTGAAGCCTTTATGTTCACTGTAAAGACTAACCTTAGGCTTCCCTGGTGGCGCAGTGGTTGAGAGTCCGCCTGCCGATGCAGGGGACACGGGTTCGTGCCCCGGTCTGGGAAGATCCCACATGCCGCGGAGCGGCTGGGCCCGTGAGCCATGGCCGCTGAACCTGCGCGTTCGGAGCCTGTGCTCTGCAACGGGAGAGGCCACGGCAGTGAGAGGCCCGTCTACCGCAAAAAAAAAAAAAAAAAAAAAAAAAAAAAGACTAACCTCCTCTGTGGGGATAGTTCTGGGGGGAATTTACAATAGTTACAATACTTCACTTTTCAAGCAGTAACTTGTGGCCCATTAGCAAATATTTCAATTGGTTTTGCTCAGTATTTTAAAATGAAATAGAATAAAATATTATATAGTTTAATATAATAGGAAATATCAATGTGGCACACATTTTTAAGGTAAATGTGTAAAAATTTTGTTTCGTGTGTGTGTGTGTACACTGTGTTGCAATGTCAAATTTATCTTACTCTGGGCTACAGTAAAACAGAAATATTTGAAAGCAAATGGTCCAGCCACATCTTATTCACATGTTTAGTCAAGCCAGAAGGTTTTGTTGAATATTTGAATATACAAAATATATCATTTTTTTCTGTTATAGCATTGCAAATTTACTTGGAAAAGGAAGGAGTAAAACTTTCTTTATATGAGAATGAAATAATTTGTACATAGGAATAAGAATCTTTTTATAAAACTACCAGAAATAATAAGTGAGTTTACAAGGTCACAGTAAACAAGGTCAACATACAAAGATATATTGTATTTTTATATCTTAGCAACAAACAGTTGAGAATTGAATTTTTCAAAAACACCATTGAAAATAGTATCTAAAAGCATAAAATATGTAGGGATAAATCTAGAATATACATTAAGACCTGTTCACTGAAAACTAAAAACACTGCTGAGAGATATTTTAAAAGACCTAAATAAGTGAAGTGATATATCATGGTCATGAACTGAAAGAATGTGTGTTAAGATGTCAGTATTCTCCAAATTGACGTAGAAATCAATACAATCCCACTCAAAATTCCAGCAGACTTTTTGATAGATATTGACAACCTGATATTCTAAAATGTATTTAGAAATGCAGCAAATTTACAATGGCCAAAAAAATTTTGTAAAAGAACAGATTTGAAGGACTCATCCTATTTAATTTATACAGTAAAAATATCATATAATGGATAAAAGTTCTGGTCAAATTGTCACTGGGGATAGTTCTAACATATCTGTTACTTAGAAAATCTGATCTTTTTAGAGTAAAACCCTTTAGCTGCCATTCTGTTTTAGATCATCCTAATTCACTTTTTCCTTGATAGAATACTGATTAGAAATTCTACATGTTTCTGTAATTGTTTTCATGGCCACAGAAGGAAATTAAAACATCCATAAATAACAAAACAAATGACTAAAACTGTATTATGGAATGATTATATTCTAATGATGCTTTGGGTGAGGGATTACAAATGTGGAAAAAGAAAGTTCATTATTCCTGATAAGGTTCAAGGACACCCCCTCCTTTTAAAGGAGGAAATCTGTGAGGCAGTGCCTTAAAGTCTTTAGAGGATCTTCTGTATCACTGAATAGTTCTCTGAGACACTGCCTTATGTCTTTCTGTGATCATAACCAAGAATCTTATTGTCTCTCTCTGGATTGATTTTTGCTTGGAAGTCCCTTCTTTTTTTGAGAATCTTGGAGAAGCTAAAAATGTGAAGCAGTTTTGTTTTCAAGCCCAGTAAGTCTTGGCTCCTTTGTAGTCACTTATCTTCTTCCCCTTACCTTCTACTATAGGCAACTAGCTGGAAGGAGACCAACAGTGTCTCCAACATTCTACTTTCCCTAGATCATTCAGCTCATAAGGTACATTTTTCATTATCTACATTACTTCAGGAATGAGTTTTGGTAAACTTGTCTCCACTATATAAAAGACCCCTTTCCTCCATTTTCCAATAATCCTCACTTTTCTTTAAGCCTGCAAACTCCTTCATTGGGTTTCTACTAGCACTCTCTTCATAGTCATCCAACCCACCACCCACTTCTGAAGCCACATGCTCTGGATTTTGTTTTAGTGACATTCTATTTCTAAGTAGCAGAATCTGCTCCAGTTATCTATTTCTGTATAAGAAGCAACCCCATAACTTAATGCCTCTAAAAAATGATAGCATTTGTGTTAATCATGAATCTACAATTTGAACAGGTCTCAGCAGGGCTGGCCTGGGACAGCTTATCTCTTTTTCATTCTAGAGAGCTGGGCAGCATTCATTTGCATGTCTGGTGGTTGGTGATGGCTGTTGGCTGGGCCTTTCCATCTCTCTGAAAACATATTATTTACTTGTTCAAGGTTTTAAATTTTATATATGTTAAATTATGCTTGATATATTCTGACATTTGCTTTAGTAATTTAATATTTTTTCTTTTGAGAACACTCCAAGTTGATGGTGTAGCTGTAATTTATCCATTTTTACAGCTCTAAGGTGTTTATTTATGCCAGTAACACAATTTACCTGTTGTATTATTGATGAAAATTTAGGTAATTTACAATTTTTTGCTGTTATGAATAACACTCATTTGCATATTCTTGTACATATCTCCTAGATACATATGCAAGCATTTTTCTAGGGTATATATCTATGAGTGAAATTGTTGGGTTGTACTTACATGCTCAAATTTATTAGCTAGTCACAAATTGTTTTCCTTCGAGGTGGTGTCAATATATGTAACTACCAATAGAGTAAGAGTCTTTCTTTAGATCCATGCTTGCCAATCTGATAGATGTGAGTGGTATCTCATAGTAGTTGTATTCTGTGCTTAATAATGATTTTGAGTATCTTTCTACATTCTTTTTCTTACAGTCTGTATATGCATGTCTTTTACACGTGTTTCTTATGTATTGTTTGTCTTTTTGTAACTGATAGATTATATATTTTAATATATATTTTGTATATTAATTTTTGTCAGTGTAAGTGTAATAAATATCTTCTTGTTATTGAGCTGTCTTTCCACTTTCTTTACTATGTTTTTGATATATACAATTATATAATTCTGATTCCAATTTAATAATTAATCACTCTTTTTTATAGTTCGTGTTGCCTTTAAAAAGAACTTTCCTATACCAACCTCTTAAGGATATTATCACACTGTAGCTTCTCAAAGTTTTAAAATCTTATTCCTTACATTTACCAGTTTATCTGATGGGAATTAATTTTTTTTTTTTTTTTTTTTGCGGTACACGGGCCTCTCACTGTTGTGGCTTCTCCCGTTGCGGAGCACAGGCGCAGGTTCAGTGGCCATGGCTCACGGGCCTAGCCACTCCGCGGCATGTGGGATCTTCCCGGACCGGGGCACGAACCCGTGTCCCCTGCATCGGCAGGCGGACTCTCAACCACTGCGCCACCAGGGAAGCCCAGGGAATTAATTTTTTAAAAAAAATATTATGTTAGGAAAGTATGGTAGTTAATTTTATGTGTCAACTTGATTGGGCTAAAGGATGCCCAGATAGCTGGTAAAACATTATTTCTGGATGTATCTGTGAGGGTTTCTGGAAGATATTAGCATTTGATTCAGTAGACTGAGTAAAGAGATAAACCCTCACCAATGTGGGCAGGCATCATCCAATATTTGAGGGCCCAGATTGGAAAAAAAAAAAAAAAAAAAAAAAATGAAGGAAGGACAAATTTCCTCTCTCTTCTTGAGCTGGAACGTTCATCTGTTCCTGCTATTGGACATTGGTGCTACTGGTTCTAGGGCCTTTGGACTCCGGGACTTATACCAACAGCTCCCTTGTTCTCAGGCCTTTGGACTTGGACTGAATTATACCACCAGCTTTCCTGGTTCTCCAGCTTGCAGAAGGCAACCGTGTAACCCAATTCTATAATAAATCCCCTCCATCTCTGTGTGTGTGTGGGGGGGGGGCGGGGCGTGTGTGTGTGTGTATACACACTATTTGTTTTGTTTCTCAGGAGAACCCTGACTAAATACAGAAAGCATTAAAGCATTTCAGTTTTCTCCCCACGTGTTCTTCAAATGAATTCGTAGAACAGCTTTGGTTACCGTATTTTTCTATACATCCATTAGATTAGATTTGTTAGTTTTTATCTTTCTAATCATCTATAAATTTACAGATTACTTGACTGATTAAAAATACATTAAAATGTCTCTCTCTAAAGGTCAATTTCTCATTTTATGGTTTTAGTTTGGTTACTTTTTTGTTATACCTTTCAAATAAATTTAACCTTTCATCTAAATTGTACATGCTATGGAAAGCACTCCTCTCTCTCTATAACATCTTTTTTTCTTATCCTAACTCATGATTATAAATATCACCTCTTTGCAGATGACAGATCACTCTGTCATCTGTATTCTAAATTCTGACCTCCCCCCAGAGATATACTGCTACATTTCAACAACTTGCTAGATGTTTTCACTAGTACATTTCACTAGAATTTTAAATACAGTCTCCCCCCCAAATTAAATAATCATGTCCTTCTTAAACCTGCTTCTCTTTGTATTTTGTCTGTTTCTTTTATAGTGCCATTTCGTGCAAGACACCCATGCTTACAAGTGACTTTTTCACTCTCTCTTGTCTTATATTTGTATATGCAATTTAGTTGTCAAGTACTACAGATTCTACCTCTACAGTGTAATCATGATCAGTCCACACACACTGCAGCAATAGTTGAAGGTCCTCAATACTCTGATCATTACAAATCAAGCTGATTTCCTTAATTCCAGTATTAGCTCCATCCTATCTTTTTCATACATTAGCTTGCAAATGAAACTTCCTGAACAAATATTCATATATAATCTCTTTTACACTGTTTAATGACATAGAGATGAAAAATATGGCTTTGGAAACTGATGGTCTTCTTGTACTGAATGTCTTCTTTCTTTTGTATTCTCTCCAGATCCACTCTCTGTTCACTTCCACCTTGTTTTAGCCTACAGCAAGAGGCTGAGGTGTCACAAACTACGTTCATATCCCTCTTGCTCTTGAGCTTCTTGTAGATTGTTGAATTTTCCCTGCCTTGTACTTGCCATCTTGGACTGGCTGTATTCTACTGTTACCATCAATATGAGCTTCTCCATGTAATGCTCTCCTTCCAGTTTCTGGTTTCTCTCCCACATTCCTTCAGATATGGGGGTAAAATTACACACCCCTCTCCCACCAAACTATCACTGGAGCATTGCCCTACCCCTACTGGTCTTTCTATATGATATCTTTATAGATAATCTCTTTACTAAACTCTCCTGTGTTATACTAATTTTTTGTACCATCTTTTTCCTGACTGGAAAATTGTCTGACCTTGCCACTTACTACTGGGTAAACTTGGAAATTTTATTTAATGTTGTTGCACCTTATTTTGGTCATCTGAAATGTGGACAAAATAGCAGTATCTACAAAAGTCATTGTGGCATATATAATGCTTAATGAATAATTTTTTATTATTTATAAAATAAAATAGAAACTCTTAAACATGTAATTAAAGACATGTCAGAGGGAGAGGAAAAGCAAAACATACTGTCCTTTTCCATATAACAAGAAGACTGTTCTGTAATGCATTCTCCAAAAATATCCAGAGCTTCTCCAGTGGAACTGAACTACAGTTGTTTATGATGAAAACCAGCTCAGTAGAGGACCTGTGAATTGGCTTTTCCTCTTTGTGTGTTTCTCTATTTTGTCCTCCCACTCCTCTATACTAGATCACTTCCACAAACACACACTTAATATCTGAACCCTTATTTCAGATTCTTTTCACAAAGAAATTCTAAACTAACACAAAACTACTGGGATTACTTTTGGGGTATCGTGGTCAAAAGATTTTTTGGATATAAGGTAAAGATCAAGCTCTAGTCACTAGTACATAGTGTCTGAGAATTGCTGAAGCTAACATTTTAAACTGTTCTGCAAAAAGCATTTCTTGTTCCTTAAAGTTTTATCACCAACATTTTATCGACATTTATCACCAACTTTGGGGATCAGGAGAAAATGAAAACTGTGTGTGTCTCTATGTAGTGTATAGACCTAGTGATAAAGGTAAAAGTAGCAAAGATATAAAACTCAGTGGGTAACTACACAATAAATTGTGGAATATTTTGATCTTAGATCTTATGTTTAATTTTATTGATACAAATATGGCCGTTTCATTTGGAAATATCTAATTTGTGGTGGTATCAAACCAGTTTTATATGATGCATTTATTATGTGACAAACATTTTCCATTACTGTATGAATTTTTATATACACTAAAAAGCAGAGGGCTCTAAATCACAGCCCAAAAAATCCATAATAAAAATTACTTTTCTGGGCTTCCCTGGTGGCGCAGTGGTTGAGAGTCCGCCTGCCGATGCAGGGGACACGGGTTCATGCCCCGGTCCGGGAGGATCCCACATGCCGTGGAGCGGCTGGGCCCGTGAGCCATGGCCACTGAGCCTGCGCGTCCGGAGCCTGTGCTCTGTAACGGGAGAGGCCACAGCAGTGCGAGGCCCGTGTACCAAAAAAAAAAAAAAATTACTTTTCTCAGAATTTATACCTCAGTTTTGCTAGGTTTGACCAGATTACACTCTAATATGCATTCAATGTAATTTAACAAATATTTACAGAGTGACAGTGTAGTATAACTGAATGCTCATTTTTTAACAATTCTTTATGCCTAAACTCAATAGCTGGTTTGTGAAGACTGAGCATCTGATTTTTAAAAAGACACTGAATGTAGGAAAAGCATAAAGCTCCAATAGGCCAAGGCCCAGTTTTCTTAATATCTGATGATGCAATAACAAGAGAATATCACTGGGATACAGCCAAAAAAACAAAATTAATATATCAGGTAGACCTCAAGGACTTACATGTTTCCACTCTCAAGCCCAATGGTATAAGAGACTCTGGGATTGTCCACTGTGGCAACTACCCCATTCTGCATAGACTCCCCATTCCTCACTAAACTATTAATGCACCTCCGCAAGCAACTAGACAGGAATTGAGAACCTATATTTACTCATTTGTAGCCTTTTCTAGTGTATTTTTTCACTCCACTGAATGTTTGCTGGTTCAACAGCAATTCAGAGTGAAAACAATAAGTAGTTTTTCCTACTAGTCTTTAGAGTGGTGATACCTCTGGAGAAGGAGAGAGGAAAATATGATGGTTGGGAGAAGAATGATTCAGTAGTATCTATAATATTTATTTTGTTTAAAACTCCTGAAACAAATACGGTAAAAGTTAATGTTTAAAAATTTATTATTGGGTATATAGGAGTAAAAATGAGGATATAAGCTAATTATATGACATGGATCCCAAATACAGAAGCTAAAAAAAGATGAAAGCTTATTTTCATTATACTACATGCTAGTGTAGAGGTAGACAGTTCTGCTTCACAAAGTCAAGAGGGAATCTGGCTTTCTTCTATTTCAGGCTCTGCCATTCAAATGAGTGTTTGCCTGCATTGCATAGTTGGAGCTGGCACACGACAGCACTTCCATCTCTAGGTTGTGAGAAGGGAACTGGAGCGGCAGTGGAAAGCAGGCCATTTTCTTTTTGGGAAATGATGTAGACTTTGTACATATCACTTGTACTCATATTCTTGCAAATACTGAGTCCTTGTCCACATGCAGTACAAGGAGACTATGAAATACAGTAAGTCCCCTACATACGAACGAGTTCTGTTCTGAGAGTGCGTTCGTAAGTCCAATTTGTTCGTAAGTTCAACAAAGCTAGCCTAGTTACCCAACTAACACAATCGGCTATATAGTACTGTACTGTAATGGGTTTATAATACTTTTCACACAAATAATACATAAAAAACAAACAGAAAAAATAAAACATTTTTCATCTTACAGCACAGTACCTTGAAAAGTACAGTAGTACAGTACAGCAGCTGGCATACAGGGGCTGGCATCGAGTGAACAGGCAAGAAATAAAGATCCTGTGCTACTGTACTCTATATAGTACTGTACAGTAAAGTACACAGAAGCACAACCACTTGTAGAGGATGCACACACGTGACAATGTACATCAGACACGTGAACTAACTTATATGATTAGACATGTTCACAACTTGAAGTTTCGTACATAGGGGACTTACTGTATGATATTTAACTGGGCAGCTATGTGCACCGCTAAAGCTCTGAGAACATAGTTTCATTTCTATTACAAAATGGAAAGAGGTCAAAATGAAATTTAGGGGGAAATTAGTTACTGCCAAAATGCATGTCCATTACGTTATGTGTTATGTTATTAATTTCTCTCTATTTTCCCTATGTTTTAAATTTAAAACTTAGAAGAAAAATAATTTATTAATCACTTAAAGAGTTGAATGAATTTAGTAAGAACAAATCTTGCCATCTAATATACTCTGTGGTGGTTTCTTTTCATTAGTAAAATAATACAAGGAGTGAACAGTACAGACAAAAAATATCTGGATTTCTGTAAGGTACTACACAAATTCGACTGCAATATATTTTTAAAATACAGGAGTCTAAGACTGATTGAATTATAGGTTGGCATATTAAGAGTTAATTAATCACCATTCCTAGGTATATTGTTAATAGAAGATGAATCTAGAGGGCGATAATTGATAGTATCTTACGGAGTTTCATCTAGAATTATGCAGTAAATGTTGCAAAGAGGTGAAGGTGAGGTGGGGAGAGGAAAGTGAACTTGTTTGATATGTGAAGAATTCTCAGGCAGCCCATTCCATGGGTCTAAACTAGGGCATTTGTAAATGTGAGGAAGGTATTTTTTGTTGTTGTTACACAATGACAAAAAGACAGCACTAGAATTTATTGGGTAGGTGTCAGGGGTGCTAAAAATCCTGTTTCAAATGCTAATAGTGCCACCCAATGCATTAAGAAACACTATAGGGGATGTTGCACCTCGGGAACTGAATTCTGCTTCATTTAGTCATTTAAGAACAATAATGTCTACTTTTGTTCTAGTTACGTGTCCTTATAAGCAAGCAAGCCCACAGCCAGTGCCCAGGACAGATGTGGTGAGGGTGGGGAGGACTCAGGGGCAGAACTATATAAATATCCTTTGCCATTGTCAAAGCTGAGTTTCTTCACATCCAGTGGAAAGTGTCCTTCATGTGGATGGATTTGTCCATAGCTCTGTGCTTCCTTGGGGAACTTTGGGAGGACTTGGAAATGTGTACTTCCACCTGGTAATATGCTGCATCATCTCCTTTTCTATTCAATGACCTCTCAAATCCATTTTTAAAAAAATTTCTTTTATTGAAGTGTAGTTGATTTACAATGTTGTGTTAAATTCTGCTGTACGGGCTTCCCTGGTGGCGCAGTGGTTGGGAGTCCGCCTGCCGATGCAGGGGACGCGGGTTCGTGCCTCGGTCTGGGAGGATCCCACATGCCGCAGAGCGGCTGGGCCCGTGGGCCATGGCCGCTGGGCCTGCGCGTCCGGAGCCTGTGCTCCGCAACGGGAGAGGCCACAACAGTGAGCGGCCCGCGTACAGCAAAAAAAAAAAAAAAAAATTCTGCTGTACGGCAAAGTGATTCAGTTATACATATATACATTCTTATTCATATTCTTTTCCATCATGATTTATCACAGGATATTGAATATAGTTCCCTGTGATATACAGTAGGTCCTTATTGTTTATCCATTCTATATATAATAGTTTTCATCTGCTAATCCCGGACTCCCAAATCAACCCTCCCCCACTTCCCCTCCCCATTGGCAACCGCAGTCTGATCTCTATGTCTGTGAGTCTCTGTTTTGTAGATAAGTTCATTTGTGTCATATTTTAGATTCCATATATAAATGATATCATGTGACATTTGTCTTCTCTTTCTGACTTACTTCACTTAGTATAATAATCTCTAGGTCCATCCATATTACTACATTCTTTTTTATGGCTGCGTAGTATTCTATTGTATGTATGTACCACATCTTCTTTATCCATTCATCTGTTGATGGACATTTAAGTTGTTTCTTTGTCTTGGCTATTGTAAATAGTGCTGCTTCAAACACTGGGGTACATGTATCTTTTTGAATTATAGTTTTGTCTGGATGTATGCCCAGGAGTGGGATTGCAGGATTATATGGCAACTCTATTTTTAGTTTTTTGAGGACCCTCCGTACTGTTTAAGAGGGTCCCCTTTTCTTCACATCCTCTCCAGCATTTGTTATTTTCAGGATCTCTCTAAAATTCTTTATCCTTTTCCTAAAAAATGTATATTCCATAATTATGTCTTCTGATATCTTTCCATTATCACATCACTATCCCTCTAGATAACCTGAATCACTCGGGATAAGAACTAACAGAATCAATGTAAAGACATTTTAAAAGACATTTAAAAGACTTTCTGTAAAAGATAGGTAAATGTCTGTGAAATTATTGTTGGAAATATTAATTTAGTAAATTCCAATTATTCATTCTACCTTGTTGTTCAGTTGGATAGAGACCGCTGCTGAGATTCAGAAGAAGTGTGTTCTATCACTATCAATTTGATCTCTGGAAAATTATTTTAATACTTCCTTGACTCGGTCATATAATTTTAAGGTAGAGATAAATAATTGTTAAAAGGTCTTTTGATTTTTATAAAAACAGTATTTATGATGGAAATTTTAAGGCCATATGAAAAGTAATACTTTATTATTAAAGACAGATAGTTCTAGATTGTCCAGAATAACTTAACAGAATTTTGGTCATTTTGCTTTCTCATTTCAAGATGCCAAATGTGTAAATAAAACTCCACAGAATTATGGGATTAGCCTATAATAGCTTCAGATATTGTTGTAAAAAAAAAATACCTGTCTCTAATAATGCACAAAAACTAGCCCAGTAAAAGAAAGTAAAGAAATTAAGGAAACAATCCCATTCACCATTGCAACAAAAAGAATAAAACACCTAGGAATAAACCTACCTAAGGAGGTAAAAGACCTGTACTCAGAAAACTATAAGACATTGATGAAAGAAATCAAAGATGACACAAACAGATGGAGAGATATACCATATTCTTGGATTGGAAGAATCAGTGTTGTGAAAATGACTGTTCTACCCAAAGCAATTTACAGATTCAATTCAACCCCTATCAAATTATCAACGGCATTTTTTACAGAACTAGAACAAAAAAATCTTAAAATTTGTATGGAGACACAAAAGACCCCAAATAGCCAAAGCAATCTTGAGGGGGAAAAAAAAAAGAGCTGGAGGAATCAGACTCCCTGACTTCAGACTATACTACAAAGCTACAGTAATCAAGGCAATATGGTACTGGCACAAAAACAGAAATATAGATCAATGGAATAGGATAGAAAGCCCAGAGATAAACCCACACACCTATGGTCAACTAATCTATGACAAAGGAGGCAAGAATATACAATGGAGAAAAGACAGTCTCTGCAATAAGTGGTGCTGGGGAAAACTGGACAGCTACATGTAAAAGAATAAAATTAGAACACTCCCTAACACCATACACAAAAATAAACGCAAAATGGATTAGAGAGCTAAATGTAAGGGGAGACACTATAAAACTCTTAGAGGAAAACATTGGAAGAACACACTTTGACATAAATCACAGCAAGATCTTTTTTGACCCACCTCCTAGAGTAATGAGAATAAAAACAACAACAACAAAAAAAATGGGACCTAATGAAACGTAAAAGCTTTTGAACAGCAAAGGAAACTATAAACAAGGCAAAAAGACAACTCTCAGAATGGGAGAAAATATTTGCAAATGAACCAACAGACAAAGGAATAATCTCCAAAATATATAAGCAGCTCAATATTAAAAAAACAAAACAACCCAATCCAAAAATGGGCAGAAGACCTAAATAGACATTTCTCCAAAGAAGACACACAGATGGCCAAGAGGCACATGAAAAGCTGCTCAACATCACTAACTATTAGAGAAATGCAAATCAAAACTACGATGAGGTATCACCTCACAGCAGTCAGAATGGGCATCATCAGAAAATCTACAAACAACAAATGCTGGAGAGGGTGTGGAGAAAAGGGAACCCTCTTGCACTGTTGGTGGGAATGTAAATTGATACAGCCACTATGGAGAAGAGTATGGGGGTTCCTTAAAAAAACTAAAAATAGAATTACCATATGACCCACGAATCCCACTGCTGGGCATATACCCAGGGAAAACCATAATTCAAAAAGACACATGCACCCCAATGTTCATTGCAGTACTATTTACAATAGCCAGGTCATGGAAGCAACCTAAATGCCCATCGACAGACGAATGGATAAAGAAGATGTGGTACATATATAGAATGGAATATTACTCCATAAAAAGGAACGAAATTGAGTCATTTGTTGAGACGTGGATGGATCTAGAGACTGTCATACAGAGTGAAGTAAGTCAGAAAGAGAAAAACAAATATCGTATATTAACGCATATATGTGGAACCTAGAAAAATAGTACAGATGAACCTGTTTGCAAGGCAGAAATAGAGACACAGATATAGAGAACAAACGTATGGACACCAAGTGGGGAAAGTGGCGGGGGTGGTGGTGGTGGTGCAATGAATTGGGAGACTGGGATTGACACGTATACACTAATATGTATAAAACAGATACCTAATAAGAACCTGCTGTATAAAAAATAAATAATTAAAAATTTTTAAAAAAGTAAAGAATAGCACATATTAAACCTGATAACCTTGGGCTTTCTCCCCTCACGGGCAACACACACAGACACACACATGTACACACAGCTTGTGACACTTTAAAACTCTCACTGAAATTCAGATTATAATAGTAAACAGTACAGAATAAACCACTGAAATCCATTCAGAGCACAGAAAAAAACCAGTAAACGAGACACCAGTTTCCAGCATTGTCAAAACTGTACTGCTGAGTTAAAAAGTCAGGCAAGAAAATCAATTTTCTCTAATACATGAATTTAATGACTAAAAATTCAATATGAAGACAGAGGAAAAATAACCCAGCACTTCTAAACCAACCTAAAAATGTTGATATAAAGGGAGGAACAGTGTTCATCTGCATGTGTTTACTTATTTATTCAATAGACATTTATTAAGCAACTACTAATGATTAGAAATAGCATTGGGCATTTGAAATTCAGAGCTGCCTCTAATATGCAGCATCTGTTTTACTAGAAGTATAAACATATGAGCAAATACAACATGAAAAAGGTTTTTATAAAGAGTAGGATGTATAGAAAACAATTTTAAGAGACACCTAATCCTGATCGGGAGGTCTGGGGAAGGATTCTTGGAAGAGGTGACATCTATATTAAGCTGTGAAAGCTAAAAATGCATTAGTCAGGTGAAGTCGTATGAGCATCAAGCAGAAAAAATAACAAGTGCACAGGCGGGAGGTGAGAGCTGGGGCTGGCTTGTAATGCAAATTTGAAATAATTCAATTTCTAAAGCATAGGATGGACCCCTAGCAAGAGAAGAGCTTGGAAGTGTCCATAGATCATGATGTATACCTTTCTAAGTACTGTGAAGGTGATGGCGAGTAAGGCATTTAAGGATCTTTAGCAGGGATTAATCTTGTTAGATAAAGCACTGGTCACCATCTTGGTACAATTGATATGAGGATTTTCCAGGTGCTGCATGCAAATCTTATTTAGAATAAGGGTAATAGTAAACAGAGGAGTTGAAATCTGTATTTTGGTACTATCTATGTTTTGATTAAAGGTATAATATAAAGTTGGAAACCAAGGTCTTCATATGTACTGGTACTGCTAACACAAACCATAAAAGTGATGGAAAATGTTTTACTTTGAATTACTAATCCTTCTTTCTAGACCATCTCACTGCTAGAAAAACTTGCAATTCCACATGTAAAATTTTGTGAAGCAGTAAGATTAATATGACAATGGTTGGGTTAGCTAGTAGTCATAAATATACATCTCAGAACTGAGGGGCAACTTGTTTACTGAAATAGATGTAGAATATTGATAACCTTACAACTGGCTGGATGTTATTAGGTGTACAAATATAACTTACTCCTTCTACCTATTATGTAGAATACAGGGTAAAGCCTATGTGTGCCTGTTTTGTAGCCAGTAATCTACAGTGATGAGGGTTTTGCAAATATTGCCTTGGAATTCTGAATAAAAATTTCCTATCACTGTGTTTTTGACAAGATCCTTGTAGTTAGACTTAATTGCTAAAACATCATAGGTACCTCAAATAATAGAAATTATATTTGAAGACAGTTTTGAAGAGCAAGAAATAGACAAAAAAAAAAAAAAAAAGCAAAACAGAAACAGTCTGTAAATTCACCTCAGCCTACTGAATTCCTTACAAGTCTGTATTTTCTCTCACATCAAGACTTTTCAATGTGTCCACTGTGCCTGGCCCATTTGTCTTCACCTCCTCTTTCCTCTATCTGCTTAATTACTCCAAATTTTTTGTCTTATTCTCCAGAACACAGTAGGATGCCCTTTTCTTTGTCCCTATCTTCTTATAGGACTTATTTCCCTTACCTCTTTAGACCATGAGTTTCTGAAGAAGCTTGTTGATTGTGAGAGAAAGAAAAGCCAGAACATGTGAATACTGCCAACAACGTTCCTCCTTTCCGTGTCAGTTATCAGACAGATCACAACTTGTCAATGTCTAAAACATGTGATGAGAGATTCAAATGCCATACACTCCAACTACTGTTTTAGTAGTTTTAAGGAATGTTTTGTGCTTTGAAATATACATGCCACATGCAGTAAATCGTAGTTAACCAGAATATTTAACGGAAATGATTTTAATCGTTGGAATTTCTGGTCCTTCTTCCATCCCCAAATGATACACATCCTCACCCACCCCCCAAAAAACCCCACTACTTTTGTTTAAAGCCATATTACAAATGATTTGAATTATTTCTGCCAACTCTTCTAGTTCAATCTATACAGGATAGGAATGCTGTGACTATGGAGTGAAGCATTCTTTATCTATTCACCATGTGGTAGTTTTCATGGTCTATATTTCAGAGATTCAGGTAAATAACACATACACTGAATCCTTCCTTTTAAGGGAAGCATTGTTGATTTTGTTTCCATTTGTTTGCTTGCTTTAACTTTAGCTGTCACTATTCTCTACATAATTTTGAGTATTAATCTACAGTTTTTATTTGTTGCTATGCTATACTGATTTGATACTCAAAATAATAACACAGCTTGCCTGTCTAAGAAGGACCTTAAGGATAGGGTGGTTGTCATCTTCCAGAATTGCTGATAATAATCCCTTAAAGTAAACAGATAGTTTGTTTTCATGGCTCTCTGGATGTTAAGAGGTAAATCTCCACTAAATTGGAAAACTGTCTTTTCTTGATCAGAAGAAGGATATGCTTGGGAAGGTGTTTTGTGGAATAAAAGAGATTATACCTCCTCTTTGGAAAGGACAACTTTCGAATCAGCTACAAAATCTTCTCCAAGAACTTCCTGCCTAGAGAGTGCTGACATAGAGTACAGAACATCTGCATATTGCTATGTGAGATTTTCTGGTCTCCCCATGTGATACTGACTTCTGTGTTTGCAAGCATTTTGGAGCCAGTTGAGTACTTTTTCATGGAAATGGAGTTTATTTACAATTACCAGCACTGGTGCTGTGATATCTCATACCATCTTATAACCCTTATATGCATATTTTGCCTTGTTTTAAATTCCAACCAGTAGAATCCATATTTTCCCATCACACCACCACTTTACTGTCATTATTTAACTTAAAAATGGGCAAAAGTAAGTGAAGAAAAGAAAGAAAGCATTTAGGTCAAATCAAAGCAGAGAATCTTGCAATCTTAAAGTTATATCAAAATGGCAGTAGGGTTTTTGAGAACAAATTATTTTTTTTTCCTTTGCAGACAATGACTGATAGCTTAAAAATGTTCCTAGAGACATCCCTCATCCATCCCCACCCTTTTGGAAAGATTGTCCTAGTTACTTTGATATGTGGAAATTTGGGGAGCTTATCCACAGATAGGATAGAATATTCTTTCCTGTAGGATTTCTCACATGTACATGTGCTAAATGATGCAGTGCCTTATGTCAAAAGATAATAATACAAATTTAGAGCTGAGCAGAGATATAATTTAAACAAGCAATCAAATTTCATATTTTTTAAGGAAAAGAGAATCATGCCTCTATCCTAAAACTAGTTCATCATGAAAAATGTGAGACTTTTTACTTTACTCACGTAAACAAATTTTATCATTCATAATAAAATATGCAGAAAATATATGATGAGAACTGGTCCATTTTGATAGAGCAATAAATAACCTAACATTGTGCAATAAAAAAAAATGAGGCCAGTTCATCAGGAAGAGGTACTTTCAGTGGCATATTGTGGAGAAAAACAAATTGTTTTCTAAAACTACTCCACATGCTCCAGACTAATTTATTATTACATTATTATTTCCCTCTAGAATTTAAAATGGTTGGAAAAGATTTTATACTTACCAGGAGTTCTAAATCCTTAAATTTTCAGTGCTTTGCATTTTCAATTCTTTATATACTAAGAGGAATAAAATGTTCCAGGCTCTCTCCTTATTTTTATTTCTGTTCAGAGATGCTGCAGGAGCTGTCACAAAGAGGATTATCCAAACATGTGCTGAATTTAAAGCATGTATATGGATAAAGAGATATATGATTCAAGAGGAAAGAACAATACCTCTTATATGGATGTGTTTTTATCGCTATAACTGATTCCATGCAATCATTATCATGCAGATGAGTTGGAAGCAGCTAAATATTGTGAGCTTCTAGCACAACATAATTAAATAAACACATTGTCCTTTGTGTTTCCAGGAAAGTAGCTGTAGAACTGCAGCCTTTGGCAGTCTTCCAGGGCTGGTGGGCATCTGTGGCAGGGTATTTTTGTTCTCTGATGAATGAAAACTACATTTGACAAATGGTCTCACACTCTGAAGTGTGAGGGTGGGAAAAGATATGGGTAAATGTGCATTAGTTCATATTAGTTCTTTGTAAAGTATTGATGTTATCTCAACAATGTTTTGTAAAATACTCCAGCTGTATAATGAGGCACACGTTTGTGACCGTCACACCATATGTTAGGATACGGCAAGAACATAGTACAAGGCTGTGTCCAGATCAAAGTCACTTACTTGTGTCTGAAAGTGCAAAAATTGGGACTAAGTGTGAAGTTAGATAAAAAGAGATGAAAGTGGGGCTGTGTTGGAAGTAGGAGTCAGTCTGTAAAGTAGGGACAGTGTTGTAGGGAGAGAACAGACTGAATTCCAGAGAGAGACCAACAATATGACCAAAATGTGTGTCAGTCTTCAGACAAGAGGAAAGAGAGAACATTCTAAATAATAACCAAAAAGCCACATGAATACAAAGATGTTTTTTCAGTGATTTATGTGAGGACATCCAAATGCAACATAAATCAAATACATGGAAATGGTAAATTCTCCACCCACTTTTTAATCGTCTTACAACTGTGACCACTTAGCCATTACTTAGAAGAGAGATTCTTGACCTTGCTGGTATTGACATCTTGGGCCAGATAATTGTTTCTTGTGAGGGCTGTCCTGTGTGTTGTTGGATGTTTAGTAGCATCCATAGTGTTACCCACTAAATGACAGTAGCACAGCCCCTAGTTACGATGTCTGGGGCTTCCCTGGTGGCGCAGTGGTTGAGAATCTGCCTGCTAATGCAGGGGACACGGGTTCGAGCCCTGGTCTGGGAGGATCCCACATGCTGCGGAGCAACTAGGCCCGTGAGCCACAACTACTGAGCCTGCGCGTCTGGAGCCTGTGCTCTGCAACAAGAGAGGCCGCGATAGTGAGAGGCCCGCGCACCGCGATGAAGAGTGGCCCCCGCTTGCCACAACTAGAGAAAGCCCTCACACAGAAACAAAGACCCAACACAGCAAAAATAAATTAATTTAAAAAAAAATGTCTGCAGACATTGCTAAATGTCCTTGGAGGACAACTGTACTTCCTGTTGAGAACCACTGACTTAGTGTCTCTATCTGCTTCAAATACTACACGCTTCCTAAGACAGAAAACCTTAAGGGATTGTATATTAGCATTATTGGTTTTAGCATCATTCATGCTTCCTCATAGACTACTCTTGAGCCTATGTTCAACTTCATGAAAATCAGATTCCAACCTGTGCTTCATTTTTTTAAAAAGTGGACTTCTTCAGTATCTCTTTTGCCAGTGTCTCTACACTGTTAATCTGAAAACTATGCCACCATTCTGGTAAAGAAATCACTCCCTTACTCTTACCAGGTGTTATTCAACTTTCTTTCCTAGGATATAGTAGCTTTTCCTCCCTTGTATTCCAGTCTAATGGTTGTCATTTAGATATTCAAGATAAATTTAGCTGATGTTGCTGTCTTCTTTACCTAAAACCCAAAGTAGGACATATATTTCACAATATGACTGTGAGTCGAGTTATGTGCTTTCTCAGTGAGAAAAACAGAGAGATATATTGTCAAGAATCAAGTGAAGAATGAGAACATCTACATCAACCTGACCAAGGCAAAGTCATAATGCACTCAAGGCAGAGATTGCATTAGGTTGCAAATGCTCCGTTTTGGAACTAGAAATAAAATTATTGAGCAAATTTATTAAGACAAATGTATGGGAAGTAGTTTGTTATACAATTTTCTTGTGGTAACTCTAGAGCTTCTTGTTAGAAGGACTAGTGGAGAACCATATATATAGTTATCATGATGAGCCCTTAACAATATTATCTGCAATTATTTCTTCTGTCCATTGAATCTACATCTTCTGAAAGTATACCTCCTGGTATAAGTGGATTTTTAGAGCATTTGTTACCTAATTTTAAGGAGAATGGGTAGAAAAAGAGGTTTCTTTCACATCTTTAATTGGGTTAACATGCTTTGGGCAAACATCTAGTAGGCTTCAAAACAGCCACTGATATCATCTTATTTTCCCTGTATGTTCTATTCCTATCTCCATTTCAACTGTTCCCTCCAGCGATGACCAAACTTTGTACTCAATAAATTAGATCTAATCAGACATTTACTCTTCTCACCTTCCCATTACAAAACTGTCAACTCACCTGCATCTATAGTCACCTACACTGTCTGATTTTCTCTCAGTTACTTTGGATGAAGTATCTCTCTTCCAATTAAACATGTCAGGTGTGACCTGGATTCCACCTTCTCAAAATGTGACCTCTGTAATTAGCCACTTCTCTCCTATTCCTCTAGGGAGGCAAAGACAGCCTGAACTAAGATTATCTGTGGAATCACAAAGAGTAGATAGTTGAGAGATGTGGTGGAGGAAGATCAATAGGAATTATTAATTGATCTCATTTGAAAAATAAAGGAGAAGAATACAGTGAAGATTGCAGCCCATTTTCTAAATAAGTAGAGAGATGCCATGGATTGGACCTGAACAAATAAGAGGTAGAACATTAATCTTATGGTCTTTGACTGATTCACACACACACACACAATTACTTTCTATCTTTCTCAGGTTGAAAAGCCCTTGTGTCTTTCTATGCACTTATTAGCTTTCTATTAAAACCATGAATTCTCCAATGACGTTATTTCTGAAAGGATCCTTTACTACTCATACCTTTGGCAGAACCTTTTTCATATTCTATTTAAAATTGTTCTCTATGCGTGAGTGGTTCATATATTCACCTTTGATAATGGAATCTCTTTATGATGGTGGTGGTTCTATTTTGTTATACTATGTTATAATTGTAAGGACCTTGGAGCAAGAAACATTTTTAAAAATCTAAAATGAATGCATGGGGCTTCCCTGGTGGCATAGTGGTTAAGAATACACCCACCAATGCAGGGGACATGGGTTCGAGCCCTGGTCCGGGAAGATCCCACATGCCGTGGAGCAACTAAGCCAGTGCACCACAACTACTGAGCCTGCGCTCTAGAGCCCGTGTGCCACAACTACTGAAGCCTGCGCACCTGGAGCCTGTGCTCTGCAACAAGAGAAGCCACCGCAATGAGAAGCCCGTGCACCCCAACAAACAGTAGCCCCTGCTCCCCGCAACTAAAGAAAGCCGGCGCGCAGCAACGAAAACACAAGGCAGCCAAAAATAAGTAAATAAACAAATTTTTTTAAAAAGTGAGTTGGAATTTTAAAATCAAATGAATATATCATGGCTGTGATTTTCACATATTCTAGGAATTATTAATTCTTCCTATAGTTTGATAATATTTATTCCTCCCCATTGAGTTATTGTATCAAAATATTAGACTTGTTTTCCATTTTCCTAGAGATTTTTTTTTGTTGTTTGGACAGAATTTATTTACCAGTACATAAATTTTATTTAAAAAATTCAAAGTGTTATAACCAATTTAATCTACTGGTTCTTCTATGAAATTGATGGATACCCATGATCTCCATTTCAATTTGAAGCATGTCAGCAGACTTTAAATCTATTGGTTTTTACCAGTTGTCAATATCTATTGATTTAATAAACTTGAAGATATAGCGTTGCTTCTACACACACAGATGCTAACACACACACACACACACACACACACACACGCACAATGATTACAAATTTTTATAAACTGTCACACAATGACAGGATTTACAAGTTTAATCCCATGAGATCACATCTTCATAAATATAATGGTTTGTGTTTACACACTTGTTTTCGTATCAGCCGTACATCATGGGCTTGGAAGTAGTCAGTGAAAAAGGACCTATGAAAGGTACCAGTGGAGGAAAGCCAATAATTAATATGGCAATAAGTTAGTGGAGTAAAAAAAATGAAAATCAGTATCCACTCCTATTTGACCAGTTTCTATGGTTGAATGAGCGTATATCAATTTCTTGAGACAGTATTGGTTTCAAATTGTGTATCATTTTCCCCATGAGCACACATATCAAATTATTGGTTGAAGGCTTGATTTAGAATATATTGCTATTTTATCTCAAATGAACTTAAACTCAACTTTTAAAGGTTTCTATAATCAAACATATTCTGAGTCTACATTCTAAAACAATTCAGGTAATTAAACACTTTAATAAAGACCCCAAGATGTAGTGAAGACACTATGTTTCTTTCATTTCCTTATACTGTAACATCCCTGTATGCTGTTCTCAGTCTGAATTCTGAAAATAAAAATGTGAATAATTCCCTTTGTAAAAATCATAGAGAAAGTGAGATGACTTGAGATTACCAAAATTATTAAAGGAATTTAATTAGCCTTTAGGCTTGTGTAGAGTAGAGGTGATCACATCATGACTCACAAAGTTTTCTAGGCCTTATACTGCTTCTTAACTCTTCCTCCAGTATTTTCATTTCTCCCTCACTTGTATGTTCAGGAAATTTTATACATGTATGTATATATGTATGTATATATATGAAATATTGAAGTCCCGAGTAAAGCCAGTTTAAAAAATTTAATTTTAATTATCTTTTCTGAAAGAATCACAGTAGCCAAGCAATTATCTGCATCTTTGTAAAACTATGTTATGTCTTAAATTTTGGCTCTTGGTTTGACATAAAAACTTCCTGAAATAAGTGCTCTCTAAAACATGAATCTCTTGGTAGTTTCCTTAAATACAGTGAATTATAACAATAATTTTGAATTATGTCACAACCTGAAATTTTCCAGTAATAAAATATACATACTAGTTATAACCACATAAGATTATGCTATAATACTATGTTAAAAGAATTACATTCTTTAGAAGTGTGTTTATTAAAATAGGTCAAAATTTAATTTTTGTATTTCTTTTGTAACTAAGAGGCTGTGGTTCTTAGCATTGATTGTTAGGAGAGTATTTCTTGCACCCCCAACTCCACATATAAAAAGTAACAAGAATAAAAATTCTATTCATTTCATTCTGTCAGTAGTCCTGTTAAAATGACATGAATTGCCCTTACAGTTTTCCAAGCAAGGATTAGCAGGTACATTTGTTGGTCTCAGCAAAGCAACAAAAGAGGAGTTAGCATAAAGCAGCGACCTGGCAGTTAGGAGATATAGATTTTGTTTCTACCTTCATCACTTGTTCATTTTGCCACTTGAGCATTACTCCTTCTCTATGAACCTGAGCCTTTCCATCCACAAAGTATCTTGTTTAGTACAGTGTATCCAGGGGGCTCTCAGAAAATATTAAAAGATGATAAATCGTAAAGGTAACTTGCCTCTTACCTAATGACTACAGAATGTGCTGTGTGATTGAATAAATAAAAGGCTTTGAAATTATGCATGGGGCCTTTTTTTTTCTCGTTTCCTAGCAGTATTCAGTGCATTTTTCTCTGTTTAAATATGAGTTGGACACAGTGGAAAATATACTCAGAGACAGTGGATAGCTATATCCTTCCTTGATGTACTTTCTATCTAAAGCAGTTCTTCATTTTCTTCTGCTATGTATCTTACTGTTCCTACAGGTTTATGGAGAATAGCAAATACCGAGTTAAATATATTATAACTTTTCCTATGCTGTAAGGTTATTCTAAAGTTATCTTTCTCTAATAATAATATTCTTTGGACTTTTATTTCATTTCTCTCCAGATGTACTTTAGTTTTTGCACATATTTTAGGAGTGGTTTTATTTGTTTGTTTGTGGCATTGCTCTTATGTCACACACAAAATAATATTCTAATTGGCCCAAAAAGGATAATGCATCTTCCAAAACAAGAATTAAGTTCTTACTTGATGAATTCAGCTGGCTTTTTCAGAAGAAGTAAAATCATTTCAAAGGTTGCTGGGCAAGCCCTTAAACTTAGCACCTCTCTGAAATTCAACCCACATTTTAAAATAAATGTACTTAAAATATGAAAATATTTAAATCTCTAATAAATTAACCATCTATAGAATTTTTTTAAATAGCTCTGTTATTGTGCTCTATTTTATGTGGAGCAATTCTTTCAGCCTTAGTTTATACTCTCAAAATAATGAGTTCCATCTTTTTAATTTATCTCAACTCTTACCTTTTAATAGGAATTTATTATTTTCACAGGAGTAGGAGAGAGCCATTCTTTATCAAAATGTAGCTATCTGATACTTATTGAAATAAACATATTTCTGATACTGTTTCTCAGTATCTGAGAAAAAGAATTGCTATCACTCTATGTCTCTGCCCTTTCCTTTGTGTTTGTTTTTAATTATGCTAACTTTTGCCTTTGACATACAATGTTTTCTCATTTTAAAATTAGTTTTGATGTTTATTTACTGATAATACTTGTACACAGGGACAACACATTGCAAGTATATTCAGCAGATAGTGAAAAGATCTGAAAGTCTTCCTGGAAAGTTAGTAGTTGGAACTCAAAAATAGATCCTGCACATACCAAGCATTTTTCCTATTTCTACCATACCTGAGAGAAGATTTCATTTTATATGCATGAAACAAAGTCTATTGTATGCATTAAACCAACTTTATGATACCAAGGGATCTTTGTGGGCCTAAAAAAAAAATCAATAAAATATTTATAAGAAAAAATAGCTAGTGAAACCATGCAGTCCCTGGTTATCATTCCATGTTATAGATGATGGCTTCAGTCATTTTCAAGTTGCCAAATACAATTTATTACTATAAAATCTTTCTCATCACAAAGCCAAGCTCTTTCCAAATTGATACAGTTTATTGCACTGCAAGGAGGTAATGCCCATCTCCACTCAGAGCTCAAACAGTTAATGTTCAGCACTTGGAATCAATTTAGCTGACATGAAAGAGCCCCTGGAGTGGTAATGGCTCTTTTCTCGATCTGTATATCACTGCACTTAAGTTCTAGAATGCCAGGAGCGCTTCAGATTTGAATTTATTTTGTTACTGGGCTTAATGCACCCACTTGAATATTTAGATGAATCACTTTCTGTCAAACAAACTTGTCTTTTGAATATCAAGCACTTAAAAATAATGCTGATAAATAGGCAATGGATAAAATCGTATTCTGCTTGATCAGAGTTTTTATTTTTTCCACTTATTCTGGAACCACTAAGATTTGAATAATTCTTCAAATCTTTTCTGGACTGGAACAAATGGAGATAAATATGAAATTGACCTTGATTTTACATGGCTGGGTTTTCATGGCTGTCATATAGGGCCATGCAGCCTGGGCACTGCATAACTTTAAGGAGCACTGGTCACTTCTAGTCTTTGCGAAGGACGCCCCCTGTATCTGGATGGTGCACAACTGGCACAACTGAACATGGAGGCACTACCACAGATAGATACAAAGCAAGTAAGGAATTTGATTAAATCATCATTCTAAAATTGCATGGTTGGTTAAATGAGTAAATCAGACCCTTACCTGCTTTGAACTGCCTTCTTAATGGCATCTGATCTTAGACTACAAGAGCCAGAATTGACTTAAGAGTTTCTCTAGTTCCAGCTCCTTACCATATAGGAGTAAACTCAAGTCCCTACTCACCAAGGGGTTGAACCAAGTCCTGTAGGTAGATAGTAGTTGTCAAAGTTAGATCTAGGGGCTTCCCTGGTGGCGCAGTGGTTGAGAGTCTGCCTGCCGATGCAGGGGACACGGGTTCGTGCCCCGATCCGGGAAGATCCCACATGCCGCGGAGCAGCTAGACCCGTGAGCCATGGCCACTGAGCCTGTGCGTCCGGAGCCTGTGCTCCACAACGGGAGAGGCCACAGCAGTGAGAGGCCCGCGTAACGCAAAAAAAAAAAAAAAAAAAAAAAAAAGCTAGATCTAAAGCCCAGTGTATAGACTTCTTTTCCAATGATCTGTTTTCAAAACCCTACAGTAACTCTCATTGTCTCATTAAGATGTTGACAGCCACCTCTCCCCTGATTATAAGAGACATCACAGGGAAGTGACCTTACAATAATAGAGTTGTGGTTTTAGCCTCTCTTGAAGTCCATTCTGCTGTAGGGATTCCAGAGTTTTGATCTTGGCTTGTTAACCTCATTAGCATTGATTCTCAACACCTGTGCCTGTGGTTAGTTGGAGACCTAGGGTGTATGGGGTGTATGACTTCTTTGTACCAGAGCCCACCATCAATAGTCATTTCTCCCATGACCAAATGGAGTATGAAGAACTAGAAATAGTGAACCTGGAGTCATGTGTGGGTGTTGAACAGGTTATTATAAAGATTTTGTTTACATATGTATTTTATAATATTTCATGCAATATAGATTTTGGACAATAGGTGAAGGAATGGCAAATGAAGTTAATTATCTTTTTTTTTTCTTTTTTTCCTAGTGAGGTTGATGGGATTTTGTTTACTTTCCTAATGAGATGGTGATCTACATGTTTTAGAGAACCACTTACTCTGTGCCCTCTGTGCATGGTTTCAGCCTTGCAAGTCTGAACTGAAGGCATGCATGAGTCCAGAGCAGATGTGTACAGCTGGGCAAACCTCTTTTCTATTGCTCTTCCTTGGAATGATAATCCACATGCTGAGATTTCAAATGACTTTAATACACATTTTCTTGATTAATGGAAAATGGCAGAGTGTAGGAGACTGAAACAGTTTGTGCTTTGCTTGATTAATTAATAAGGGACTCTCTTTTCCCAGCTCCAACTCATTATGCTAATGAAGTGTCATCAATTAAGGCTTTCCCTTGATTATTGAATGTCAGGTAGCACTCAGTGAAAATGCTGCATTCCTTTGCTGTCTGGGTGGAACTGCCATTACAGCTTTTTCTGGACTGCTCCTTCCATTAGCTGCTGTTTGTTCTATTTTCTCATTATTGTGTCTCATTATTGTGTCTTTTTCTTGCTCTTAAGTGAGGTGACTATGGAAAGCTTGGAATGAAATGGCAAATGTTGTCTCTGGAAATGTGGGTAAAGAAAATGTGTTAACAGAAAGATACACACAATTCTTAATTCAGAAGTCATTTGTAATTATTAATGATATAGTAAAAAATTAATCAAAAGATTATGTTGAGCTTTCTGAAATAAGTCTTTGGTATTGTGATTAGATAAGATAAGCAGTTCAGAAATACATGATCATTAACCATTTCCACCCTACTATTGAAATTAAATTTTAAGGTTTTTTTCCTAAGGGAAGTATCCTGAGAACAAAAGAGTGCCTATTTAAATGCTTTATTCTCTTTAGGTAATGTTCTTATTTGTTTACAAATATTACTTAGATTTGGATCCACTTAAAGATGAAAAAATGTGAAAAGAATAACCAAGTACAGCCTCTAGATTACATTGAGGAAACAAACATTTTTACATGTCCTAGTGGCTTTTTCTCCTTAGCACTGAAGATGAGGCTCTTGATATGGATCAATTTTGTACATTCATGTTATCTAATTCACTCATTAGGGAATGCCTTACTTTAAGATTAGGTAGTCCCTGTTAATGAGGAACTGCTAAGACATTTATAAAGGTTGTAAGTAGAAGAAGTTCTGAGTAAGACACTCACAATCATCCATCTTATCTACTTTTGGTAGCTGACATCTTGGGGGAGCAATAGTAATGAATTTGTTTAATCTTCACCTTTCACTTCACCTAAAGTAAAAAATAGTTTATAGTTTTATGGTACATCTCTGGCCTTGAAAAAAAAATTTTTTTTCAACTAGTGATGTCCTCTGCTTAATTAATTCATCAATTTCTCAGTTTCCCTAACTACAGAATGAGGAGATAGTATTCATGCATGGCTATCTTTCTGGAGATTTTGAATATAAATAAACGGAGAAGTAAAAAGGATACTCTACTACTTGCTTTTATGGAATGCATTTTTATTCTGGTGCTGTGAGTTTTAAAATTAGAGGAAGACATCTGATAGAGCTCATTGTTGAGTATACTGATGCTTAGTTACCTCCATCCGTTAAAACTAAAGTTTATTCCTCTTTTCAGAGAGCACTCCTTTTCTCTGCTTTCAGGAATAATGTTTCCAGTTCATTGGAACGCTTAGATGTGCTGTCTTTGGGTTATATCTTTAACTCTTTCTCTGAGTCCCAAACCTGTTACAGCACTAAAGAAAGACTGATCCATAAAGTGAACCAAGTATGCTGCTGAGCAGAGGCGGTATTTACTGCCTCAGTATGGAACACCTGTATTATATTCTCAGAAGGATCTTGGTGAGAAATAAATCTAAATCTAAGGATGGACAAGTGGGGGGTTGGTAATCATCAGAATTCAGGCCTGAATGCCACTCCTTTAGAGGACCAGCCCCAAGCAGCAGATTCTCCACACGCGGCCATGCACAAGAGCAAATCCACTCGGCCCTCAGAGCCAGTATTCCATTTGATAGTCATACTTGCATGTGTGCCATATAGTGTGGAGAAATGGTAAATAACCTTCTGAAACAGAAAGTGGTGGAAGATCAAATTACCCAGGTAAAGAAAAAAATAGTTTAAGCCCTACCAACTGCAGTGCATATGCATTCATTGTCATCACTTTAATCTTCTGTTTGTTTTGTTTTTGATAATAAAGTCATGATAACACGACAGGATGAACTGGGATGAAATTTTATTTTTTTAGAATCAAATTACTCTCCATAAGTTTCTTTATTTTGACAATGAAACTTTACTTTCATTGTAGAAAACAACTTATGTTCAATTTTTCACCAAAGTGTACATGTCCCTGTGGTCATTAAAGTTGAAGCTGTAGGACTGTTATATTTATAACACTACAATGTCGGTTGAGTGAGAGAAATAGATGAGTATCATAGATTTGAGGATATGAGATATGATTCTGTCATTCATAACTAAAGTCATGCTGCATGTATAACATAATCTCATTGTGTCCTGCCTGGTTTGAAATGTAGAATAAAATGTGTGTAGAAAGGAACGCCATATTTATATAATTGATTAATTGTAATTATTCCTAGAAAAATAGACTTCGGGGCCTGAATATGTAGGAAGTGTGCAGATCAACAGATTAAAAGAAAAAGTATTTTTCAGAGGGACAATATAGTGGGTAACCAACAGTTAACCAAAAGGAAATTGGATATAATCAGTTTAACAAGCATGTATTGCAAGTCAACAGTTTGCCCTGGTTGATGCCAAATGGTCACTTATTCTTCTAATTAACTTCCTTCTTGGTGGGAATGTAGTGTTTTGTGAGAGACAGCATAAAGTAGTTAAATAGACAGATCCTGGAGCCAAACAGTCTGGGGGTGAATCCTAGCCCACCCACTTACTAGCTGTGTGAACATGAGCAGTCTGCTTAACATTTCCATGCTTCATGTTCCTCTTCCATAATTAAAGTAATACCTTCCCCATTCAGTTGTTGTGAGGATTAAACAAGTTAATAGATAGAAAGCCTCTGTAAGCATGTTAGCACTAATTAAACACTATAAAAATTTTGCTATTATAATATAGGGCAATATATTGGCGATGTTTACCGAATTTTAGGAGCAGATAGATGGGTGCTTATATTCTGTCTCTATGGATACCTTTATTATTATTTTTGTTTGTTTGTTTTTGGATCTTGGATAAGTAATGAGGCTATTGAGCCTCAATTTTCTTATCTATAAGACAGGCATAATGATAGGATCTACCTTATGTTTTGTGAAGATTAAATAATTTCTGATACATACTCAATGCTTAAAAAATATAATCGTAGTCTTTACTTTTTATTTACACATAGGATACTATTGCCACATTAATATACTTTATTGTCCTTGACCAAATTCAGGATATATTAAAATCCCTTTGTTACAGATGTAAAGGCTAGAAAGGGGTAATAAAATATACTCTGCATTCAGTATTAAAAATACATTGTTGAGGACTTCCCTGGTGGTCCAGTGGTTAAAAATCCACACTACCACTGCAGGGGGCACGGTTTCGATCCCTGGTTGAGAAACTAAGATCCCACATCCCCGCGCAGTGCGGCCAAATAAAAAGAAAATAAATACTTACAATATTTTAAAAAATACATTTTACAGTTCAGTGTGCTTCTCCCCTGCCAGGAGAAAATCCTGAACTATATCAAAAAAACAAAAAGAAACATGATAATCGTAACAGGAATTAATTATGTAGCAGAGAAAATCCTTCCTACTTTTAAAAGATATTGTTTTTTTAAGGAAAGTAATATTTGCCTTTTGACTGACATAATTGTATCTAAGTCACAGAGTGATCAGAAATTAGAGCTTTATTAAAACTTGATTTACTACAATTTCTGCTTTTTTTTTTTTTTGCCAAGTGCACATTACTCCATGAAACAAAATATAAAACCTCATAGCTTAATTTTAAACTTATCATCACCAGTAACAAGACATGTATAAGCAAAGTAACAGTGATTAGGGGAATCTATACATTCATTCAAGGAACTGAAGGAAGAAGTGTTCCCTCTCAATTTATAAAATGCAAATTATGAAATGACTAACAATTCAGTGGTTATTGTTGCTCTGTCCTTTGAATATATTTACTTATACTTTTCCTTTGCCTACTTTTATATTTTCATATTATACTTGGTTCCTCATAAATTATGCAACCACTTTTGAGAAATTTAGAAGTGAGTTGACCATGTCCTGCCCACCTGTATTTTTTTTTCCTGGGCACACAAACTAAGGCTGTATTCTTGACTTCCCTTGCAGATTGCTGTGACTAGGTGATCAAGCATTCTCCAGTGGTATGTGAGAGAAAGTGATGTGCACATCTTCCGGTCCATCCTATAAAAATCGCCCAAGAGCACTCCATCCTTTTTTCCTTTGCTTCTGCCCTAAATAGAAACTCCTAGACTGACCCTACTCTATCCCCATGCTTGGTCATTGACTTGGAATGTCCCTACACATTTGCATGAGAATAATACTCTCTTGAATATGTTTAGTTCCATTTTGATATATAGCCCAGTTCATCCTACATAGTAGGAAAAAAATGATGATTTTGAAATGGATGCTGTAAAAAATTAAAATGTGTTAAAACATAAATTTTTGCTCTAACAACAGAAAAACAAATAGAGGTCATGGTGAGAAAAATATATACAGCAAGAGGCAAAGTGGAGATGTGGGCTATGTGGTGGCAAAGCATTTTGAAAACACTCACCTGCAATTACTTGGAAGTGATTAACCAAGTGTCTACTGGACCTGGAGCTCTAGGAGAAGTGATGAGAAAAAGTCAGAATGTTAATAAATGTGTGACTGTTATTTGCTGCACTGAGCCATGTATTATGGGAAAGAGCTGAGCACAGGCAAGAATTAGCTGCTTTTAAACAGGTGTTGAAGGGAATAGAGAAACCAGATTAGAAGCATCGTAGGATTGGAAAACGAAACTGCTCTGAACCTTTTACAATTGGAGATAAGACTGAAAAAAGCTTTAAGAACTAAAGACGACATACACAAGGGGCTTCTCCTTGTGCAAAAATCAGCTTGAAAGAGGTTGTCTTCTCATTCACTCCTGTTGCTTCAGATGAGTTTAGAGATATCAGAGAGAGAGAGAGAGAGAGAGAGAGAGAGAGAGAGCGCGCGCAAGAGAGCGAGCGAGCACGGTGGGGGGAGGGTAGAAGAAGAGAAAGAAGGAAGGAAAAAGGAAGGAAGGAAGGAGCAGCAGCATGTGTGGAGGAAGAGAAAGAACTGTAAGGTCGGATCTTAACAAACGGCACTGCGAAACAGAGGAAAGCTTCAAGGGAGCTTTATTAGGGAGCGCTCCCGGGCGAGGTTCACTGGTCCGAGAGAAAGGGGGCCAGAGAAGTCGCACCCGGGCGAGGGTTGGGCAAGATTTTATAGGGGAAGAAGGGAAAGGGGTGTGGTGAATCTGGGAGGGTGCAGGGTATTCCTTATTTGGTGGTCTTTTTGGGTATCCTGGGGGACGGTTAGCCCCGCCCCTCGAAAGGCGGGAAGGCTGGGCCGGGTGGAAAGTCCCCAGGTCAGTTCCTGGAACTGGGTGGTCCGGAATGTCTCCAGGGCAGTTTCTGGAACTGGGTGGTCCAGAGAATTTCGATCTGATGCAACCTGTGAATCTGATTGTGTTCCCCTGCCTCGGGCCAGTTGGCCTTGCAAGAACAAAGAAATAAAACCAACTTAATAGAGTTGACTTAAAAACTATAGCTAAGAAAAAACTCTGGCTTAACTAGAATATGAAAATGACTGGAACATGGAACTTATCAGAAGCAAATTCATTTTCAATGGAATTGTATTAACTTGCAAACCACAAGCCCATAAAATCATTAACAATTTGGGAATTTCAGTGATATGGATATGGGGATTTTAGCATTATTCTTGCAACTTTTCTGTAAGTCTGATATTGTATTAAAATGAAAAGTCAACAAGAAGCCCTTATCTGCCAATAAGAGTATGTGATCATCAACCAATTGTTGCCAGGAATTTCACCAGCAGGAAAATAGCTGTCCAAACTGTAAAGCTTCCAAGTAGGTCATCCTCCACCCCACCCACTTCAGATGTGGCCATTGAAGATGTGATACTGTAATTTATAATAAGAAATATATATTTGGTCTTCTTCATTTCTGGTGCAGAACTTCTAAAACCCTAGGAATTTCCTAACTGATGAGAGAGATAAATCTGTCTTTTGTTATGCTAAGGAGGTGAGTTTTGGACCACACCTAAGAATGAGGGCTGATTGCCTAGAGAATCAATCATGTGAGTGGAGGGTTGGAACTTTCACCCCAACCCTTGACTTCCAGGGAGGGAAGAGGAGCTGGAGATCCAGTTCAATCACCAGTGGCTGATAATTTAATCAGCCATGCCTGTGTAATGAAGCCTCTATAAAACCCCAAAAAGATAGTGTTCTGAGAGCTGCTGGGCTGGGAATATGATCCTCAGGGCAATCGTGGAAACTGCAAACTGATGTTAGAGAAGTTGCCCTCAGTTTTGATTCTCAAATGATTTTGCAGTGGAGACACTTCCTATACCCTGTTAACTTGCAAACTCCATGGACTATGGGAAATAACTTTTCATTGTGCTGATCTCTTACATATTTGGGTCCAGTTGTTTTTTAGCCTATCCTACATTAATTAATACAAAGGGTAAAATCTATAACATCTAATTGGAACTGTAAAGATCTAAGAAATAAGTTAATCTAACTTTATCTCAACCAGTGTAGGGGATAATTTAAAAATTTCAGTTTACCTCCAAAATATTTCAAAATTTATACAGTAAAAGAGAGATAAAATTAGGCTAAAACACCTTTAAACATGATAAGTTGTCTATATTTTCTAACATTCTACTAAAAATGCTTAAAACCCATCTTGAGTTTGTCTTTGTCCCAATTTATAAAAAGAAAAGAAAACCTGAAATGTATTCCCAAATTAATTTACCTCTGTATCTAGAATGAGCAGAAAACACTATTACTACTTGTCACTTTACTATTGTACTGTAGGATACTGAAGTGTTAGAAAGAAGTCTACAATGGTTGTCATTTGAAAATAAATTCTTTTTTACTACTGAATCTTCATATCCCTGGAAGCAGAATTGTGTTACCGTGATTCAAAATGTATATTAGCAAAAATTTTTGCAAACCAAAAAAAAAAACCAATACAGAGTTTATCATTCATATTTGTTCCAACTTTTCCATTATAAACCTCATTATAGAAAATCAGTAACATGGAAAGGAGATAGTGTACCCAAATGTTAGATTTTTTTCTAATATGAAAATAAAAATATTTAAAATTATGGCTTTATTTTAGCATCATAGACTATTGTCATTTCAATTTCTGATATGTTAAAATTTTCTTTGTTTTCATATAAACTCTTACATTTCCCATTGTACTTTTAGGTAATATAAACTGGAGTCAGGTGCCAGGTTTTTTTTTTTAACCTCATTTTCATTTTCTCGATACATCTAGGAAATTGAAAAGTAAAATAGGAAACATAATGTTCTGATTAAAATTAACAACAGGCTTCTTGTGCTGAGGTAAGTGCAAGCAGTAATTCTGCATTGCAGTTATTACAACAGAATCAATAAGTATGGAACTAGAAAACAAATGTATCTTCCTGAAGCTTTAATCAACCAGCAATCTCTGGTAGTGCACTTCCGTGAAACAGTGTCATTTTTATGAAGAATTTATTTACTTATATTTTATTTTTGAATCACTGCATTCAAGAGCAGTGTCATTATTTAATAATTATACTCTGCTAATTTCTGTATAAATCATGTTCTAAAGGTACATCTAGGAATGAGAGAAGGACAAAGTGGAGAAGGGGCCAGATTTTGCCAAAATAATATATTTATTAAATGTTACAGCTAGAGCTGTTACTCTTCTAAACAATTAAAATGGGATAAATTATGTAATAAAATGCATGTCTTTGAAGTTTACAACATCTTCTTTTTTAAAAAATAACAAAACTAATACATATTCATCCCAGGAGGGCACAAAGAAGAAAAAATTTACCCATAATCCTGCCAAGGAATGATCAATATTCTAACTCATTTCTCTCTTTCTATCTACCTACCATCTATCTCTCTATCATGTATCTATATCATCTTTTTCATCTATCCTTTCAGGCTTTCTAAGCTTGCGTGTATATGTTTCTTTGTTTTTATTTTTACCAAATTGGATTATACAATTTTATTTTCTCCTTTATGCACTTCACATATATTGTGAGCATTTTTTCATATCATTAAATATTCTTATAAAGCATAATTCTAGATAGCTTTATAGAATTTTTTATATAGATCTACTATGTAGTCATCTATTTACCCATCATCAAACATTTACTATTTCCAGTTGTGTTTCTTACTAATATCTTTTCTATGAACATCTTTTTTCTCACAACTCTGTGGCCCAATTTTTACTTTTTATTATTGTTGATTCTTAGAGATGAAATTCTTTGGTCACAAAGTAACAGTCTCTTTTTAAAGGCTCTTGCTGTGACTAGGAACTTTACTGATCAATGGGGGCAGGGTGGAGGAAGCTGGGAGAGGGGAGACAAACACTGCCAAAATGATTTCAAACTAGATGTACTAATTTAATTCCAACCTATGAATGCCTGAGACATGTTCACTGCACCCTAGGTAGCATTAAGTATTATTCTCATTATTAAAATGTTTGATAATTCATCAGCCGGACTGTACCTTATTACTATTTAATTGAATTTTTAACTCATAGATTATATTCAGTGTTTATCTGTCATTTGTATTTCTTATTTATAATTTATATTTTTTACATTAATTGTTTAAACCAGAATGATATTTAGAAATAGAAGTCATACTGGACATTTTTCCCCTTTGTTTTTGAATTTAATGTAACTGCCCTAATTCCTTAGGTGTAAAATGTAGTATTGACTAAAATCATAGGATTTTAAACATAGCCTTTAACTGAGAGCAAAGGGAAAATAATGTGTTTATTTTACCTGTTTTTCTTTTAGTTGTTTCATTCTGCTATTTCACTGCCTCGTTTGTTTCAAAGTAAACTGTTTCAAATAATAATTTATATAGAAATTAAAATCGTCTTTTTCTGTAAGATACAACTGTGTGTAACAAAGTACCATCAGGAATGTATTTCCTCACTAAAAATATGTCTTTGGTTTGGGCTTCCCTGGTGGCCTAGTAGTTGAGAGTCCGCCTGCCGATGCAGGGGACACGGGTTCGTGTCCCGGTCTGGGAGGATCCCGCGTGCCATGGAGCTGCTGGGCCCATAAGCCATGGCCACTGGGGCTGCGCGTCCGGAGGCCCACAACTGTGCTCCACAACGGGAGAGGCCACAACAGTGAGAGGCCCGCGTACTGCAAAAAAATAAAAATATGTCTTTGGTTTAATAAAACAAGAATTATCAAAGTTAGACCTTAATAAACTAGAGTGTGGATTTAATTATTCATCTATAGGATGCATCATTTAAAATTTCGTTACCAGTTTTAAAGGTCTGGATATGCAAATTGATTTTGTAAATTTTAAAGAGGGTAATTCTTAATCTACCTGAGATAAGCTATTTTTAATAATTTTAGAAATACAATTTATATGCAAATATATTATGTGCTAAGTTCAGCTATTTCTTGTCTGTTCAATAAGCGGGTCTGACAAAAGAAGCCTGCTCAGCAACACAGTTAGCCACTAGTTTGGTGTATGCTATCTTTTGTATTTCTAGATCAATTATACATTTTATAAAAAACAGCAAACATGATGGAACACATGCAAGTAAGTGTTATCTTCTTCAATATTGTAATTCTGAAAGTTTCTATGCTGACTCTAATAATATTATCACTATTTAAAACCTTTAAAAATCCTTTGGAACTATCTTCGTTTGTTCTAAAATACTCTTTTGAACAACTTATTAGTTGTAATTATATTTTGATTTTGTACATCACAAAACTTTGGAGCCAAGTAGTTGTATTAGGACATACAGGTGTTTTTCAAATGCTATTGTACAAAAGATGCCACATGAGCAGATGACTTTTTGATGAAAAATACTGTCATTGAATATTCATATGTACTTCATTAATTTCTATCAAATATAACCTTTCCAATTCCTCAAAATTTAAACATAAAGTCTTGACTGATCATTTAGCCTTTTTTCAGCTTTTTGGGTGGCATAATTGACAAATAGGAATTTGAAATATTTAAGGTGTACAACTTGATGATTTGATATTTGTACATATTGTGAAAGATCACCATAATCAAGCTAATTAGTATACCCATCACTTCACATAGTTACCCTTTAGCAAATTTCAAGAACCCAATATAGGAGACCTTCAAGATGGCAGAGGAGTAAGACATGGAGATCACCTCCTCCACACAAATACATCAAAAGTACATCTACACGTGGAGCAGCTCCTACAGAACACCTACTGAATGCTGGTCAAAGACCTCAGACTTCCCAAAAGGCAAGCAAATCCCTAGTACCTGGGTAGGGCAAAAGAAAAAAGAAAAAACAGAGACAACAAAATAGGGATGGGACCTGCACCTCTGGGAGGGAGCTGTGAAGGAGGAAACGTTTCCATGCACTAGGGAGCCCCTTCACTGGCAGGGATGAGGGGTGGGCAGGGGGAAGCTTAAGAACCATGGAGGAGAGCACAGCAACAGGGGTGCAGAGGGCAAAGTGGACAGTTTCCACACAGAGGATTGTTGCCAACCAGAACTCACCATCCTGAGAGGCTTGTCTGCTCACCCGTCAGGGTGGATGGGGGCTGGGAGCTGAGGTTCAGGCTTCAGAGGTCAGACCCAAGGGAGAGGACTGGGGTTGGCTGTGTTAAGACAGCCTGAAGGGGGCTAGTGCGCCACAGCTAGCCAAGAGGGAGTCCGGGAAAAAGTCTGGACCTGCCAGAGAGGCAAGAGACCATTGTTTTGGGGTGCACAAGGAGAGGGGATTCCTGCTCTGTGTGCCCACAGAAGGCAGAACACTGCTGAAGTGAGCTCCAGAGACAGGCACGAGCCGCAACTATCAGCTCAGACTCCAGAGACGGGCATGAACCACTAAGGTTGCCACCACTGCCACCAAGAATCCTGTGTGCAAGTGCAGGTCACTACCTACACCCCGCCAGGAGCCTGTGTATCATGTCACTGCTAGGGTCCTGTGATCCAGGGACAACTTCCCCAGGAGAACACACGGTGCACCTCAAGTTGTTGCAATGTCACACTGGCCTCTGCTGCTGCAGACTCGCCCCACATTCCAATTATGACTACCATACTCCTCCCTTTCCCCGGCCTGAGTGAGCAAGAGAGTCCGAATCAGCCGCTGCTTTAACCCTGTCCTGTCTGGGCAGCAACAGATGCCTGAGGGTGGCCTACATGCAGAGGCGGGGCCAAAACCAAAGCTGAACCCCAGGAGCTGTGCGAACAAGAAAGATTAAGAGAAATTTCTCTGTGCAACCTCAGGAGCAGCAGATTAAATCCCCACAATCAACTTGATAAACCCTGCAACGTTGCAATACCTGCATAGACAACGATTGTTCCCAAAATTGAGGCGATGGACTTTGGGAGCAACTGTAGACTTGGGATTTGCTTTCTGTGTCTGATTTGTTTTTGATTTTATGTTTATCTTAGTTTAGTTTTTAGCGCTTATTATCATTGGTAGATTTGTTTATTGGTTTGGTTGCTCTCTTCCTTTTTTTAAAAAAAATATGTTTTAATTTCTTTTTAATTTTTAGTTTTATTATTTTTAGTTTTTAAATATTTTTTTCACCCTTTTTTCTCTTTTTGTGAGTGTGTATGTGTATGTTTCTTTGTGTAATTTTGTCTGTTTAGGTTTGCTTTTACCATTTGTCCTAGCATTCTCTGTTTTCATTTTTTTGTTGTTCTTTGTTTTCTTTTTATGAGTGTGGTGTGTGTATGTTTCTTTGTGTGATTTTCTCTGTTTAGTTTTGATTTTACCATTCTGTTTGGGGTTCTATCTGTTCTTTTTTTTTTTTTTTTTTTTTTTTCCCTTCCTTTTCTTCTGAGCTGTGTGGCTGGCAGGGTCTTGATGCTCTGGCTGGGTGTCAGGCCTGAGTCTCTGAGGTGGGAGAGCCGAGTCCGGGACACTGGACCACCAGAGAACTCCCGGCACAATGTAATATCAATCAGCAAGAGCTCTCCCAGAGATCTCCATCTCAACACTAAGACCCAGCTCCACCCAATAGCAAGCGAGCTCCAGTGCTGAATGCCCCATGCCAAACAACTAGCAAGACAGGAACACAAACCCACCCATTAGCAGAGAGGCTTCCTAAAGTCATACTAACTTCACAGACACCCCAAAACACACCACCGGACGCAGCCCTGCCCACCAGAAGAACAAGATCCAGCCCCACTCACCAGAACACAGGCACCAGTCCTCTCCACCAGGAAGCCTACACAAGCCACTGAACCCCCTCAACCATTGGGGGCAGACACCAAAAATGACGGGAACTATGAACCTGCAGCCTGCGAAAAGGAGACCCCAAACACAGTAAGTTAAACAAAATGAGAAGACAGAGAAATATGCAGCAGATGAAGGACCAAGGTAAAAACCCACCAGACCAAACAAATGAAGAGGAAGTAGGCAGTCTACCTGAAAAAGAATTCAGAGTAATGATGGTAAAGATGATCCAAAATCTCAGAACTAGAATGCAGAAAATACAAGAAACATTTAACGAGGACCTAGAAGACCTAAAGAGGAAACAAACAATGATGAACAACGCAATAAATGAAAGTAAAAATACTCTAGAAGGAATCAATAGCAGAATAACTGAGGCAGAAAAACGGATAAGTGACCTGAAAGATAAAGTAGTGGAAATAACTACCACAGAGCAGAATAAAGAAAAAAGAATGAAAAGAAATGAGGACAGTCTTCGAGACCTCTGGGACAACATTAAATGCACCAACATTTGAATTATTGGGGTCCCAAAAGAAAAAGACTAAAAACAAGGGTCTGAGAAAATATTTGAAGAGATTATAGTCAAAAACTTCCCTAACATGGAAAAAGAAATAGTCAATCAAGTCCAGGAAGCACAGAGAGTCCCATACAAGATAAATCCAAGTAGAAACATGCTAAGACACATATTAATCAAACTATCAAAAATTAAATACAAAGAAAAAATATTAAAAGCAGCAAAGGAAAAGCAACAAATAACATACAAGGGAATCCCCATAACATTAAGAGCCGATCCTTCAGCAGAAACTCTGCAGGCCAGAAGGGAGTGGCAGTGACATATTTAAAGTGATGAAAATCATAAAGATCAGAGCAGAAATAAATGAAATAGAAACAAAGAAAACAATAGAAAATATCAATAGAACTAAAAGCTGGTTCTTTGAGAAGATAAACAAAATTGATAAACCATTAGCCAGACTCATCAAGAAAAAGAGGGAGAGGACTGAAATCAATAAAATTAGAAATGAAAAAGGAGAAGTTACAGCAGACACCACAGAAATACAAAGCATCCTAAGAGACTACTACAAGCAACTCTATGCCAATACAATGGACAACCTGGAAGAAATGGACAAATACTTAAAAAGTATAACCTTCTAAGACTGAACCGGGAAGAAATATAAAATATGAACAGACCAATCACAAGCACTGAAATTGAAACTGTGATTAAAAATCTTCCAACAAACAAAAGCCAACAAACCAAAAACCAGATGGCTTCACAGGTGAGTTCTGTCAAACATTTAGAGAAGAGCTAACATCTATCCTTCTCAAACTCTTCCAAAATATAGCAGAGGGAGGAACACTCCCAAACTCAGTCTACGAGGTCACCATCACCCTGATACCAAAACCAGACAAAGATGTCACAAGAAAAGGAAACTACAGGCCAATATCACTGATGAATATAGATGCAAAAGTCCTCAACAAAATACTAGCAAACAGAATCCAGCAGCACATTAAAAGGATCATAAACCATGATCAAGTGGAGTTTATCCCAGGAATGCAAGTATTCTTCAGTATATGCAAATCAGTCAATGTGATAAACCATATTAACAAATTGAAGGATAAAAACCATATGATAATCTCAGTAGATGCAGAAAAAGCCTTCAACAAAATTCAACACCGATTTATTATTAAAACTCTCCAGAAAGTGGACATAGAAGGAACCTACCTCAACATAATAAAGGCCATATATGACAAACCCACAGCCAACATAATTCTCAACGGTGAACAACTGAAACCATTTCCTCTAAGATCAGGAACAAGACAAGGGTGCCCACTCTCACCACTGTTATTTCAAATGGTTTTGGAAGTTTTAGGCATGGCAATCAGAGATGAAAAAGAAATAAAAGGAATCCAAATCAGAAAAGAAGTAAATCTGTCACTGTTTGCAGATGACATGATACTATACATAGAGAATCCCAAAGATGCTACCAGAAAACTAGTAGAGCTAATCAATGAATTTGGTAAATTAGCAGGATTCAAAATTAATGCACAGATATCTCTTGCATACCTATACACTAATGAAAAATCTGAAAGAGAAATTAAGGAAACACTCCCATTTACCATTGCAACAGAAAGAATAAAATACCTAGGAAGAAACTTACCTAAGGAGACAAAAGACCTGTATGCAGAAAACTATAAGACACTGATGAAAGAAATTAAAGATGATACACACAGATGGAGAGATTTACCATGTTCTTGGATTGGAAGAATCAACACTGTGAAAATGACTATACTACCCAAAGCATTCTACAGATTCAAAGCAATCTCTATGAAAGTACCAATGGCATTTTTCACAGAACTAGAAGACAAAATTTTACAATTTCTATGGAAGCAAAAAAGACCCCAAATAGCCAAAGCAATCTTGAGAAAGAAAAAGGGAGCTGGAGGAATCAGGCTCCCTGACTTCAGACTATTCTGCAAAGCTACAGTAATCAAGATAGTACGGTAGTGACAAAAAACCAGAAATATAGATCAATGGAACAGGATAGAAAGCCCAGAGATAAACCCACGTATCTTTGGTCACCTAATCTATGAAAAAGGAGGCAAGAATATACAGTGTAAAAAAGACAGTCTCTTCAATAAGTGGTGCTTGGAAAACTGGACAGCTACATGTAAAAGAATGAAATTAGAACACTCCCTAACACCATACACAAAAAAAACTCAAAATGGATTAAAGACCTAAATGTAAGGCCCAAAACTATAAAACGCTTAGAAGAAAACATAGGCAGAACACTCTATGACATAAATCACAGCAAGATCCTTTTTGACCCCCCTCCTAGATAAATGGAAATAAAACTAAATATAAACAAATGAGACCTAATGAAACTTAAAACCTTTTGCACAGCAAGGGAAACCATAAACAAGACGAAAAGACAACCCTCCGAATGGGAGAAAATATTTGCAAATGAAGCGACTGATAAAGGATTAATCTCCAAAATATACAAGCAGCTCACGCAGCTCAATATCAAAAACAACAAAAAAAAAAACAATTGAAAAATGGGTGGACGAAGTAAAGAGACATTTCTCCAAAGAAGTTATACAGATTGCCAACAAACACATGAAAGGATGCTCAACGTCACTAATCATTAGAGAAAGGCAAATCAAAACCACAATGAAGTATCACCTCACACCGGTCAAAATGGCCATCATCAAAAAATCTACAAACAATAAATGGTGGAGAAGGTGTGGAGAAAAGGGAACCCTCTTGCACTGTTGGTGGGAATGTAAATTGATACAGCCACTATGGAGAACAGCATGAAAGTCCCTTAAAAATCTAAAAATAGAACTGCCATATGACCCAGCAATCCCACTACTGGGCATGTACCTGAGAAAACCATAATTCAAAGAGAGTCATGTACCACACTGTTCATTGCAGCACTATTTACAATAACCAGGACATGGAAGCAACCTAAGTGTCCATCGACAGATGAATGGATAAAGAAGATGTGGTACATATATAGAATGGAATATTACTCAGTCATAAAAAGAAACGAAATTGAGTTATTTGTAGTGAGGTGGATGGACCTAGAGCCTGTCATACAGAATGAAGCAAGTCAGAAAGAGAAAAACAAATACCATATGCTAACACATATATATGGAATCTAAAAAAAAAACAACAAATGGTCTGAAGAACCTAGGGGCAGGACAGGAATAAAGACTCAGAGGTAGAGAATGGACTTGAGGACAGAGGGAGGGGGAAAGGTAAGCTGGGATGAAGTGAAAGAGTGGCATGGACATATATATACTACCAAATGTAAAATAGATAGCTAGTGGGAAGCAGCCACATAGCACAGGGAGATCAGCTCGGTGCTTTGTGACCACCTAGAGGCGTGGGATAGGGAGGGTGGGAGGGAGACCCAAAAGGGAGGGTTTGTGGGGATATATGTATACACATAGCTGATTCACTCTGTTATACAGCAGAAACTAACACAGCATTGTAAAGCAATGATACTCCAATAAAGATGTTAAAAAAATCCTATCTAGTATTGTTAATATTCACCATGTGGTACATTAAATCTCCAGAATTTATTCATCTTGTGTAACGGAAACTTTGTACCCCTTTGACCAACATCTCCCTATTCCCCCCAGCTCCCTACATCTGGCAACCTCCATTCTACTCTCTGCTTTTATGAGTTTGACTATTTTAGATTCCACATATAAGAGAGATCATGCAGTAATTGTCTTTCTGTGTCTGGCTTATTTCAGTTAGCATAATGTCCTTTGGCCTTATCCATATCGTCACAAATGGAAGAATTTTCTTCTTTTTAAAGGTTGAAGAATGCTTCATTAATACACACACACGAGTATCAATCACATTTTCTTTATTACAGTTTTGCTACATCAATAATGCTGCTATAAGCATGAGAGTGCAGGTATCTCTGAGATTCTAAAATATTATATATATTATATATGTATAATATGTAATATATATATTATATATATGTTTTATATATAATATATATAGTAGTTCAATTTTTTACTTTTTTGAGGAAACTCCATACTGTTTTTCATAGCAGCTGTGCTATTTTACCTTCCCGTTAACAGTGTACAAGTGTTCTGTTTTCTCCACATATCACCAACACTAGTTATATTTTGTGGTTTTCATAACAGTCATCCTTACAGATGTGAAGTGATTCTCATTTTAGTTTTGATTTGCATATCCAGCATATCTTGATCCTTGTTTTTGCTCTGCATTCAAAACATATATCGCAATCTTAGAAGAAACTTTGTTTTTATTCAAATAAATTCACTTCTACATGTTTACATTCTGCCTTTTCTGCCAAATTTATTTAAAATATATAATTATGCATAGTTTGAAAAGTGAAATAAAATATGTAGAATGTGATTCTTTTTCTAGTGGGTGTAGAAATATTTGGTTATAATAAAGAGTTATGTTTATGTAATTTGGTGATTTGGCAGCAACATTTAAAATACACTAATTTTAAAAATGATGAAATTCATTACCAGTGAATTACCAATTACCTGCTCAGACATATAAGGAGAATTAAAGATTTGAAAAGTGGCCTTAGGAAGGTGCAGATTGGAAATTTCTCATAATTCAATAATCTCTTGCTTCTTAGGCTGGATAGCCTTACATAATGATCACTCATCCAGATAAAGTTATGATACTATGACAGGGAAGAACACATATTTAGAGTGTTCTATTTGTATTTTACCCACCTTGATGCGAATAAAAATGTTAACACTAATATGTAAAAAATATCAAGTGACCTCAATGACCACTGATGGTCTTCATAAAACTGGAGTAGTGGCGTCTTCAGTGAGAAAATCAATTGGTCAGTTATTTCCCTTAACCAACCATTACAGTATTAGTGTTTTCCAGGACTCAGTCATAGTTGTTGTTTTTTTCCCCCTTTTTTTATCTTCCATGCTTTACAGGGATCTGCTTATCCTTTACTACAAATACAATCTCCACCTGACACTATTAAGTTTAGAGTTCATCTCCAGAGTTAACTTTTCCTGTGAACTTCAGACTTCTGAATCAAACTTTCTATTGAATATCTTCACAAGAATGTTCCACAAGCACTGTCATAATAGTGTGTCTAAAACTCAGCATCTTTTTATTTATTTATTTTTTCAAATTGCTTTCTATTGTCATTGCCTCTGCCACAGTCTACACACTTCTCATTATCCATTATCCAAAATTTCTCTCTGGGATCCTTGCAATTGTCTCTTAACTGGTTGCCCTGCTTCTTGCCCTCTAATCAGTTTAATATCTACACTTAGTTATGTTTCTGACACACAAAATTGTGTCATTTCTGTGCTGTAATTGCTTAAGTGGCCCCTTATCTCAACTTGACAAATTAGAAATTCATGACATATTGTGGGGGACTATCTCAGCTTGGCACTCTGCACGCCCACTTCAGCAAAATAGTTGCTCTACTCTAAACTTGCCAGCTTTCTCATTCCACTTTGCTTTTGTGCATGTCTTTCTCCATGCCTGAAAAGTTCTCCAGTGCTTTTCTGACAAGGGATTCAATAAATACTTTTTTACATCTCAGTTGAAACTCATTGGTGAATCATCTGTGACTCCTCATGGTAAACTTATGTTCCTTTCCCCACCAAGGGTGCCATTTATTGCACTAGAGCAACTACTAACTTAAGTTTTGATTTCTCAATTTTCCTTTCTCTAGATTTAAGCTGTCTTGAAGTAAAAGATCATGTTTTCTTATTTTATATTTGCACCAGTAAGCATAGTGCTTAGCCTGTGGCAGAATCTAGTGCAATGATATCCAGTCTCTTTGGGGGCCACAGTGGAGGATATGTTCACATCGATCGTGGGCTCTGATTCACCAATACAGGTTCAATTTGAGAAAGTGCCCATTTATCTGCTTTGCATATTGATCTATATTGCACAATATTTTGGAGAAGAAAGTATTAAAATTTTAAAAATAATAGAAAAGGAACAAGATTTGGAGTGAAACAAATTTTGCTATAAATCCTTCTCTAGCATGGTGTAATTAGTTATCCTTGGGCAAGTGACTGAATATTGAGTTTTTAAAGTAAAACTCACCATCTATATACTGCATAATTATTGTGAAAAATAAAATGAAGATAATGTTTTTTATCTTAGAATAATTATGTTTATTTTTCCTTTGAAGGTAATGTTTTTATTGTAAACTCATAGTTGTGTAGCTTATTCATTCTTATATTAAATGACACTTAAAAACAGAACCAACCTTCCAAGTTGATGAATAAATTTACACATATGAAACCTGCCCTAAGAGTCATATCATAGGGTTTCTCAGTATTTTTTTTAAATGGAGAGGTCTAAGAAAAAAATTATTCTCTCTTTGAACATTTGGGTAAGCAAATTTGAACATATACTTACTATATAATTTTCAGTGCCATTTAAAATGTACTAGTGTACAAAATTCTGTGAATCTCTAATATGGGCCATTGCACGAAGTATTTTCCAAAGAGATGTCACTGTAGAATTTTTCCCTCTTATTTTTCATGGAACATCTTTTCACATTTCACAGAGCATTATTTTTCTGTGACTCAGTCATTAAGACTGAGTTTGGAAAGTCGTATTTAACCCCATAATTTATCTTTTAGTGAGGTACAAAATACAGCATTCCACTATGAGTAGTACAGAAACAGAAAGGAGTTTAGGTAATATTCCTGGTCATTTTCCTAGCACTGCAGAGTAAAACTTCCTGTGATAATGAAAATGGTCTATAAACTATGCTGAAGTTTGACTTGCAGTACTGAAGCCACTAGCATCATGCAGCTATTAAGAACTTGAAATGTGTATATTGCAATTGAAGAACTGAATTTTTATTTCATTCAATTTTAATTGATTTAAATTTAAATAGGCATATGTGGCTGGTGACTTTTTATTAGACACCTTAGTTCTAAGCAATTATTCTGTTGTGGACAATTACCACAAGTTACTTGTCATTAAGTGGTATAGATTAATTTTCCTTTCTTTAACCTGAAAGTTGAATCATGCCCCAGTTTTTCTTAGTAACTTCTTATAGTTCTATCATTCATCAATTTGATGAAAGTCATTTGGAATCCAGTTTAATTTCCTGCCACTGCCACTTCTTGGAACAAATAGTTCTTTAAGTTTATTATCCACTATGAATAAGTACTTCCTGATCTTTATTCTGAGATAACTTTGCCCAGTTTCAGTGTTATACCTCTTATCCATATCAGGGTCAGGCAAATAAATCCATGGGTAATTTATCTATTATATTCATGTCTACATAGATTTTGATCCTATTTCTTCTGTACCTTCACCTTTGTGAATTAAAAGATTACCATCGGGCTTCCCTGGTGGCGCAGTGGTTGAGAGTCCGCCTGCCGATGCATGGGACGTGGGTTTGTGTCCCGGTCCGGGAGGATCCCACATGCCGCGGAGCGGCTAGGCCCATGAGCCATGGCCGCTGAGCCTGCGCGTCCGGAGCGTGTGCTCCGCAACGGGAGAGGCCACAACAGTGAGAGGCCCGCGTACCAAAAAAAAAAAAAAAAAAGATTACCATCATGTGAGTGTATTACATGAGTCTACATAATGTTCAAGAAGCACATTGTTTTATGTTGATTCAGGTCACTGACTTTGGTTTGTGGCTACCACTGTCATTTTTTAATGAATACAAATTTGTTAAATATTTTGATTGTCCAGCACAGGGTTAATAGCCTGGGGGTGGGAGAAGGATAGCAAACAGAAACAAATAGCAATAGCAATTAAATCTCCTATTATTACCTCTCTTTTCTCGGTTATAGATAATTACACATAATTTGAATTTTGTGCTTTTACAATCTTTTCTTTGAACTTCCTTACTCTAGATTGTAGCTTCTACTTTTCTGCTTATTTGTACTTAACTGTGAGACTTTATTTCATCAGTGTCTTCACTTATCAAAAAAGTTTGCTGTTATCCAGTAACTTCAAGATTTCAAATCTTAGAGACATTATGGGTTGAAAGGATTATGATATACACTGATCTCCATATGCAATACACCAAAAAAGCAATAGAAAAATATTAAATAGCTCTGCCAAAGATCAAATTTATTGGGATTTTTTTTCACAGTCATTCAGTAATCCTTTAAAAGTCTTTTGAAAGAATTTTTTGTTTATACATTTATTTTTATTTATTTATTTTTGGCTGTGTTGGGTCTTTGTTGCTGCGCATGGGCTTTCTCTAGTTGCGGCGAACGGGGGCTACTCTTCGTTGCAGAGCGTGGGCTTCTCATTGCGGTGGCTTCTCTTGTTGCAGAGCACAGGCTCTAGGCACGTGGGCTTCAGTAGTTGTGGCTTGCAGGCTCTAGAGCGCAGGCTCGGTAGTTGTGGTACACAGACTTAGTTGCTCCGCGGCATGTGGGATCTTCCCGGACCAGGGCTCGAACCCGTGTCCCCTGCATTGTCAGGCGGCTTCTTAACCACTGAGCCACCAGGGAAGTCCCAAGAATTTTTGTAAATAATTTAAAAAGTCTAAGTGGGTTACATTGACCCCTTTCCCTATGATTGTTTCTTCTCTCTAATAACTATAATAAATTAACCCAATACAGTTTACTCAGAGTTTGCCAAGACTATATATGTTGTTTTTTGTCAGACCCCATAACTAATTCTAAAACACATCTGTGTCTGGTTCTCCTCTTTTTCTAGGCACATTCCCAACACCTTGGAGTTAGGCACAACAAGTGAGTCATTATGTTCAAGATGTTTTGTAGTTCATGTTTTGCTTGCATCTTGCAGTTACCTCTAACCTTTGAATTATTAGTATATTTTGATACTGGGTCATATCTCTGATGTTTAGAGTCTCACTTAACTCTCCTACCCTGTGTGTCATCTCAGTTAAAAATAAAGAGTTAAACGCCATGCTCTAGGTATATTCAGCTTTAGTGGCTCATGCCAAGCAATTTTCAGAAACTGGTTTTATCATCTCACATGCTCACCAACAGTCCATGAGAGTTCCACTTGCTCCACATTCTCAACTACACTTGGCTTTGTCAAAAGAATTGATCATTATAATCAGGTTGCAGTGGTGTGGCATTTTGGTTATAATTTATATGTTTGTAAGTCTATCTGTGATTTGGATACACTCTTTTGAGAATTGCCTAAGTCCTTTTCCTTTATTTTTTTTTTGATTGTGTTGTCTTTTTCCAATTAATTGTATAGATTTTTAAAAAATATAGATGGATGTATATCTATTGTGGGATGCAAGTATTGAAAGTATCTTCTTCTAGTTTGTGAAGTCCTTTTCTACTGTCTTAATGTTATCTTTTGATAATTTTAAATGAAGTCCAATTAAACAAGGTTTTTACCTTATGGTTAGTATTTTCAGTGCCTTTTAAAGAAATCTTCAACTACTTCCAAGTCATAAAGATTTTTTCCTATAATATAAAGCTATAATACAGCTTTAGCTGTATCAAAGTTTTGTATATAACTTAGTTTCATTATCATTCATTCCATATCATATCATATCATTTAATTTTAAGTATTATAGTAATTAACAGTTTAATACAGGCATTAGAAGCCACATGGATGTGGGAAGAGATGGGGTATAAAAGCACAGAAGGGTTGCAGTTGGGGTATAGAAGAAACAGTCATTAAATGGCTTCCATTAGAATATCTAGGTATATTGGAGAAACTGAAGCTTGAAGGAAATAAAGCGGCTTCACATTCAGCTGTTGAATTAGGACTTTAAAGAGAAGCTCATAGAGAGGTATATGAATACCGCTATGAAGGTAAAGTGAAGCTTGTGTGAAAGTCTGAAAAAAGTAATGGTTTCTACCACATTTTCTCTTTGCCCTCAATAAGCACTATAGCTGTTAAGGGTTCTTTGACTGGTAAAGAGACCCCAAACCAAACTTTCATTTTTATGAAGTCTGAGCCATTAACAGTTCTTTTGGGGCCATTAGCACTCCTATTTGTGTTGGTTGTTGCAGTTTTACATTGAATTTACCACATGACATCAGAGTACTAGAAGACTCCTCAGAAAATGTGTTCCAGACACATTCCTCCCTGCCTTCATTGTGTAGTGGCAACCCAATTTCCTCTTGGTATTCTCCATTCAGTATATAGAGAGACTCAACTGGGAGGCTCTAGCCACCAGCACTCCCAACAAGTGAGGGCATAAGTGCTTCAGTTCAGAAGGAGTGATCTGGGTACCACCATCTATTATTGTCCAACTCTTACACTGCCCTCATCCTCTTATTTTATATCATAAGTTCTTTGAGAAGCTCTGCTATGATTTTGGTTTGTCTTTTTTCTTGGGGGATAAGGAGAAGATTAGTGAGAAGAACTACAACCCCTGCTGCAGCCAGTCTCAGGAGTGAAATTGATATGCATTGTCTTCATTCTCTACTGTTCATTTGAGATTCCTCCTTTTTGGATAGCACTTCTGCCAGTATAGCGTACCTACCAAGACACTTATTCTTTACAAGTCTTAACATCTTCTCAAGAAATGGCTGTTGCACTTGTCCATTTACTTTCAAAATGGGCAAACACATGCAAATGGATGACCTGAGTAGTATCAAACATAATCCTTCCCATCCCTACATCTAAGAACAACCCTACCTCCTCATGATGATTAGGGTCAATTATATTTTTCAAGCTGATTAATTCCTTTCCTTGTCTGCTTGTTTCTTGACATAAGGAACCTTAGGTAACCAGGTGATAACCATAACTTAAAGTTTAGTGGTACTCTTCCTATTCCCCTTAGGGAAATATTTGTTTCTGGGAACCAGGACATCTAAACCCATATTGCCACGGGAACAGGCAAGGCTACTATGACTTTTGTCTTTGGTAACCAAACCCATGTTTTATCCCATCTATTGAACACAGAGAAACAAATGGTCATTGATTTAGCATAAAAGTGAGTATTGAAAAAGGTCTCCCCATCTTTGTCAGCCATCATATCCAAGCTGATGTGTCTCAGTTATACCTTCAAAAGGCATTTCTATCACTCAGGTGAACAACTTCTAGGCAGTGAGATGGATAATAGGACCAATGGAACCTCTGTATACAGGTTAAATTTCATACCTCATTTTCTATAAAGAGGAGTTACGTTATGTGGGATCATGGATAAGTGGATCACAACATATGATTCTGTCTGAAGCCATGCAAGGCGTAAAGCATACCCTACTAAATGTGTGTATTGATTCTTCTCTGGATGAATCCCAGTCCTTTCCAATATGGAAGGGATACAATGTAATTAACTTGCCATCAAGTAACAGGTTGTTTCTTCAAGGGATGTTATTATATCAGGAACTCAGAATTTATCTCTATTGCTGACTTTGTCAGCAGCAGAGGTTTGAAGTCCATACAGTTGGATCCATACATAGTCTTTATTGCTGTCTCCATGGCTGTTGCATTTGTAAGCCCATTGTGCCAGCTCTGGGTGAACTATGACTGGCTGTCTGCTATTAACTGAACTAGTTTAATGCTTCTTCTAAAGTGGATGTTCTTTGGTGGATGTTTTCACATAATGTGAAGCTCTTCATACTTCGCGCCCTCTTTTCATAGATCTGTCCATGTGCATCTTCCTGAGACTTCCTTGTTCCCTATCTTCCAACATTTGTCCTTCCAGCCTTAGTTCAATCAGTCAAGCCATTTGACATTGTCCTTGAGCCCCTAATTATTCTTCCCTTCCCACATGAAGTTGTGATCAGTTGCCTTATGAAAGACTTTTCCATTGGTGGGAGTGCTGGGGGTGGTGGGCTTCATTCACTTCTATCTTTTGGAGCTACTCCAAGTAGGGTTGTAGTACTGCAGCAGTCCACTTTCATCTATCATGCATATTCATCTCGAATGCACACTTGGCCTCAACTGATTGGTCCTAAATTACTGCCTTTCCCTCCCATGAGATTACTTGTATTAGCTGAGAGAGAGGCTCCAGTGCAACAGTGTTGGCTGTCGTGGGACTCTGGATCGCTTTCTTTTGCAGTTTTCTTGCGTCCTCTGTTTCTCCTTTTGCCCAATCTATCTTACAATGCTGCTAAGCCTATTCATCCTTATGTCTTGGTAGGTCTGAGAGAATTCAAATAATTATGGGAAGTTTTTCTGCATTATCTCTTAATGCCATGGCCATTCTTAATCTATATCAGGGCCTGTTAGCATGCAAGACCTGTTTTAAAATCATGTATTATTATTCACTGAAGATAGTATATGCTTCATCCAGTAACTTAGGGGCCTCTGTTCTGATTACTTTATTTGTGCTGACTATAAGCACCACATGGCATCTGTTCCCACCATCAGTACCTTTAACACCATAGAGTTTGCAGGGTTTTATGGACCAAGCAGCAAAGCCACCTGCACCATAGACTGAATTTCCTGTAGAACGCTTTTGTGCCCTGTATCCCATTAAAAACTGGCAGCCTTTATGACACCAGGTAAATAGGTTGACATGGTATTCCCAAGTAAGGAATATGCTGCATCTAGAACCTACAGAAACTTCCTTCTAAGTGGTAGAAGGCATGAATGTCAATAATTTATTTTTTTACTTTGGAGAGATTTATCAGTATGCCCTAGACAACTGAACACCTAAAAATTTTACTGGTATAATGGGTCCTAGAATTAACGTAATTTCTTCTGCCACCCTCTGTAGTGCATGTGCCTTACTTACCAAGGCCATCAGTATACTTACTACTCTTTGCTTATCTGGTCTGATGAACATAATGCCCTCAATAGAGTGAATCAATGTGATCCTATAGTGTGACCCCCATGTTCAATAATCCTTAAACTATTGGGCATTAATTTTTTTTTCAACTGTATATTAGTAAGTGGCTGCAGGTCCCTTTGGGGGAAAGAATGGGGAAATCATTATTCTATTGATTTGCCATTGATTTGCAGAGCCCTTCCTCATGGAGACTCAGTCTTTCCTGTGGTCATGAATTTCAAGGTTGAAACTGGCTTAAGTCAAAAAATCAGTCAGGGCTTCCCTGGTGGCGCAGTGGTTGAGAGTCATCCTGCTGATGCAGGGGACACGGGTTCGTGCTCCGGTCCGGGAAGATCCCACATGCCGCGGAGCGGCTGGGCCCGTGAGCCATGGCCGCTGAGCCTGCGTGTCCGGAGCCTGTGCTCCGCAACGGGAGAGGCCACAGCAGTGAGAGGCCCGCGTACCAAAAAAAAAAAAAAAAAAAAAAATCAGTCAAAAGAAACTGATTCTTAAAAAGGCAGCTGCCTTCAACATCCTGGTTATCTATCCTTCATTTTTAAAAAAATTTTTAGATTTAACAATTTCTTTATCAGCAGCCCATTAGTTTGTGCCTAGGGACATAGTGATATATTAACCAACTCCTTAGCTCTCAAGAGGTCATGTCCCTTTGGCTGCCACTTTGACTTTCATACTCATTTAAGTACTGCCATCTGGCCCCTATTACTTAGGGTTCCTATCATCCACATTGCTATCAGGGATTACTGTTCTGAAACAGCATCTCCTATTATGTCCGACACCAGTGGTCCCCAACAGTTTTGGCACCAGGGACTGGTTTTGTGGAAGACAATTTTTCCGTGGACTGGGGGGAGGGATGATTTCATGATGATTCAAGCACATTATATTTATTGTGCACTTTATTTCTATTATTATTACATTGTAATATATAATGAAATAATTATACAACTCACCATAATGCTGACAGGAGGCAGAGCTCAGGCAGTAATGCGAGCTATGGGGAGCGGCTGTAAATACAGATGAAGCTTTGATTGCTTGCCCACCACTGACCTCCTGCTGTGCAGCCTGGTTCCTAACAGGCCACAGACTGGTAGCGGTCCATGGCCCAGGGATTGAGGATCCCTGTTCTACACCAATGAGTCACACTGAGCTTCTCAATGATAGTTAGTGACCCTTTCCCTAGAATATTCTTTATTGTTTTGGTTAAAAAAGAAAGTGTCTTTTGAGCCCTCTGTAAAACTTAGACAGTTTGTGAGTTTTTTGACCTTAGGTAACATATCTACTCAAACATATCCATTTCTCTGAGAGTTTTAATCTCTTCTTGCACTGCCTTTTATGGAAATTCTGCCATTTCTATTTATTTACTGTTAGCCATCACTTTCTCCAACTTCCAAGAGCCATCCTAATAGGGTGTTATTACCATATTCTGGAGGTCTTGCTAAGATGAGAAACCTTGTATCATGGGATAGGCTCATATCTATAACTCGCCATTACTCAACTTTAAGTTCTTCCCATGTTTGTTCAGACCATGTACACTCCCTAGTATCCTGTCAGTATATGATGGCTACGTCTTGAATCTTCTTTCAGCTATATTCTCTTTACTCTCTTAGTACTTCCCTGATCATGATCTGTTATAGCTTAACTGTACCTATAAGCCTGGTGATCCATAGGAATAGTGAGGGTAGATCCTGAGGAAGGGGCATGCTTTCTTGCAAGGCAGAGGTCTCTACATCATCTTTAAGCAAAGGAGTGCGCTCACCTTTAATAGGGAGTAGTGGGCCATTTCTGAGCACTACAGGACTCAGAAGAATCTGGAGATTCAGGATTTTTGAAAGCATCAGTCTAGATATCTCTGCCTCATTTCTTAATGTCCCTCTCTCTCCCTGTACCCTGAACTTGTGCCTATAACATGCTAAATGAGGTTGAGAATTCACATTCTTTTGTAACTACTATTTTAAATAAATTTATAGATAATTCCTGGGCCAAATCCTTATCTTTTCATGCCCTCTGCCTGCTAAAGATGAGAGTCTACTTACATACTGAAAGCTTAGCTTTCAAACTAAGACTTTAATTGGCAAGTAATAACCTTCAACCTTTCATCTACTTTCTTCAATGAATTAGAAGCATCTGTAGAAAGCCCTTCAATTCCATAGGTACTATAATTTTTACTTACTCAAACTTCTTAAATGCCAGTTTATTGCCGCCACCATAAACAACACTCCTAGAAGAAAACATAGGCAGAACACTCTTTAACATGAATCATAACAATATATTTCTTTTTTTTTTGGATCTGTCTCTCAAGGCAAAGGAAACTAAAGCAAAAATAAACAAATAGGACCTAATTAAACTTAAAAGATTTTACACAATAAAGGAAACATTGACAAAATGAAAAGACAGCCTACTGCATGGGAGAAAATATTTGCAAATGATATAACTCTTAAGGGGTTAATATCCAAAAATATACAAAAAAAATTCATGCAACTCAATATCAAAAAAAAAAATAACTCTATTAAAATATGGGCAGAAGATCTGAACATTTTTCCAAAGAAGATATACAGATGACCAATAAGTGCATGGAAAGATGTTCAACATAGCTTATCATCAGAAAAATACGTATCAAAACCACAATGAGCTATCACCTCACAACTGTTAGAATAGCTATTGTCAAAAAGACCACAAATAACAAATGTTGATGAGGATGTAGAGAAAAGGGAACCCTTGTACACTATTGGTGGAAATTTAAATTGGTGCAGCCACTATGGAAAACACTATGGAGGTTCCTCAAAAAACTAAAAATAGAACTACTGTATGACCCAGCAATTTCACTCCTGGGTATCTATCCAAAGAAAACAAAAACACTAATTCGAAGAGTTATGTTTACCCCAGTGTTCATTGCAGCATTATTTACAATAGTCAAGAATATGGAAGCAACCTAGGTGACCATCAATAGATGAATAGCTAAAGAATATGTGAGATGTATATATACATATACGCAATGGAATATTACTCAGCCATAAAAAATAAGAATGAAATTTTGTTGTTTGCAACAACATGGATGGACCTGGAGGGTATTATGCTTAGTGAAATGAGTCAGGCAGAGAAAGACAAATACTCTATGTTATCACTTATACGTGGATTGTAAAAAAATAAAACAAACAAATGAATATAACAACTCAGAAATAAACTCACAGATATAGAGACAAACTAGTGGTTATCAGTGGGGAGAGGGAAGTGGGATGGAGCAAGATAGGGGCAAGGGATTAAGAGGTAGAAACTACCATATATTAAATAAATAAGATGCAAGGATATATTGTACAGGACAGGGAATATAGCCAATATTTTACAAGAACTTTAAATGGAGTATAATGTATAAAAATATTGAATGATATTATACACCTGAAACTAATATAATATTGTAAATCAACTAAACTTCAATTTTCAATTTTTAAATAAAATAAAGTTCTGGCCAAGAATGAGAGAAATAAGAATGAGGGAAACCAGAATTATGTAAGCACATTGTTTAGTTTCTGTCTCCGGGTTTCTCTGATGACATGGATATCCAAATATTCATGTGCATCTCACTTTGGAAAAATAAACAGTTCCAGGGGCAACCCTCAAAGAGATACAGCCAATGGGTAAATACGTCTTACAACTGATCCTCGGGTGATTAATTTTGAGAAGGATGATATGTGCTCTTTTGGAAGGTTTCAGATAAAACTAAGTCACATAATGGCAACCTTGATAAAGCACTCTTACATTAGCTTTCTCTCCTTATCTCAGTCTGTCTATTCTTACTTCGGCTCCTTGGGATTGCCTCCTAAATAAACTACCTGTACAGAAGTAATTGTCTCAGGCTAGGATAACTACTTAAAGTAGCCTGGAGTGGTAAAAAGAAAGGGCTAAATATGTAGTGAGTTGTACTTCCACCAATGGAAAGAAAAGCATGTATGATTTTTTCTTTCACTCTTGCCTAAGTAAAATTATGGAAGTCATGATTTTGCTTGGGGTCATCTTGGAAGGGACTTCCCAAGAAGGACACGTTGGGCAAATGTTGTGTGAGATGGCAAGAATTGAGATAAAAGGTGTTATTATTGGTTATTACAGGTTACCATTACAAATAACTATCTAGCTTAAGATTCTTTTTCAATGAGAACAAAATATGTCCCTTCTCAGTGTAAAGGATCCAATAATTTCAACATGCCATCAGGTGGCTGAAAGATTGCCTACTCTTGGTGCCATGTGGAGAGGTCAGCATTGATGTTTACTTAAAACAGAGTATAATGAAGAGAATTCTATGTTGAATTATGCAATGAAGCGAACTCTATTTTATTAAGCTTGTTCATAACCTTCATTTTTGCCACCATGAAATTTATACTTGAGTCTATTAAGCAAGAAGCAGGGTACCTGGTAAAAGAGATAGTCTGTCATGTATAGAGGAAAGCCTCCTCTGCAGTGGTGCCTTTTGGTGAATATTCTTATGGGAAACAAATATTTTCACAGAATGTGCCCATTTTGAGCAGTATACCATATGCTTCTGTTCTAGGCTTTCTGTTCTCAATGTTCCAAACATATTCTTTCCATTTTCCTGACTAATTTTTTAACGTGTTAAACACTATCATAAATCAGTATTTCTATATTTTTATTTAACTATCCTGACACCAAAATTGAACAATCAGAAATATTACCTCATATTTGGCCAACTTGTAGGATCTCTCTTCACCACTGTCTTTCTTGGTCATGTAGAAGGTATATGATGGCAACATATTATGTGTAATCGTCTGTAAATCAGGCCTGATATTTTTCATGCCATAGACTTGTCATTAGGAACTCTTCATGGAGCCATCGGTGTAAGATTAAGGCAAGGTGACAATACCATAGAGTCTAAGCCAAATGTAATTAGCTGTGTCTTTTGGAGCTACTCAAGTTTAATCTCACTTTCACCATGTTCTCATAATAATGGATTATTTCTATACACACCCAGTTTTATATCCTGGTGGAATAGAAAGCTATCAGTTCATGATAGCTCATTTTTCAAATAAGAAACAAAAAGATCAATTTACAATAAAATAATGATATTTCAATATGTAAATATCAGGCACAAATGTACTGCAAGACATAACAAAAGTAGAAACACTGCGTGTCTGCTATAAATCTAAACTACCACAGTTGAATCGTGGTGATGATTCAAAAATTACGAGCAAAATTGCCATTGCTGAGGAAATTTTCTGAAATAGTAAACAACTCTTGGTACATTCAGAATAAAATAATGTATAGGCTTCTCATGATTTATTTCTGTGATTTAAAAAAAATGTAATTAGGTTTTGTATCTGGTTTTTAACCTACAGTTGAATCTTGAAAGCCAAAAAGGAGTTCAAATGATGGACAGCATTAGAGTTGGGAGAAGTATGAGAAAGGAGGAAAACCAGGTATCAAGAAACAAGTTTGCCTGAGAAACTAATACTTTCAGGGCAATGTACTTTAGCCTGTTGTTTACCAACCTAATTCTTTTGATGAAAAATCTCTGTTACTTGGCCATGTGTTAATAAAACATCATACTATCTGGTTTGTGATGATTAAATTTTTCCTGCCAGGAATTAGTTTAAGATAGGAAATGGGATGATTATTAGACAATGATAAAGTATTTGAAATTTTCTCAAGCTGGGAGTTTCCACTGGTGTAAAAAGTAGTCAAGAAGAAATATCCTTTTTTCATTTATTGGATGTTGTTGGCTCTATATAGAATTGCAGTATAGCCATCATGGGATCATGAAGAACATGTCAAAGCAAAAATATGGAAGAAACATGGACCCTTGATCCTGACAGTGAGAATAAATTAACCAACCATGTAATATTCCTGATGTCTGAACTTCTTGTTTCTTGAGATAATATATCCACTTATTGTTTAAGCCATTTTAATTAGAATTTCTGTATCTTGCAACTGATACTATTCTAATTGATATAGCAAGTGTTGAACAGTTGTTTTAGCATTATACTTATCTTCAGTGTCTGAACCTAAAATGCCGTTTTATTGATAGGTATATGAAAAAGGCATTTTTATTTCTTTTGTTACCAAAAGCACTCAATAACCCATAGGGAAAAGAAGAGAGTGCCCTATTCTATTTAATGTCTCTAAGATTAAACACTTTTCTGGCATAAAGGTGATTGAAAAAACATCTCTACATTATTTACAATGCATATGTAATGCTATTTTAAGAGTATTATTAATGAAGATGACATAGTAGGATTTGATCTAAGGATTTGCATAGCATTAGATTACATTCCTGGTGATAGTTAAGACTGATTTTCCAGCTTTTCAAGAGCTTTTCTTTAAAAAAATTAAAAAAATAAAAGTCTACATTTCTAGCTGAATTTTATTTTGTGGTGAAAAACAAATCTTAGTGGGCTGCTTTGAAAATTATCTTGGGTGGAATTATATTAATTTTTTGGTTGGTGAGCTAATCTACAGAAACCTTGGAGAAAGCATGATTATAAAGAATAAAGGAGTGAGAGCTTTATAAGACTATACTTGGAACTGTCCTTGCTCTTGCTTTCTGGAGGATGATCAGTAAATGTTTTTATCAAAATAATTAGATGAATATTTACTCTAAATACTGAAAATTATCACTGGGTCTACTGTTTACATGAAATGATAAGCAAAGCAGGAAAAAACTCAAGAAAGAACTCAAGATTTCCCTCAAAGAAGCCTTTCACAAAATTTTGAAGAACAGAACTATTTTGAGTCTCATGACAGAGAATGCCCATGACATAAGGAAAAATTTTTCTGTATTGTATGATTCAGTTCTATGTTTATTCTGAAGCGTTAAAGCAATAAAGACAAAAACATGTTTTCATACTATAATTACTAATGACATTTAAGTGCCAACCCCCTGTCAAATTTGGCATTGTCCCTTATGCTGGATGAATGCAGCATATTTCTTGGATGCATTTCATGTACTTTGTATTGGATATAATATTAATATTCCCCAAAGCACTTGGAATGAGGTAATTTGTATGATGATTAGGAGGAAACATAAGTATCTATCAGACACAGACTTTTATTTTTGAACTGTGAATCAGGCATAAAGTTTTAAATGTATGCTTCTTAAAAACTTAGAGAATCATCTATGAGAGAAACAATTTCAGTAACAACAAAATTGGCCATCTCTTCTAAGGAAATTGGGGTCTAAACCTGAAGATCTTAATGGACCTTCTAAAAAAATTATTTTTAAAGCTCACTGAGCCATCTTGTGTTGGAAATGAGGGAGACAGTGTCTTGTGCATCTTTTAAACTTTTTTGTTTTTAAAAATAATTTATTATTGTTTTATTGCATCCTGCTAAAATCTCCTGTATCTCTCTATTTCTCCAGTTAAGAAAGTAAATAGTAAACAAAAAGATTAACTGAGTTCTCATAAAACACATCAGGAAAATTCTATGTGAGGTGAGGTTTTTAGTTGGATGTTTTGTTTTGTTTTGTTTAAGAGTTAAGAGTTTGTAACATTTGTATGACCTTGTGTGGTTGCTAAGTCAATATAAAATAAATAGAAATTTACTCACCAAACTGGCATTGCCTATATATCTCTATATTATCATTACCAGTTATTAGTTCTAACAGGAAGTTTAGAAGTTCCATTTTTAAATGAAATTGTTATATTTAATATAATAATTAAAGAATATTTTATATATATCTAAACTCAGTAAACAAATACTACATAAAATATAAGTATACGAAAGTGTCATTCATACATATATATATAATCTCAACCACTCTTACCCATTTCTTCATTTTTCATTTTAATGAAAATGCTTAGAACTGAAAAAAATTGAATTAATCAAGTTCCTTCTCTCTTCATCTCATATAATGATCTGAAATTTAGTCTTAAAACTGCAAAGATATATCACTACATATCATATAGATATTAAATGATAATAAAGGAAGCCTTAATACCAGTAAATTTGACAAATAGATGAAATGTACATGTTTCTTAAAAATATAACATAAAAACTGACACAAGATGAAATAGAAAATCAGAAGAGTACAATATCTATAATAAAAATTGAATTCAGTATCAAAAAGTTTTCGACAAAGAACTCCAGGCCTAGATGCTTCCACTAATGAACTGTGTCAGACATTTAAGAAATAAATAATATCAATTTTATACAATCTTTTTCAGAAAATAGCAAAGGGAACACTTTCCAACTTATCTTATGAGGCCAGTGGAACCCTAATATCAAAACATGACAAACGTTGCAAATTTAGGACTAAAAAAAGTAGAAGGTAGGAGTCAAGGACAGTCTTCTGTCAGTAAAATACTAACTAAAATCAAGTTTACTAAAAATGCACTTCCATGACCTATGACATGATTAAAATTATTTTAAAAATCTGATGACATTTTGTTATTCAATATGTCAAATTTTGGTAAAGAAGAAAAAAGGGGGTTTTGATAACCTTGTATAAAAGTGAAAATCCTTTGTATTCTTAGTTCTTCTGCTGTTTTAAATGAACATTGTGCAGGACTTCCCTGGAAGCACAGTGGTTAAGAATCTGCCTGTCAATGCAGGGGACACGGGTTTGAGCTCTAGTCCGGGAAGATCCCACATGCCTAGGAGCAAATAACCCGTGTGCTACCACTACTGAGCCTGCGCTATAGAGCCCGCAAGCCACCACTACTGAGCCCACGTGCCACAACTACTGAAGCCTGTGTACCTAGAGCCCGTGCTCTGCAACAAAGAGAAGCCACTGCAGTGAGAAGCCCGTGCACCACAACGAACAGTAGCCCCGTTCGCTGCAGCTAGAGAAAGCCCACGTGCAGCAACAAAGACCCAATGCAACCAAACATAAGTAAATAAATAAATAAATAAATAAATTTATTTTAAAAAATGAACATTGTGCATTTGCAACTCTCTAATCTTAGGAAAAAAGGACGAGATATATAAACCAATCACCATACAATGCCATTATTTTTATATTTTAATGTGTATAATCAGGAGCTACTTATCTGGAGGTTATTATTAACCATCTTGACAATTCAGAGAATAATTTCCATCTTGAAATATATAAAACGCTTTACTAGCAGGACAGGACCATTTAGTGTAGTTAAGGAGAGCTAAGGAAAGATGTATATTCCCAGAAGTGGGATTGCTGAATCATACGGTAGTTCTGCTTTTAGTTTTTTAGGAACTTCCATACTGTTTTCATACTGGCTGTACCACTTTACATTCCCACCAACAGTGCACAACATTGTTTTCTACAACCTCAACAACACTTGTTATCTCTTGTCTTTTCATGACAGCCATTCTAACAGGTGTGAAGTGACATCTTATACTGGTTTTCATTTGCATTTCCCTGATGACTAGTGATGTTAAACACCTTTTCATAACCTGTTGGAAATTTGTGTATCTTCTTTGGGAAAATATCTGTTGAATTCCTTTGTCCATTTTAAATCAGATTTTTTTTTTTTTTTGCTATTGAGTTGTATGAACTCTTTATAAATTTTGGATATTGTACCCTTATCCAAAACATGGTTTACAAATATTTTTTTCCTATTCTGTAGGTTACATTTTCATTGTGTTGATGGTTTCCTTTGCTGTCCAGAAGCTTTTTAGTTTGATGTAGTTCTATTTGTTTAGTTCTTTGGAGTATATTAAGAACAGAATGTTAACTAGGATATTCTTCTGGGATATTCTCTAGTCCTATATATTTGTGAGATGGTGATTATTTTGATCATGATGAACTGAGTCAGCAATAAATGATGAAATTGCATTAAAACATTTTATTTAAGGTAGAGGAACTACTTGATATATTAGAAAGATTTGCCTCCAATTAACCATTATTTTTACTCTTTTGGAACTTAGGCAGGCATTAAAAATTTGACACATATACTTATATGACAATTTTTGGCAATGACAAATAAATGAGGTATTTGGTTTTTAATTTGTCAGTGTGTGTGTGTATATGTGTGTCATGTGCTTCCATGTATATACTTATTTGTTTTGGCAATATTACCTATCTTTAATTATCCTAATGTTACTTGGGATAGTAATTTATTGAAAATCAGCTCAAATATCCTATGTATTAATTTCTAGCTTAGAAGGGTAACTGAATAGCTTGTTGAGTGTCAGACTGTATTTATACTGGTTTAAACTTCCAAGATTACAAATAACTTTACAAATAGATACATGTTAATTTTAACTTCACAAAGAGAATTCCCTATTAATCTTACACTCTAATGGGTAGTAACTTAAAGCAAATAGTTTTAAAATTGTTTCCATATGCTTCTCCTCTGATCAAAATTCCCCAGTGTTTACAAAGAAAGTTTCAAATTCTCTACAAATTTTTAAGCCTCTCTACCACATTCTAGCCCCACCCTTCCCAATTATTTTAATTTCCATGTCCTTAAAACATTTAGAACAAATTTTATATATGTATGGGTGTATGCATACCTATACATATATAAAAACATATATATATAATTATAGCTGATGCTACTCCTATTGTGTCTGAATTACCATCCAAAATTTCAAATTGTTCTTTTATGATTTCATAAGCAATTCCCTAACTACTACAACCCACATTGATCTAATATTACTCAAACCTCTACGATTATATCTTTTACTTAATTATATACTATTTTATTAGAATTAAGGTAAGTATGATCTATTTGCAGTTAAAATATACTTCAAATAAAATGTTTTATTGTAACACAGCATACAGAAAAGAATGTGCAATCTATGTGTAACACATAAAGAATAATGATTCAAAAAGCACTCATGAACCCACACATTATTTTAAGGGAAAAGAACGTTACAATTATCTTTGAAATCCACTAGGTAACTTCTTCCAAGTGTACCAAGAGGTAATTGCACTGAAATTTTGTATTTTTTCATTCCCTTTCTTTACTTTGTAGCCCCTCAGCTTTACTTTCTCCAGTCACCATTAAGAATGATTTTAGCTCTAGATTTTTTTGTAGATGTCCTTTATCAGGTTGAAGAAATTCACTTCTATCCTTATTTTACTGAGATGTTTCATCAGGAAACAATGTGTTGGATTTAGTTAAATGATTTTTCTTTGTCTCTTGAGATGATTATGTGGTTTTCCTTTATTATTTTGTTAATATAGTGAATTACATTGTTTTGCATGTGAAATCAAAGTTGCATTCTAATCAACTTTATTGAGATATAATTTATATACAATAATATGCACTCACCTTAAGTAAACAGTTCAATGCATTTTTTTAAATTAATTAATTTTTGTCTGTGCTGGGTCTTCGTTGCTGCATATGGGCTTCTCTAGTTGTGGCAAGCGGGGGTTACTCTTTGTCGCGGTGCGCAGGCTTCTCCTTGTGGTGGCTTCTCGTGGAGCACGGGCTCTAGGTGCGTGGGCTTCAAGAGTTGTGGCACACGGCCTCAGTAGTTGTAGCTCGCGGGATCTAGAGTGCAGGCTCAGTAGTTGTGGTGCACGGTCTTAGTTGCTCCGCAACGTGTGATATCTTCCTGGACCAGGGCTCGAACCCGTGTTTCCTGCATTGGCAGGCGTATTCTTAACCACTGCGCCATCAGGGAAGTCCTCAATGCATTTTTCAGATGTATTCCTGCCTTGTAATTACAACCCCAATCAAGTTTTAGAATATTTCTATTACCCCCAAATTTCCTTCGCGGCTCTTTGCAGTTATCCCCCGACAGCCAACCCTTGCCCAATGCAATGCAAACTCTGGTCTGATTCTTATTACTATAGATTCATTTAACCTGTCCTAAATGCAAATGGAACCATACAATTTATACTCTTTTGTGTCTTGTTTCTTTCATTCCACATAACATTTTGGAGGTTGTTTTGGTTATTTGTAGTCCATTTCTTGTTGCTGAATATCATTTTATTATATGGTTACACCACAATTTATCATTTTACCTGCTGATGGACATTTGTGTTGTTTCCATTTGGGGGTAATAATTGTTGAAAATTTTATGTACGTTGATGTACAAGTCTTTGCATGGCTATATATTTTCATTATTCTTGGGGAAATAGGAGTGGAATTTCTAGGTTATATGTGATTTGTATGTTAAGTAGATGTTAAATTTTATAATAAACTAACACACTCTTTTTTAAAATGGTTACATTTAATCTTTTCACCAGCAATGTATGAAAGTTTCAGTTGTTTCATATCTATACTGGTTATTGTCAATCATTTAAATTCTAGATATTCTAATGAGTATGTAGAGGAATTGTATCGTGATTTTAATTTGGATTTCTCTGATTTCTAGGAATGTTGAGGATTTTAATACCTACTTATTGGATATATATATATATATATATGTATATTATTTTTTGTGAATTACGTGTTTAAATGTCACATTTGTCACATTGGGCAGTTTGTCTCATTATTTAGTTGAAATGTTCTTTATGTGTTCTGGTTACATAGCCTTTATCAGGCATTTGTATTTAAATATTTTCTCCAAGTCTGTGGATTGCATTTTGACTATTTCAGTGTGTTTTAAAGTACATTTTTAATCAATTCCAAAATATCATTTTCTCTTGTGATTTGTGTACTCCTAAAAATATTGTCCACGAGATCAAAAAGAATTTCTCCTGTTTCCTTCTATACATTTATTTTATTTGTCTCTCCTAGAATTCCATTTCTTTCTTTTTTTTAATTTCTATTTCTTTGCTGAGATTTTCCATTTTTTAGATGAAATTTTTATTGACTGAATAAATGTTCTTTTATTTCATTAAGAATGTAGTAGCCACTTCTGTATTCTTTCTGTTAGTACTAATATCTGGCTTCTCTTGGATTTGGATTCAATTGATTTCCTTTTCTCTAATACTGTGTTCCAATTTCTTGATTCTTGGTATGTTATGACCTTTTGGATTGTGTCTTGGGCATTATGAATATTACATTGTGTGGATTCTTAATTCTGTTATTATCCTCCAATGACTATTATTCTTTTTTAGTAAGTGTTTTTCTTAGCTGTGCTTGACCTTTAAATTTTGTTTCTTGGGAAGCAAGTCTGGTCCTAGTTCAGATCTTTTTTTCTTAGTTACCTCTCCTTGAATCTGTTCCACACATGTGTAGTTGAGGGGTCAGTCAGAGACATGGGTAGAAAGTTTGAAGATTCCCCTCTCTGGCTCTTTCCCATGCATGATTCCCCTACAATCTTTGTACTTTCTGGCTTCTGGACTTCATTTTTCCCAGGCAGAAAAACTAAGGTCTTTTGCAAGTGTGCCCCCTGTTCCCAGTATGCATGTCTTGCAGACCATACTTAAGGCTGAAAGTTGTGGAAACTGTAACCTAACTGTATAGCTACACATATTCCATTCTCCAAGAAAGTATGCCCTCCTAACCAGTCTCTTTGCTTCTGTCCACACTGCAGGACAATTAAATAGTTGCTTTTTGCATTATGTCCATGTTTTTATATTGTTTTCTGCTTTGGGGGTCATCTGAGAGGGTCTTAGTGCATCAGATCCAGAAGTGGTAATCTATTTTTAAATACTTATTTTTTTAACACCAGTAAACATTATGAACAGTTACTAATTCTAGTAATCTATCTGAAAAATTTTGAGGATCTTGCATAGAGAATTATATGATGTGGAGTAAGGTGGTACTTATTCCCATCAATATTTACGCCTTTAAATTTTAAAAATCTTTCTTCAAAGAATACGTACTTCAATACAATTTTGAATAAAAGTGGAGACGGTGAACATTCTTGTTCTACATCCTACCATTGAATATAATGCTTACTGTATTTTTTAAAGGTATCTTTTATAAGATTAAGAAAGATTCTACAATTCTTAGTTTGCTATGTTTTTTAAAAATTGTGAGTATATACTGAATTTTATCAAATTTCTAGATTAATGATTGATATGATTTTATTTTCACATTGTAAAGTATACTGTTTAGATATCTAATTCTATTCTTGCATTCATCATATAAAGTTTAGTATTCCTTTATATGTAACTAGCGTTAATTTGTTATAAGTTTATATACGGTTTTTGCATATAAATGTATAAGTGAGGTTTGCCTATAATTTTATTCCTTGTTAGGTTTTGGTAGCAAGGTTTTACTAGCCTCACAAAAATGAGTGGAGAAGTTTATGTCTTTTACATGTAATGGTGTTTGTGGAAGTGAAATAACTTATTCTTTTCCCCACCCCCTAACCCCTGATAATCACCATTCTACTTCTTGCTTCTATGAATTAGACTTTTTTTTTTTCGGATTCCACAGATAAGTAAGATCATACAGTATTTGTTTTTCTCTGTCTGGCTTATTTCACTTAACATAATGTCCTCTAGTTTCCTCGAGTTGATGAAATGACGATGTAATGAAAATGTCCTCTAGTTGTTGCAAATGGCAGGATTTTCTTCTTTCTCATGGCTGAATAATATTCATTGTGCATGTACACACCACATCTTCTTTACCCATTCACCTGTCAATGGACATATTTTGGCTATTATGAACAATGCTGCAGTGAACATGGGGGTGCAGATATCTCTTTGAAATAGTGATTTCATTTCCTTTGTTTGAATCCCAGTAATGGGATTGGTGGATCATATAGTAGTTTTATTTTTAATTTTCTGAGAAACCTCCATACTGTTTTCCATATTGGCTGTACCAATTTGCATTCCCATCAACAGTGTACCAGGATTCCTTTTTCTCTACATCCTCACCGACACTTACTATCTCTTGTCTTTTGATAATAGACATTCTAACAGATGTGAAGTGATACCTCATTATGGTTTTGATTTGCATTTCCCTGATGGCCTCAATAAAGCTTGAAGAAAAGAAAAAGCTGTATATTATTGTGAGCTTTTTGCCAGGCCAACAGCTGTGGAAAATGTAAACAAAACAGACACTGACTCTGCTCTGAGGGGGTTACAATCTATATGTCTGTTGTCCTAGAATAACATTTAAGGTAGTTGATCATTAGAACATAAAAATTATTCATATATATTTTGAATGAAAGAATAAAACCTAAAAAATAAAGTGAATGAATTTTAACTGAAGATAAGTTGCACTTTTTTTGTCTGAATCACATATGGATTCACCCAACTTTACAGGGTCAGACAGTCTAATGGATATAGAACCAATTCATGATGAGGTACTTTCACCTATTGAGATAGGAGTGTAATCATTCTCTCTTCTCTTATGGAGTTATACTAGATAACTATAGATTGGGGTGAATAGAGTAGAAGATATTACTTGTACTGAAGAAGAAAACATGTGTGGATAATTTCTTTTTCTGGGGCTTTGTCAGATTTGTGATTACACTGATTATCTTGTCCTCAGCTGTAACCCTTTTTTTCTGCGGGTGTGAATTTTCATCATTTTATTATGGACCAATCATAATCTTATTTATAAAAGGATAGAATATGCCTTTATTTTTCTAAAAGTTATCCTGAAGTCTGAACAGTTTTGTAATCCCAAAATTATCTGGTGTTATTTAAATCTTTATTGTTGTTGTTGATTTTAAGGTGGTTGTAATTCCACTTATTGATCCTTCTGAGTTGGTTTTCATGGTAAGAGGTAAGTACACTTATATTTACATAAGCAATTTTCATAAAACATATTTCTAATGAGGATAGACATCTTTATTAGCTCTCCCTTTTCATTCCTTTCATTTTCCAGCTGCCATTCTCTTTCATTTTCCATGTTAACTTGTATGAATAATTAAAGTTGGACTTTTAATTTTCTTTTCTGGGCATGATTCCGTTGTTTCATTTTATGAATATTCTTAGTGGTAAATATGGGGAAATATCCCTAGAGTCTAAAAATTAAAATCAGACAAATCCTATTCATTTTGTGCTCTAATCAAGCATCGAACTCTAGCAATTTGCTCCCTCATAGCAGCAGCCTCCCATATATCAGGTGTGATTGCTCTCTGCCTTTTCAACTCTGATGACTTTGTGTTTTGACAGGTAACCAAAGTGTGTGTTTATATTTTCAGCAAATGATGTGCTCTCTGTAGGAGCCCCTCAAAAATTGACAGACGTTGGGTCTCATGATTTCTACCTGAAGTATAAACACAATGCAACTGTTTATATAAAGTCAAACCCTTTGATTCCATATAAACCTCTTCAAAACACTACGAAGTATTCCAAGAGTAATATTATCCCATTTGAACTCACCAAAGTGCTTTAAATACTAAACCGTTTGAGTATTAAAATTAACATTCACTCTTTGTATTTACTAATCACAAATGAAGTACATTTAAATTTTGTTGAAATGTCATAAAATTATCTGTGTACTGTCTGTGCATGAAAATTAGTGCAGGTCTCCAATGGGGCAGTGAAATATTGAAGACCACTGGATGCACAGGGGGGATTAATAATCTCATCTGAATTTGAAACAGTTGTAAAGATATGGAACATTTTCAGGAATAGAAGAAGATGATTTGAGTGACAAATCATATATAACATACAACATTAAAAAATATTTAGTAAAGATCATTTACAGCAGTCTTAGCAGCAAGCTTCTTCAGTTGTATCCAATGAACTGAAATATAATCATCAACCCCATTTTTATTTTCTAGAAGACCTTTTTTTCACTCCTGATGTTGCACATTCTATGAGTTTTGACAAATGCATGACAGGTATCCACCATTATATTATCATACAGAAGAGTTTCTCTGCCCTAAAAATCCTATGTGCTCCGCCTGTTCATCCCTCCTTCCCTCCTAACCTCTGGCGACCACTGGTTTTTACTATCTACATAGTTTTGACCTTTACAAAATGTCATATACTTGGAAATCCTACAGAATGTAGCCTTTTAAGATTGACTTCTTTCACTCAGTAGTAAGCATTTAAGATTCTTCCGTGTCTTTTTATGGCTTGAAAACTCATTTTTTTAGTACTAAATATTTATTGCCTGAATATATCACAATTTATTTATGCATTCACCTACTGAAGGACATCTTGGTTTGTCCAAATTTGGGCAGTTATATATAAAACTAAGTTTATATATAAAACTAGTATAAACATCTTTGTGTAGGTTTTTGTGTGGCCATAAATTTTCAACTCCTTTGGGCAAGTAAACACCAAGGCGTTCAATTGCTGGATCGCATGAAAAGACTATGTTGAGCTTTGTAAGAAACAGCCAAACTGTCTTCCATAGTCTCTGTACCATTTTGCGTTCCCACCAGCAATGAATGAGAGTTTCCACTGCTTCACATCCTCACCAGCATTTGATGTTGTCAGTGTTCTGGATTTTGGCCATTCTAATGTGTGTAGTGCTTTGTCATTGTTGTTTTAATTTGCATTTTCCTGATGCCACATCATGTGGAACATCTTTTCATATGCTTATTTGCCATCTTTGTATCTTCTTCGGTGAGATGTCTGCTGAGGTCTTTGGCCATTTTTTAATCAGGTTGTTTGTAATTTCCACCATCCCCAAAGGCTTCAGATTGTCCCTTAACTGTCTCTCAGTTCTCCTTTCCCCACTCCTTTCTGCCCCATACAATCATTCATCTGATTTCTAACATTATATATTAGTTTTACTAATACTAAACAGTTACGTAAATGAAATCTTAACATTGTGATTTGTGTCTGGCTATTTTTCCTTAACATAACATTTTGAAGATTCATCCATGTTTTTTGCATGCACTAAATGTTCCTTTTAATTGTTGAGTTGTATAAATATACCACACCTTGGTTTTCCATGCTTCTCTTTGGTTTCATAGGTTTTCAAAATCAATTTCCTCATTTCTCTTTGGTATTTTAGAGTGAACATGTGTTAAGCTTTATTTCTAATCTTTTGGAAATTTCAAAACTTTGTATCCAATTTCTTATGCCAAAATATTTGAATTTATTCTTGACTCTTCTTGTTCTTTTACTCTCCTGATAATTATTGTGTGCAGACTAAACCCTTTAATTCTGTCCTAACCAAGTGCTCTATTTCTCCAAAACCACTGATGCCATTTTAATTTTATCTACAACTTCTGCATAATCAACCTCCTCAGATATAGGCTAGGGGTTTCTAATCAATTTTTCCCCATCTACCAGTGTGTGTTTTTAAACAGAAAATCCTTCCCTGCTTACAACCCTTCAATTACTTTTTTCAGTTATAAGTAAAGTGACTACCATGAATAAAGTGTACACAACATTGATTACCTCAGTGACCTAATGGACTCTCATCCTTCTTCACTAAACTTTAGCTCCAATAACCTTCATTTAGTACCTTCCTTACTCAGGACCTTTGGACAAGTTTCTTATCACTTTTGTATGCATAATTCCTATTCACGTTTCAAATTTCAGCCAAAAATTACTTTATCAGGGAGACTTTTCTTGAGTTTACTGGTTAGATGAACCCCTCTTATTAAAGGTCACATACCATCCTGCATCCTGATTTTTTTCCATCCTGCCTTTTGACCATTATTCAATTATTAATGCATTTGCTTAATGTCAACATCTTTATATAAATGACTTTATAAAGCGAGATGCCATGTTCATTTCATTCATTGCTATATTCATAGCACTTAATAAAGTAGTTGAGTATTTTAGGTTCTTAGCACTGTTTATTGACTGAACTGTGATGGAAATGAGTATTTGCAATTGAGTATATCAGTGATCTGCAATGAGAGAACAAGGGGTAAGAGAAAGAAGGCAAGACCTGGGGAAATATGGAGAGAAATACGGAGAGAACAGAACTTACTGAGGTGGAGAAGAAAATGTTCTACCTTAAAAAAAAATTATACTCATTGTTTACTATAATCAGAGGAGAAGATACGCCAAAGCACCTACATTCAAGCACCCCCAAAATTCTTGTCTTAATAAAGTTAAACTAATATTTTATGATATTTAAAGAACAATGATGTAGGACTTTAATATTAGAAAATTATGAAGTAATAATTCATGTCCTAAACAGAACACAGACATTATCCTGTTTTGAACACTAAAACTAGAAGGGACCAGCACACTGGCTATTTTTTGTTTTGTTTTGTTTTTTTCGGTACGCGGGCCTCTCACTGTTGTGGCCTCTCCCGTTGCGGAGCACAGGCTCCGGACATGCAGGCTCAGCGGCCATGGCTCACGGGCCCAGCCGCTCCGCGGCATGTGGTATCTTCCCGACCTAGGCACGAACCCGCGTCCCCTGCATCGGCAGGCGGACTCTCAACCACTGCGCCACCAGGGAAGCCCCACACTGGCTATTTTTGACCTTTGTCTCTAATAAGAAGTTTTACGTTGAGAAGCATCTAAGTTTTTACTCTGGTACTTTTTTACTATGTGATCTAGGATAGTTATTTAAACCTCTCCCAGCCTCAGTTTCTTGCTTTGTATATTTATTTCATAGCATTGTTATAAGGATTAGGTGAGGTAATACATCATCATTAAGCCCACATCATAGGGATTTTCACATACGTGTTTGGAAACTCAAGGCTATTGTATTTTTGTAATGTTCTTATTTTGTCATCATCACTGCCATTACCAGTAGAAGAACATTTGGCTAAGGGTAAGGAAATTGTATTATTTTCCAATAATGGAAAGAAGAATCTTTGGGCAAATGCGTTAACAAATGGCATAGTGGTATTCACCTTGTCAACAGGAAAGGGTTCTTGTGAGTAAATGAATGTGGAAGTTATTGTTGTTAAGATTAGACCATAACTTGGAAGCACTGATGTGAAGCAAAGTTCTAATGAGGATAAGTTTATACTTTTAATTCCTTTATGCAAAATTTTGTTCAATGGCTTAGAAGGATGTTACTTCCTGGGGACTAGCCAGTGTTCATCTGTTTTCTCTAGATTACAGAACAAAGATGATAATTAAAAACTGCATGGTGTATGCATGTATATCAGCCAAATATACAACCATTTTGAGTGAAAACAGTATTCTAATTAGAGGTCTGAAAGTATTTAGTCTCCATGACTTTAATGTGCTAATTTGATCACCTACATTATTTTGTGTGAATTTTCTTGTGTTGTCTTGTCTTATCTCTATTCATTTCCAATGTTTGTCAGTCCACCTTTGGCCTGTAACCACTGCTTTGTCATCTTCCTGACTGATACCTTTGAAAATCTGTCAACAGTTATTGTGTTTTACATTTTAACATACTGCCCAACATAGCATAACATTTAGATTCCCTGGACATAGAGTCTTTCCTTGTGGGAAAAAAAAAAAAAAAAGTTAAGACTCTTACAGAATTTAGTCAGTTTCACACAGAACATCTTTCTTTATTCATTAGGGACAATGGAATGTGGTGGAAAAACACAGACCTTGAAGTCAATGAAACCTAGATTTGAGTACTAACTCTGTCATTTAATGGTTTTGTGACCTTGAGGAAATTATCTATGCTTTTCAAGCTTCTGATCCTTTTTCTGTAATATGGGGATGATAATAGTCACTTTACACATGGATATTGTAGAAATAAATGAGATAACATAAGACACAAACATTAGTGCCACTCAAAAACTAAGACTACGAAGAGAACAACGGAAGTAGATTCTATCTTATCTTCACTCCAAGTTATATGCATACAGAAGGGAATGGGGCCTAATTTCACCCCCTCACCACGCTCATTTACTTATAGAGCAATTAAACGCAAGCACAGTGGGGATTGTCTATTTAGTTCCCGGGATAAGGGAATGACATACGTTACAGACCACAGTGCAGGGAGAAAGGCGTTAACTGTTATGCACACAAGTTATCTGCATGTAAACCAGTCAGTTGGACTGCTTGATCTAGGTAAATTAATTTTCATATAGAGATTACGCGGGTATGTGAGGTCTTGGAGTTTGAATCTGCAATTTAAAAGATGTTGGCAACTTACTCCCCCTGAATGGGAAGAGCCTATTCATTTTTAGAGCTGGATCCTGTTGTGACAAGACCCACGTGCTCATTGTAGTTATGCAGGTGTTAGGAAAATCCCTGCCTGTTGTGAGGGGAGCAGTGCAAAGAAACCCATTCTTTAGATTGGCACTGGTCAGGACCAGGGCTATAGATACTTTTGGAGAATACTATGTTTGAAACTTCTTACAGAGTGAGGCTTTTTACCTCCTGTTCCAGTAGGCTTCTGGGAGTAAAAGTATCAATATCCACTCTATTTATAAAGCACTTAGGAATGTGCCAGGGGCTGTGCTAAATATGTTTAATGAATTTTATGATTTATAAAACTCACGAGTCATTATTATATCATTTTTACAGAAGTATCAACTGAGGCTCAGTTAAGCTCAATAATGTACCCAATATTCTCATGGTGAAAAACTGGTGGAGCCAAAATTTGAACTCAGGCAAGCTTACATGAGATTCCTTTCTCTTGTGCATGGCTGGCAGGGAAGGAATTAAAGGGCCATGAAAGGAAAGTCACCATAAGGAAGAACAATAGTAGAATGGCTATGGGTAAAATAAATAAGTTACGAAGATATATTGTACAGCACAGGGAATATAGCCAATATTTTACAATAACTTTACTTTTTTTTTACAATAACTTTAAATGAAGTATAATCTATAAAATAGTGAATCACCATGTTGTCCACCTGAAACTAATATAATATTATATATAAATCAACTATACTTCAGTTTAAAAAACATGGACTGGGATCAACATCAGGACTTAGCTGTTTCTGGACACGTCTGAAGTGACAATTTAAATAAATGATGGAACATTTACATAACAGAATAACATACCAAATCTATATGTATTGATATGGATCAATATGTAACCTATGGTTTTCAAGAAAAAAATTCAAGATGTTGTTTCATGTTGGAATTTCTATAAAGCAATATTTATGTAGCACAGAATATTTCTGGAAGTTCATGCATGAAACTGACACGGTTACCTGTGTGGAGCATACTGAGTAGACAATAGTGATGTGGTAGGGGGTACAGACTGTTCTCAGATTTTTTTTTTTTGCGATACGCGGGTCTTTTACCGCTGCGGCCTCTCCGGCTGCGGAACACAGGCTCCGGACGCGCAGGCTCAGCGGCCATGGGTCACCGGCCCAGCGGCTCCGCGGCATGTGGGATCTTCCCGGACCGGGGCACGAACCCGTGTCCCCTGCATCAGCAGGCGGACTCTCAACCACTGCGCCACCAGGGAAGCTCTCAGATTATTTTTTATACTTAAAATAGTTCAGCTTAAAGTAGTTTAGCAGAGAAAACTATATTTTAAGATTGAGAGGGCACTTTAAACCTTATCTCAAAGTGGTCTACATTTTTTCAAAAAACTTGGGAAGATTAGTAATATAGGTAGAGGCAATATTGATTTATGCATAGTGCTCTCCCCTTAGTATTCTAGATAATCTCCGGGTTTATTCTGTCTTTGTCAGCGGAAAGTATGATTAGCATTTAGTGAGGGTATTATTTTTCATCTAGAAACTGAAAATATGAATTCTTTTCAAAAAAAGAAAGGACAAGCATTCACCTATTTTACTCAAGCAATTTACACTTTCAAAGTGGTGAGGAGGCCAGATTGATAACACTGAACTGGTACCTCAAAATAATTAAGCTTTAATCTCTGATTCAAAGACTTCAGCTTAGGGGTCATGAGAAATCAAGAAGACTTTTTCTTTGTAATCAGTCTGAGATGATTAGTAACTTTGCTTGTAGAATGATCATTTTCCAAATACAGCAATGCAATGTCATAGTAAAATAGGGGGAAAAGATTAAGGAGTTTAATTTACTTGGCGTGTTATAACTATGTTTATTAAAACACTAAGAATTACAGCAAAACTTTATTATTTGTTAATATTACTTTTGCCTCAATGGGGGTTATATTGAGAAAGTAATATTCTAGACATAAAGGCCACTGCCAAGCTGTATTTTTTAAAAATATAATTTTCTACTTTCTTGTACAATAACCCCCTGGGTACTTAAAATGAAATCTACTTCTTTGTTGGAATGTAATTCCTCCCCCTCCCTCAATAAGCTTTCCATCTCTGGTTTATTGTTGCAATGTTGTTCAAATAAAAAGACAGGTTTAGAATACTGATGATATATTAATCAGCATGCCTTATACCATAAGAAATAGGATAAAGGGGACTGTGAATTATTTCACAACAAATGTTTGGCTTGCATAATGCCACACTTGGGATCTTCCTTCTGGTTTTATCATGAAATTAATTGAATTCAGTAAATACATGCAAAAACCAAAACCTGTTTTAAATGTAGAAAATCCATGTCAAGTAAAAAAATACCTTCCCCAAAATAGGATTGAAGCTTTTATAAAGAGGTCAATGATTTTAACTTACCAGGTCTTATAACTTGTGCTTGTTTTAGTAGGCAGAGAGTCTTTTTCAGAATAAATAGGTAATCTTTGGTTTCCAAGAATGAAAGTTGACAGAAAGTTGGTTTTAATAGCGTTGAAATGTGCAAAACAAATACCAAGAAAATATGGGCAGTTTCCTAAGCATTTCTCATGACAGTAGTATGTTATTTAATAATACCTTATGATGGAAACCATCTTTACTATGAGAAAAATGGTATATTTAGAAATGAGAAGAATATATTTATCAGGCCCTGAGAGGCTGGTAGGGTTTCCTGAGAGTTTAAAGAAAAAAATGTACTAAAAAAGTTGGTAAAGATGTATGCTTTGCTTCCAAACAGCAGCTTGTCTTACCAGCCTGCTCTTGCGATCTATGCCCTTCGTGGTAGGATCCATAATGTTTTTGTTGTATTGAGAATTTTATGTCATGTACAAAACCTATGAGACACTCATCTTTTAGTGGACTAATTACTGTTTGTTAGAGTTTTCAGAACTCCCCAGGTTCCCAAATGGACTACTTTACAGACTGCAAAGAAGCATGCAGCACAAACTGACAAAAATAAGACTGAGATATGGTTGTATTTGGAATGTTGCTTAAATTTTATGTTTGCTTTACCTACAAGACTCATAAATAATTGTTATTTGGGGTCTAGCAGATCCAGAAATAAACTTTAAACGAACAAACAAAATGGTTTCTTTATCTTCACATATTATGAAGATGCCAAAAAGATTGTATAAATATTACTAAACTCACATCATTAAATAAGATCAATTTACTATAAACCATCTATCATCTTAACTCAATATAATTCTTATGAATACATTTATAAAATGTAAACACTACATAGTGCATGTATATATATTTACATATATAAAATTCTCTCCATAATGCATTCTCAGGGATAAACATTTTCCCTTTTTAATTTTATTGATTACTTCAATAACTCTAAACAATATGGTTATATTACTATTTCTCTTTATAAATCAAATATAAACATCCATTGACTCATTATTATGGTGTTTCCTCATATCATTGATAATGTTTAATAATTTAAGTAATATATTTTAAAATTTCCCTGTTAATTTTTGACACATTTTAAATTTACATACAGTGAAATTCACTCTTTTTTTTTTTTTTTTTACCAAACTCAGGTCTGGCTATTCACTGTTCAAAAGCCAACACTTGAGAGACAGGTGCTGGTAGGAATGGAAAGATTGCTTTATTCAGGAGGCTGGCGACCTGGGGAGAAGGCAGATTTGTGTCCTGTTCCAGAAAAGGAAGATTCTGCTCAGCCATGAAAGTTTTTAAAGGGAAAAGGGGGAAGTAATCTCAGTTAATCGTTGAGTTAGGGGACCAGATTATTTGCCATTGCCTACTGTGTACAGGCTTGTTGACTCCTTGTGATCTTTCTTTAGATGCTATATTGTTCATACCACCTGCTCGTGAGCTTACTGAAGGGGAAACTGGGGTAAAGATCTAGTCATCCGTTAATTATTTATTCTTAATTTCTACTTCTTTGATCTAAGAGAAGAATCAACGGTTTAGGCAAGGTATCGTGTAATCAAAAAAATTGAAAGTTGTGCTTGGGCTGGAGGTTAGTTAAGCATGGGGGCATCTGGTATAAAGGTTAGTTAAAAATATAGCTTTGCTAAAGTGACAAGACAAAAGGGGCCTCCTGCACAGAGCTGCTGCCTGCAAAGAGCTGTTTACAAATCCCCACTGTCAGACATTATTCCATTTCTGTGGGATTATGGGTGAAGGTCTCTTTTCTGTAACTTCTTCATGCTGACACAGGGCACCATATTCTTAGAGTGGAAGGTGTAGATGTGGGTCTGTAGCATCTCTTTGCTAACAATTTTAGTTACCCACTTATATATACTGGCAGAACAAGCTACAATTATTTTGATGCCCACAAAGATACAGATTATTATGAGCGATAGTGTTTATTAATCCTATTCTCTTGAGGCCAGTTCTTGGAACTGTGCTAGCCAAAGATTCAGTACTGCTCAAGATGGAGCAGCTTATGTCATGGCTATAGTCTGGTCATCACACAATTAGCTTTTTCCCTCTGGTGACAGTTATAGTATCTGTAAAACAACTCAGGAATGCGCATCAGACGCTGAAAGATTCTGTGACTCTGTTGTCCAAATCATTAACTGTTTTGAGCATACTCTTTTGTGACTCAGGAGGCTTGAGAGACTTCAGCTTTTCTATAAACTAGAGGCAGGGGACATGGAGGAGCCTTGGTACTTGGGAGGGCCCTGCAGTGTTCTACTTGGTTTCCATTTTGGTATATAGTATTCCTTGAGTTTTGACAAATGCATAGAGTTGTGTAACTACCACAATGAGCAAGGTATGGGTCAATGCCCTTATCCAGAATATTTCTCAATGCTGCCCTAGTAATCAACCCCTTTCCTTATCCCTAAAACCTGGCATCTACCATTTGATTTTGTTCTCTGTAGTTTTGCCTTTTCCAGTATGTCATACAAATGGAATCATGAAGCATGTAGCCTTTTGAGCCTGGCATCTTTCCCTTCTTATAATGCACTTGAAATATGTATGTATTGTTGCTTGTATCGATAATTTGTTCCTTCTTATTGCTGAGTAATATTGCATTGTGTGAATTTACCAAAGTTTGTTTATCCTTTCATCAGCTGAAGAGCGTTTAGGTTGTGCCCAGTTTGTAGATCACATGAATAAAACTACTGTGAACATTCACGTACAGGATTTTCTTGAACATGAGTTTTATTTCGCTTGGGTAACTACCTAGGAGGGAGATTGTTGGGTCATATGGTAAATATATGTTTAATTTTATAAGAAAATGCCAAACTCTTGGCTGTACCACTTTTACATTGCTACCAGAAATGTATGAACGTAATGGTTGCTTTGCAAACTTACCAGCACATGTGGCTTTATCAGGTTGTTGTTGTTTGCTGATCTAATAGATGTGCAGTGGTATCTCTTTTGGTTTTAATTCACATTACCCCTAATGACTAATGATATTGAACATTTTTACATATACCTATTTGCCACTGGTATATCTTCTTTGGTGAAGTGGGTTTTTTTCTTAATATTTTTCTTATTTTTTTTATTGGGTTGTTTTCTTATTTTTGAGTTTTGAAAGTTCTTTATGTTTTATGGATCCAAGTTCCTTGTGAGATATCACCTTTGCAAATATTTTTTCCCAATCTGTAGTTTGTTTTTAAATTCTTTTAACAGTGTCATTCACAGAAAAAAATATATTTTTAATTTTGATGAAGTCTAATCTATCAACATTTTCTTTGGGAATCACGCTCTTGATATATATATATGAATGCTTTGCCTGTTCCAAGGGTCACCAAAATGATTTCCTATGTTTTCCTTTACAAGTGTTAGAGTTTCACATTTTATAGGTTTATGATCTGTTTTGAGTTAATTATTATATAAGATGAGAGGTCTGGTCAAAGCTTTTTTTTTTTCTTTTTTTGCATGTGGATATGCAAATATTCCAGCAACTTTTGTTAAAAAACTTGTCTTAAACATTGGCTTGCGTTTGCATATTTGACAAAAATCAGTTGACCATAGTTGTGTTTCTCTGTTTCTGGATATTCTGTCCCATTGATCTAAATGTTCATCCTTTCACTGATACCACCTGTTGTGATTATTGCAGCTTTATATCACATAGTGTGAGTCTTCCAACTTTGCTCTTTTTTGGAAACTATTTTTGTTATTCTAATTCCCTTCCCTTTCCATATGAAGTGTAGTCATCTTGTCAATATTTACAATAATCCTGTTGTGGTATTAGTTTGGATTGTATTAAATCTATAGGTCAGTTTGAAAAAAAATAACTTTAAGAATATTGTCTTATGATCCATGAACATGATATATCTCTTTTTATTTAGAGATGTTGCTTTCTTTATTGATGTTTTGTAGTTTTCATCATGCAGATCCTGTACATATTTTGTTAAATTTATATCTAACTATTTTATTATTTGGGGGAACTATTTTAAGTGGCACTTTTAAAATTTTGACTATTATTTATTACTATCATGTAGAAATACAATTGATTTTTGTATATTGATTTTGTTTCTGGTGACATTGCTATACTCACTTATTAGTTCTAAGAACTTTTATGGTATAGTCTAAAGGATTTACAGCATAGAAAATCACATTATCTGAGAATAGAGACACTTGAAACAATTCCTGAAAAAAGTGTATGGCCAGTACAAGCCCACACTAAAAGCCAAGACTACAGCCAATGTCACTACAGTGCATTTGTTGGAGAGCTACTGTAGCGTTAATTGGACATTGATACTGACCCAAACACCATCTGACAACATATGTCACTGATGACATTACTGCCACTGGATAATGGATACCATACCACCACCAGTGGAATGACCTGCAGAGTTGTTGATTTGTTACTATGTTCCCCCCAAGAGTAACATATTAACACATTTCCTAAATGAAATAGGAGGTTCATATGCTGGAAGAAGAAAAAGAAAAGATGGACAAACGTACACTAAATTTTTCTAATTTCTTTGTAAGCTGCAGTATTGTCATCCTAGAATTCTTTTTATTACACTTGTAGATTATGCCTGCTCTTTCATTGATATTGCATCATGTACATTCTTTGGTACTTTTAATGTTGGGGTGAGGCACATCTTCAAATATTTCTCATATTACAAGTGACTGATACTGCTTTCCTCTACCTTTCTGTAAGTCAGATTCCCCAAATTGTTACTCTTTTGGATGGGAGGGCTGACTCTCACCATTTCCATTAATGACATGTGAGTAGGGAGCCGATAGAAGAGCTAGCTCTTGATCTAGTTTCCAAAAATAAATAAATAAAATTGGATTAAATAAAAAGTGGAAAATATCTGGCATGCTAACACCAACACTAGAATCCCTAGTCCTCCCTGATACATTGTTCAGTTTCTTTTGAGAGTTCTTTAGTTGTGTCTGGGAGTAACCAGTGTCTCTGCCAATTCAGGGCTTGCATGTGGACAGCTTGCATGTGGCAGCCTAGTCTTGCAATCATATAGAAAGTCTTTAAATTGTTTTTGTCCCATTCAGACTTCTGCACAATGTAACCACTGTCACTAGGTTTGTACCCCTGAATCCTTTTCCCAATAAAGAGCATTGCTTCCATGTCTGCTGTTTCCACTTGCTCCTTTTTGTGGACTGTGGCTTTCTTTACTCTATTTCATCTGTTATTAAGATCATATCTACTGGTCTTCCTGTTCACAATGCTTGTGTTTGTTTTATTTTTAAAAAATGTATCTGCCATTTCAGTGGGCTTTTGGTAAGGAGGAGGAAAAGACATATGTGCTAACTTCACTGTCTGAACCAGAAACACCTAGAGGAGTTCTAATATGGACTTATAACCACTCATAATAAGGAATTAGTGAAACTCCTTTGCCATGTTTGGCAAATGAATCATCTCTGGGGGGATGAACTTTCCTAAACTTTTCTGTTATATTATTTTTCTTTCTGTGTTTCTCATTTTTCAAGTTTCCCACGTCAGAACTAGTATGTTGATTGTGTTCATTCCTCCTATCAGGATTCCTATAAAATGTTTAATATTCTTTCTAGTTATCATTTTTAATGTTCTCATTTTAAATAACAAATTTGCTTGTTAATTATCTCAAAATATTTCCATTGATATGGAATGAACAGTGACATTAATCAAACTACTTAGGGCAGAAAGTTAACTTAGGGCAGAAAGATAAACTTGGAGCTTGCATTATTAACCATTATTGTGTATGGTTTTCTTTTAAATCATTTTAATGTTTTAAAAGAGTTAATTTTTCTGCCAAGTTACCTGTCTTACACTCATATAATAGTTTAAGGACAGGGAGAGCATACTTCAATCCACAGACTCCTATATTTTCAGAACTGGAAAGTACAGTGGTATCGCTCTAGCTCAGCCTCACTTTCTCACACATGCTAAACAAATCCTAGAGCTTAAATGATATGTTGATAAGTTCAACTATTACGAGAACTATTACGAGGTTCTTCATTCTCGTAGCCATTGTTTTCCTAAAACTTCTATTTTCTTTACTTTTGTTAGAATACCACCACCACCAAAACAAACAGTCCATACTCTTTTAGCCTCATCAGTCCATTGCTGTATTCTATGTTGATGTGCAAATGCCAGATCTATTAACCATCTGAGGTAAGGTGACTAAATTCAGGTGCATATCACATGCAGTTTGACCATTATTATGTAAAATGCTAATTTATATTTACATAAAATATTCATGATCCAGTGGTTTTCTGAGCAGCATTAGAATCTGTGTCATGTTTACATGTTTCAGACTTTATGAATATATTATTTGCAAATGTTTGAGCAATAAGATGATAAAATTATAAAATACTTTCTGTCAGGATCCTCAAAGCACTATGTATACATAATAATTAAAACATTATAAAATTATAATAAGCAATCACCCACTAAGATAAATTTAGGGAGAAAAAGTTTAGAATAGTGTTACATAAATGTAAAGAGGATTAATTGTAAATTCAAAAAAGGACTGCAAACATGATTAAATGCAAAGACAAACACAAATCTTGCTGAACACATTTGTCTTTGGGAAAGAAATTATAAAAATGTTTGGCAGTAAAGTGAAATTGCTTATAAATCATTTCAAAATAATAATACACCCTGGATGATTTTATTGTTTTTATAACTTTAAATCTGTGACCCAGTACCTTGTATGTGCTTTCTTGTAAAGTTACAATCTAATTATGAAGTGACCAAATATTAAAGAGCTGTTGTGAATCTGCTGCTGCCTCCAGATGTTACTTTTGCTGTTTAAAAGTCTTCTAATGAAAATTGCATATGCACTATGAATAGAAAAAGATTAAATACTATAGTGCAGTGAAATGAAGCAGAGGGTGGTTTTTCTCCCTGTTAAGGTTATGATTGGATTATTGTGAACTTAATATTTGTTCCAAAGGAAAATAATTTCTTTCTTTAAATATACATTACAATGATTGAATAAACAAGGTTATTCCTGGAAGTTAAGGGGTATTTTAAAACCATTAGAAATAGTTGTGTATGGTGTCTTCCCTCTACTCTAAATACCCCTTTCCCTCAACACCAACTCTGCTGTTATTTTATGAAAACACTATACAATGCTCCAGGGGAAAGAAATAGGTTTTTCAACTGCAGCAACTTATTGGAATATTTTCTTGTACCTCTATTTCTATTTAGGCATGTGTGTGTGGTGTTTGAGTTATTGATAAAAGAGGAGGGACATCTAAGTTCTGCTTAACTTACTTAGCTCATTACTATCATTCACATCCCATAGGAAAACTGCTTTATGGTTCTTTATTGTCTCTGTCCCACTCATTCTTCTACTTTCTAGAATCCCTTTCAAGAATGCCACATTTCAGTATTCCACTCTTTAGCTTTCCTCTGGGAAATACCTCTCCATGCTATAAAATCACACTTTCATCCTATATTTTCCTTTTCATGTCTACAGTTCTTATTCCTTAGGGCAAATTTCAGTTTTTAAAAGTTAATATTCTTACTTAACTCACTCACACTAAAATGTGAATGTGACTATATTGTCATGTTTAGGAATAATAATCTAATAAGAGTCTACTTATATATTCAAATAAATATATAACAGATGATGAAATTTCAGGCAAGACGCATATGGCAGGTGAGTTTGGCTCCCAATAAGATTCTACACCCCAATCGCCAGGTTGTGAATATGTTAACATGTCAAAAAGAACTTTGTAAATGTAGTTAAATTTCCTAATCAGGTGAATTTAAAACAGGAAGATTATCCAGGATTATCCAGCAGCAGGGGCCCAATATGATCACATGATCCCTTAAAAGCACAAGACAAGGCAGAAAGGGAATTTAGAGAAGTTCAAAACGCAAAAAGAATTCAATGCTCCTTTGCTTGAATTTGAAGAGAGTAATGTGTCAGGAAAACAGGGACTTCAGTTCTACAACCACAAGAAGCTGAATTCTGTCAACAACCTTGAAAGAAGCTAATATGGTACTCCAGAAGAGAATCATAGCCCTGAGAGGTATCCTAATACCTTAAGACTACTGCACCATTCATCCATTTAAAAATACAGCTTGTTAAAATATAAGCTATTTAAAAAATAAATCAGTTAAAGCTCCTGTCCTTAAAACTTTCTAGAGGAACAGAAGAGATAAAGTACATGTTAAATGTATGGAACCGCTGAAAGACAATTTTTTTTCATAAAACAGGTATGACTAAATTGCTCTGAGACCCCAGAAAAGTGAATTATTACTTAAAGTTGGAACATGTTGGAAGGCTTCTTGGAGTAATTGGAGTCTAGGCTGAGTTGATTCAAGTTTCATCATTTTATTTTATTAACGTGTACAGGTACATAACGTATATAACATATTATTAGCACTGAGTTGGTAAAACGACATTTCAATATATTAATGTTCCATATTTTCCACTGAAGATATTACAATAAAAAAGTACTTTTATTAACTAAATAATATTATTTAGAAAGGAAATCTGGTTCATGGTATCATCCTAAGACTTTTTTTTATGGATTGATACTCTCTTCAAGGATATAGTACAATCAAATTATTATTCAGTAATTGGGATTTAACTGAGTACAATAGTGCTGATTTAAGCCATGCACAGAAGAAGGTACATTAACAAATTCATGATTGCTATCCCCCTTTTTTGAAAATAAATTTATTTATTTATTTTTGGCTGCATTGGGTCTTCGTTGCTGTGCGCAGGCTTTCTCTAGTTGCGGCTAGCGGGGGCTACTCTTCGTTGTGGTGTGTGGGCTTCTCATTGCAGTGGCTTCTCTTGTCGCAGAGCACAGGCTCTAGGCACGTGGGCTTCAGTAGTTGTGGCATGCGGGCTCAATAGTTGTGGCTCACAGGCTTAGTTTCTCCATGGCATGTGGGGTCTTCCTGGACCAGGGCTTGTACTTGTGTCCCCTGCATTGGCAGGCTGATTCTTAACCCCTGTGCCACCAGGGAAGTCCCACCCCCCTTTTTTTTAATAGAGCAAATTTGCACAACACCTCAGGTTGAAAGACAAGCACAGCCAGGTTAATCTCTGCGTGGTCTCCCCTACATTTCTAACTCCCACTTTACCTGCCAACTAAGATAGGCATAGATACCTTTGTGTAATCTTTTCTAAATTTATCCCTAACAAGTTTTTATGTGCCAACATTCATATTCATGTCTTTTGTTTTCCAATATTATCCTGACCGATGTGTTTATTCAATTCTGTTACATATAATTAAACATCTAAATGCTGAGCATTTGTGCCAACTTGTGATAGCTAATCTATATTTATTTTTCAGCAACCTCATATACTCTTTCAGAACTTTGTCACCTCTCTATTTAGCTGGAAAGACTTATGAACAAAATCTGAAGACTATGTTTGCAGAACAGAGGGTTTCATACTACCCATCTCCCTGGCTGCATATTTTCAAATTTTATGCCTCATCTGCTAAAATCTCTTTCAACACAAACTCCGACTGTGCAGCTGTGTAAATCATGCTTTCCTGTGACCAGGTGTGCCAAGGATGACTGTGGAGATACCCCTGTTAAAGTAATCCTCCCACTAGAAGAGATACTGATAACATTGATTTTCAGATGTTGATGGGCTGGATGGCTTAGAAGCCAGATAGTTTAAGATTGTTCCAGAATGTTTTCATTTGAAGCATGATGACTAACAGTGTGTTATAAAGTTTGGGGACAGTAGGAGCATCTTCTCTGTGCTAATAATTACTGGAAAGCATTGTCCTTTGCAGACTCAGGAATCCTTAACACATAGGCTGCTCTTACCCTGCTAAGATTTAAGATTTTCCTGTTTTCCTTCTAATGATGCTGAAAAAGCAAATAATAAAAATCATAGGTTTTTGTCTAATGAGCATCAATTACTCAACATAATCAAAAGAAGACATTCATTTTTTTTTTTGCGGTACGCGGGCCTCTCACTGTTGTGGCCTCTCCCGTTGCGGAGCACAGGCTCCGGACGCGCAGGCTCAGCGGCCATGGCTCACGGGCCCAGCCGCTCCGCGGCATGTGGGATCTTCCTGGACCGGGGCGGCAGGCAGATTCTCAACCACTGTGCCACCAGGGAAGCCCAAGACAATTCATTTTTAAAAATCTATCTCTTATCATCTATATCTATCATCTATCTATCTATCTATCTATCTATCATCTATCATGGAGCTATCATGAGGCCATCAGTAATTATGCAAGTTGTGTTATTTATTTATTTTAGTTTTACAACATGACTCTGAGACATGGCTACCTTGGGTGTGCCTGTGATGGCCACAATGAAGTAAAGTGACACTGCCTTACTGTCTTGAGGTGAGAGGAAATCACTGACTTTTATTGTAATAGGGTGATTTATACTAGTGTTCTCTTTCAGTGAAGATCTAATATGAAAGGTGGTATTGGGGGGAATATTTTTATTTATTTTTTTTGCGGTACGCGGGCCTCTCACTGTTGTGGCCTCTCCCATTGTGAAACACAGGCTCCGGACACGCAGGCTCAGTGGCCATGGCTTACGGGCCCAGCCGCTCCGCGGCATGTGGGATCTTCCCGGACCGGGGCACGAACCTGTGTCCCCTGCATCGGCAGGCAGACTCTCAACCACTGCGCCACCAGGGAAGCCCTGGGGGGAATATTTTAAATCGTTGTCACAGATCAGTATATATTATTCCATCAGCTTGATGTTTAGACATATATTACATATTTTCCTTTCAAAAGAGCTGACAGGTAATAATGCCTTTTGTTGTCTGGATGTTCCTAGCCTATGATAATAACATCCTTGCTTATGTCTCTTCTGTAATGTTTACTCTGAAGTTCTCAGAAGTTAAAGAGAAGTAATGGTTTTCACTGAGAGTTTTTTTGTTGTTGTTTAAAAAAAACCCACTGACACTAGCAAATAGTGAAATGTTAAATCAATTGAATAAGGAAAGACATTTAAAAACTTTCATATTGGTAATACAAGCTAGGAAATTAAAGGAAATTAGGAAATTAAAATTTGTGGTTGGATTCTGATTTTACTCAGAAAGTCACTGAACTGCTTTTGAAATTGTAACTTTTAGCAACTATTAAGCAGGAATAATACCATCTGTTTCTAATCCATATCAGAGACCTATTGTTATGTGGATTAATGCAATAATTTCTACCAAGATATTTGGTATATATAAAATGGGCTGGGTGAACACAAAATAGTGCTATTGTTTGTTATGAAATTGTGAGGTTTCTGTTTTTGTTCTTGTTTAATTGTATTCAGTTTCTTTTAAATCCCTCATTTTTCATTTTCCTTACGTTAGCTGGTTGCTGTCTTCTTGATTCAATATTAGCCTAGATCCTTCTGCTGATGTCTATTTCTGTTCTTCGACCCACCATCTCTTTTTTTTTTTTTTTTTCGACCCACCATCTCTTGAAACAATCCTCACTCTAAGTCATCAAAGTGTCACATCTGGAGGCTTAGAAAAACTTTTGCCTGCAGTTTGAATACAATGAAGAGCACACGGAATTCCAATCAACATATTGTATAGAAACTTACAGCTAAACATGTATTAAAAGAAACCGTTGGTAATTTCTGAAGGTATAATCTCTCTTAAATTTTATTTTGAGAAATAATTCTGGTGTAATGGTCAAGGCCTGTACTTTCGGCTTCATATTTATCAACCTATGTCTTATTTTGCCTATTTATTCTCTTGATTATTATTCACATTGACAAATAATAAATTTTCCCTTTTTAACGTTTTGTTCTTGTTCATATTTCTAAAACTGGAAATTACAGACCACTTCCACTGGAAAGTACAATCTACTTCCAGGATTCTGCACATTGCAATTGGTGTAGGTATATTAAACAGTTTATTGTTTTCTATATCTGTGTATTTGTCCACTAACTTTGAGAGTTGGTTAGGAGAGTCTGCAGCTTATTATGTATGCTCTTTTTTTTTTTACTTCTTTATTGGAGTATAATTGCTTTAAAATGGTGTGTTAGTTTCTGCTTTATAACAAAGTGAATCAGTTATACATATACATATGTTCCCATATCTCTTCCCTCTTGCGTCTCCCTCCCTCCCACCCTCCCTATCCCACCAGTCTAGGTCGTCACAAAGCACTGAGCTGATCTCCCTGTACTATGCGGCTGCTTCCCACTAGCTATCTACCTTACGTTTGTTAGTGTATATATGTCCATGCATCTCTCTCGCTTTGTCACAGCTTACCCTTCCCCCTCCCCATATCCTCAAGTCCATTCTCTAGTAGGTCTGTGTCTTTATTCCTGTCTTACCCCTAGGTTCTTCATGACATTTTTTTCCTTAAATTCCATATATATGTGTTAGCATATGGTATTTGTCTTTCTGTTTCTGACTTACTTCACTCTGTTTGACAAACTCTAGGTCTATCCACCTCATTACAAATAGCTCACTTTCGTTTCTTTTTATGGCTGAGTAATATTCCATTTTATATATGTGCCACATCTTCTTTATCCATTCATCCGATGATGGACACTTAGGTTGTTTCCATCTCTGGGCTATTGTAAATAGAGCTGCAATGAACATTTTGGTACATGACTCTTTTTGAATTATGGTTTTCTCAGGGTATATGCCCAGTAGTGGGATTGCTGGGTCATATGGTAGTTCTATTTGTAGTTTTTTAAGGAACCTCCATACTGTTCTCCACAGTGGCTGTATCAATTTACATTCCCACCAACAGTGCAAGAGGGTTCCCTTTTCTCCACACCCTCTCCAGCATTTATTGTTTCTAGATTTTTTGATGACGGCCATTCTGACTGGTGTGAGATGATATCTCATTGTAGTTTTGATTTGCATTTCTCTAATGATTAATGAAGTTGAGCATTATTTCATGTGTTTGTTGGCAATCTGTATATCTTCTTTGGAGAAATGTCTATTTAGGTCTTCTGCCCATTTTTGGATTGGGTTGTTTGTATTTTTGTTGTTGAGCTGCATGAGTTGCTTGTATGTTTTAGAGATTAATCCTTTGTCAGTTGCTTCATTTGCAAATATTTTCTCCCATTCTGAGAGCTGTCTTTTCGTCTTGTTTATGGTTTCCTTTGCTGTGCAAAAGCTTTGAAGTTTCACTAGGTCCCATTTGTTTATTTTTATTTCCATTTCTCTGGGAGGTGGGTCAGAAAGGATCTTGCTGTGATTTATGTCATAGAGTGTTCTGCCTATGTTTTCCTCAAAGAGTTTGATAGTGTCTGGCCTTACATTTAGGTCTTTAATCCATTTTGAGCTTATTTTTGTGTATGGTGTTAGGGAGTGTTCTAATCTCATACTTTTACATGTACCTGTCCAGTTTTCCCAGCACCACTTATTGAAGGGGCTGTCCTTTTTCCACTGTACATTCCTGCCTCCTTTATCAAAGATAAGGTGACCATATGTGCGTGGGTTTATCTCTGGGCTTTCTATCCTGTTCCATTGATCTATCTTTCTGTTTTTGTGCCAGTACCATACTGTCTTCATTACTGTAGCTTTGTAGTATAGTCTGAAGTCAGGGAGCCTGATTCCTCCAGCTTAGTTTTTCATTCTCAAGATTGCTTTGGCTATTCGGGGTCTTTTGTATTTCCATACAAATTGTGAAATTTTTTGTTCTAGTTCTGTGAAAAATACCAGTGGTAGTTTGATAGGGATTGCATTGAATCTGTAGATTGCTTTGGGTAGTAGAGTCATTTTCACAATGTTGATTCTTCCAATCCAAGAACGTGGTATATCTCTCCATCTATTTGTATCATCTTTAATTTCTTTCATCAGTGTCTTATAATTTTCTGCATACAGGTATTTTGTCTCCTTAGGTAGGTTTATTCCTAGATGTTGTTTTTTGATGGAATGTCCTATAAATATCAATTAAGTCCATCTTGTTTAATGTATCATTTAAAGCTTGTGTTTCCTTATTCATTTTCATTTTGGATGATCTGTCCATTGGTGAAAGTGGGGTGTTAAAGTCCCCTACTATGAATGTGTTACTATCGATTTCCCTTTTTATGGCTGTTAGTATTTGCCTTATGTATTGAGGTGCTCCTAGGTTGGGTGCATAAATATTTACAATTGTTATATCTTCTTCCTGGATCGATCCCTTGATCATTATGCAGTGTCTTTCTTTGTCTCTTGTAATAGTCTTTATTTTAAAGTCTTTTTTGTCTGATATGAGAATTGCTACTCCAGCTTTCTTTTGGTTTCCATTTGCATGAAATATCTTTGTCCATCCCCTTATTTTCAGTCTGTATGTGTCTGTAGTTCTGAAGTGGGTCTCTTGTAGACAGCAAATATATGGGTCTTGTTTTTGTATCCATTCAGCCAATCTGTGTCTTTTGGTGGGAGCATTTAGTCCATTTAAATTTAAGGTAATTATCGATATGTATGTTCCTATTCCCATTTTCTTAATTGTTTTGGGTTTGTTGTTCTAGGTCTTTTCCTTCTCTTGTGTTTCTTGCCTAGAGAAGTTCCTTTAGCAGTTGTTGTAAAGCTGGTTTGGTGATGCTGAACTCTCTGAGCTTTTGCTTGTCTGTAAAGGTTTTAATTTCTCCATCAAATCTGAATGAGATCCTTGCTGGGTAGAGTAATCTTGGTTGCAGGTTTTTCTCCTTCATCACTTTAAATATGTCCTGCCAGTCCCTTCTGGCTTGCAGAGTTTCTGCTGAAAGATCAGCTGTTAACTTTATGGGGATTCCCTTGTGTGTTATTTGTTGTTTTTCCCTTGCTGCTTTTAATATGTTTTCTTTGTATTTAATTTTTGACAGTTTGATTAATATGTGTCTTGGCATATTTCTCCTTGGATTTATCCTGTATGGTACTCTCTGTGCTTCCTGGACTTGGTTAACTATTTCCTTTCCCATATTAGGGAAGTTTTCAACTATAATCTCTTCAAATATTTTCTCAGTCCCTTTCTTTTTCTCTTCTTCTTCTGGAACCCCTATAATTCGAATGTTGGTGCATTTAATGTTGTCCCAGAGGTCTCTGAGACTGTCTTCAGTTCTTTTCATTCTTTTTTCTTTATTTTGCTCTGCAGTAGTTATTTCCACTATTTTATCTTCCAGGTCACTTATCCATTCCTCTGCCTCAGTTATTTTGCTATTGATCCCATCTAGAGTATTTTTAATTTCATTTATTGTGTTGTTCATTGTTGTTTCATCTGTAGTTCTTCTAGTTCCTTGTTAAATGTTTCTTGCATTTTGTCCATTCTATTTCCAAGGTTTTGGGTCATCTTTACTGTCATTATTCTGAATTCTTTTTCAGGTAGACTGCCTATTTCCTCTTCATTTGTTAGGTCTGGTAGGTTTTTATCTTGCTCCTTCATCTGCTGTGTGTTTTTCTGTCCTCTCATTTTGCTTATCTTACTGTGTTTGGGGTCTCCTTTTTGCAGGCTGCAGGTTCGTAGTTCCCGTTGTGTTTGGTGTCTGTTCCCAGTGGCTAAGGTTGGTTCAGTGGGTTGTGTAGGCTTCCTGGTGGAGGGGACTAGTGCCTGTGTTCTGGTGGATGAAGCTGGATCTTGTCTTTCTGGTGGGCAGGTCCACGTCTGGTGGTGTGTTTTGGGGTGTCTGTGGACTTATTATGATTTTAGGCAGCCTCTCTGCTAATGGGTGGGGTTGGGTTCCTGTCTTGCTAGTTGTTTGGCATAGGATGTCCAGCAGTGTAGCTTGCTGGTCATTGAGTGAAGCTGGGTGTTGGTGTTGAGATGGAGATCTCTGGGAGATTTTTGCCATTTGATATTATGTGGAGCTGGGAGGTCTCTTGTGGACCAGTGTCCTGAAGTTGGCTCTCCCACCTCAGAGGCACAGCACTGACTCCTGACTCCAGCACCAAGAGCCTTTCATCCACATGGCTCAGAATAAAAGGCAGAAAAAGTAGAAAGAAAGAATTAATAGAAGTAGAAAGAAAGAAAGGAGGGAGGGAGGGAGGAAGGAAGGAAGGAGGAAAGGAAGGAAAAAAGAAAGAAGATAAAGTAAAATAAAATAAAGCAAGATAAAATATAATAAAGTTATTAAAATAAAAAAATTATTAAGAAAACAAAACATAACAACCAAAAAAAAAAAGGACGGATAGAACCCTAGGACAAATGGTGGAAGCAAAGCTATACAGAGAAAATCTCACACAGAAGCATATACATACACACTCACAAAAAGAGGAAAAGGGGAAAAAATCATAAATCTTGCTCTCAAAGTCCACCTCCTCAATTTGGGATGATTCGTTGTCTAAAGGAGGGAAGGAAGGAAGGAAGGAAGGAAGGAAGGAGAGAAAGAAAGAAGGAAAGAAAGAAAGAAGATAAAGTAAAATAAAGTTATTAAAATAAAAAATAATTATTAAAAAAAAAAATTTTTTTTTTAAAAAATGGAAGGATAGAACCCTAGGACAAATGGTGGAAGCAAAGCTATACAGACAAAATCTCACACAGAGGCATACACATACACACAAAAAGAGGAAAATGGGAAAAAATCATAAATCAAGTCCACCTCCTCAATTTGAGATGATTCGTTGTCTATTCATGTATTCCACAGATGCAGGGTACATCAAGTTGATTGTGGAGCTTTAATCCGCTGCTTCTGAGGCTGCTGGGAGAGATTTCCCTTTCTCTTCTTTGTTCTCATAGCTCCCAGGGGCTCAGCTTTGGATTTGGCCCCGCCTCTGCGTGTAGGTCGCAGGAGGGCATCTGTTCTTCGCTCAGACAGGACAGGGTTAAATTTGCCGCTGATTCGGGGGCTCTGGCTCACTCAGGCCGCCGGGGGGGAGGGGCACGCAGTCCGGGGCGAGCCTGCGGCGGCAGAGGCCGGCGTGACGTTGCAGCAGCCTGAGGCGCGCCGAGCGTTCTCCCGGGGGAGTTCACCCTGGATCCCGGGACCCTGGCAGTGGCGGGCTGTACAGGCTCCCCGGAAGGGGGGTGTGGATAGTGACCTGTGCTCGCACACAGGCTTCTTGGTGGCTGCAGCAAGAGCCTTAGCGTCTTATGCCAGTCTCTGGGGTCCGCGCTTTTAGCCGCGGCTCGCGCCCGTCTCTGGAGCTCCTTTAAGCAGCGCTCTTAATCCCCTCCTCGCGCACCAGGAAACAAAGAGGGAAGAAAAAGTCTCTCGCCTCTTCGGCAGGTCCAGACTTTCCCCCGGACTCCCTCCCGGCTAGCTGTGGTGCACCAACCCCCTGCAGGCTGTGTTCACGCCGCCAACCCCAGTCCTCTCCCTGCGCTCCAGCCGAAGCCCGAGCCTCAGCTCCCAGCCCCGCCGGCCCTGGCGGGTGAGCAGACAAGCCTCTCGAGCTGGTGAGTGCCGGTCGGCCCTGATACTCTGTGCGGGAATCTCTCCGCTTTGCCCTCCGCACCCCTGTTGCTGCGCTCTCCTCCGCGGCACCGTAGCTTCCCCTCTCCGCCACCCGCAGTCTCTGCCCGCGAAGGGGCTTCCTAGTGTATGGAAACATTTCCTCCTTCACAGCTCCCTCCCACTGGTGCAGGTCCCGTCCCTATTCTTTTGTCAATGTTTATTCTTTTTTCTTTTGCCCTACCCATGTACGTGGGGGGTTTCTTGCCTTTTGGAAGTCTGAGGTCTTCTGCCATTGTTCAGTAGGTGTTCTGTAGGAGTTGTTCCACGTGTAGATGTATTTCTGGTGTATCTGTGGGGAGGAAGGTGATCTCCGCGTCTTACTCTTCCGCCATCTTCCCAGAAGCTCCTAACAGAGCTCTATGTATGCTCTTTTAGTGAACAACTAAGAAGTAATCTCATCCGTTCTTTCAAAAATATTTATTAAGTGCCTTTTGCGTACCTTTTACATTTAAGAAAATAACTTTATAACACACTAATATTTATACTTTATAAAAGGATTTATGTAATAGTAACCAAATGTCTTGACTGTGGTTTTTTTATTCAAAAATAAGGAGATTGCTGTCAGGCAGAATATTAAAAAAATCTGTTGGTCATGTGGGTTCCCATTTAAACCTATCTCAGAAAGAAATTATTTGCAGTTTTTATAAGCCAAATTTCTCCAATCTTCTCCTAATGCAGTCTCCTCCTACCATAATACTATAACCCTTCATTTGCAAGGGATGCAATTATTGTGGAGGTGCTGATGTTAGTGGTGTTTCTTTGGGTAGCTGGAGAGAGATTAAAAGGAGATACTCTTTTAGAACATTTGCTGTTTCTTATAAAAAAAAATTCCTATGTATTACTTTATTAATTAAAATAGATGACAAACATATGGCTTGCTAAACCATGTGATACCCTAAAAATCCCAAGTTATCAAGGATAAACATTAAGGGTGATATGATTGCATCATCGTTGTGCCATCATTTATATTCACTTTAAACCTAGATTTATCTGCTTAACAGATATGTAATTAGACAAGAATAAAAGAAGCAGAGAATTGAGGCATTCAAAATTGCCTTATGCTACAGAGCCTATTCTGAGACTGGAACAAAGCATCCCATTTGAGTTTTCTGCCTAAATTTATAAAAATTAATATTTAACCTGGACATGGCATATAAGTATCGTGCTTCCTTATGATACTAAGGATGACAATGACAATGACATTTCTTAGCAGTGGTGGTAGTAAAATTTGGAAAGTACCTTAGAGTTCATTTACTCCAACCTCTCAGATACTGCAAACTGTCTCTGAAATCTCAGATAGTTTTTTCTTGGCCATTTCTGTGAATAGGAACTCACTATCTGCAGAGAAAGAAAAAGGTATTTTTTTAAATATATATTGTGACAAAAGGCATGCCCTTGAATCTTTCCATCACTTTAAAAAAAAATTCTTTCCATTGGGAGAAATTTACATGTATTATATATACATAAAAGTGATTAAACTAAAAAGAACTTAAACTGCTAGGGTAATATTTGTCTGTTTTGTACATTTTCTATTTTTCATTACACCCAAAATATAGTGAAGAATGATTCTCGATGATTCTGCAATGATACTTTTTTTTTCTTTTTCAGTTAGTTATATAACTAACCGTGGCATAAATCTATAAACTAAGCACCAAGGTGATCTTTTACTGTGTTATTCTTTATCTTGGAATTGTCTATTTTTCATTTTGTTTTGCTCTTTTGAGTGTAACGTTCATTTGGAGAAGATTCAGTAACTTGATCCTTTCTTTTTCTTCTACTGAAAAAAAGCTAAGATATGCCTTTTGTCTTCCTGACGTTTTAAATACTTGGTGACTTATTCTGTAACATAAAAACTCATTCCAGCTTCTGATTTTGTGCCTTCGATGACATGATGTAACTTCAGAAGTTTTAAATTCTCCCTAAGATGGGCCTGAACCTGGTACTGGTTGTGTAGAGCTACTTTTATTTCTTTTTTCTATGACTTGTGTTTCTGTTTGTCAATAACTTAACAGATTTTTATTGTAAACTCCAGTTTGAAATGGCTAGCTACAGCCCGGCAAGATTGGTGCCCTGATTTTATGCACATATCTTAGTTGCCAAAGCAGAAATTACATGAGAAGAGAGCAAAATGTAGAGACCCCATTTGGGGGCACTGTTCTAGATGTACCCAGCCATCATGCTGTCTTTCATTTATGACAAATTCTTGGTCTCCATTGATATCCACACCTAAACATGCTTCAATTTTCTCTTCCTGCACAGATACAGGAATCACATTAGGTACCAGATGGTTGAGCTTCAGCCCCATTTCTTCCTTTTTATGGTGGCAGTATTTCCTTGCCTGTATCTTAATCTGCAAGTAATTTCAAGTCTGGCTATTATTGGTTAGTTTCACTTGTTAAAATAACCATGGTTAGGCATTGGTTTGAAACTCTTTAATGTTTATTTTATGCATATAAAAATTACTCTATCATGTCTGCTAAAGGAGCAAATAAGGCCCAAGATTATGTAAAATCTGTAACTTTCTTTTTCTTTTTTTTTTTAATAAGAATATTCTTTTTAGCCTTTCATGTATAATCTGGTCTGTTGTATCAGGATCTCTTCATTCTCTGTAATAAACCAACAAACAGAACATTGTCCCTTAAACTTGTTCACTTCCCATGTGAGTGACCAGTTTGTGTTTATAGCACACATCATCAGTACCTACCTCAGACAGGGATGACCTATGCAGTAAATACCTTGAAGGACAATGGAATAATAATCTCACTGTTTCCCTATGAGTAACATCAAGGCTACAGTCTTTTTTGGCTTCTAGAATTCCCAAAGAACATTTTTTCCTAAATCTTGTCATGGCAACTTATTTATTTCAGTTGTTTACTGGAGGCTCTTTGGCACACTGGTCATTTTTTTCCCTTTCCTACTGACTGTTAATCTCAAATGTCTTAGAGGTTTGCAGCCATTTGCTTAGTCAGATATTATTAGTTAGGATTCTTTAATATATACAGAACACAAAAAGAATAAAGACTGAACTATAATCCTTTCTTTCTTTGTACCAAATGAACACTAAATTAAGGTCTGCCTTTTACCCAGGTCATGCCACTTACTATTTCTTATTCTCAAGTTCCATACAGGTAAGAAGAGGTAGTGAAACTATATAATTCCCAGGTATGTGGTATAATGAAAGTTCAAATGCTTTGGATATATATATATATATATATATATATATATATATACCTGAATTTAACTTGTTGGTGCCATTTATGAATTGTGTGGTCAAAGGAAACGATTGATAGTAAGACTTATGTCATAAATAATGGAATTAAGCAGAATAATATTTTCAAAGTATGAAGTGACTGGCTCAGGGAATATGTGTAGAAAACAGTATACTTATCCTTACTCTCTCCTATAGCGCAGTATATTCATGTATTTGAGAGTTGACTATATGACAGCCACTGTGCCATATTCTTCCACAGGAGGATATATGTATATTTAAATAAAGTGTTTGACTGTATGGTGATAAATCCTATTTTAGAGGCATATACTGATATGCATGGAAGTACTGTTGACCCTTGAACAATGCAGCGGTTAGAGACACTGACTTGTGCATTGAAAGTCCAAGTATAACGTAATTTGTCCTCCATATCCATGGTCACTCCTTATGTACAGTTTCACATCTAAGGATTCAACCAACTGCTGATTGTGATCTAGTATTTACTGTTGGAAAAAATCCACATACAAGTGGATTGATGCCATTCAAACCCATGTTGTTAAAGTTTCAATGGTATATACATATTCTACTTTGCAGTACTTTGCTAATTGACCATTACATTGGCTTCTAAAGGATAAATATAGTTTATTAAATCTAGTCTGAGAGTTGACATCCTAAGGTTGCATCTTCCCAGCTTTAATAACACATTTTGCATCTAACCATTTATGGTACCTTCACACTCTTTTTTTCTATACATTTTGCTTAGTAATTATGATATAGTCATATCTAATTTAGCTGATGAATGTGAAGTAGATATATTTTGGTTCATATTCTGTAAAAAAACACATTTGTTTGAGTGATCTTGATGTAATTGTGTATATTTTGGTTAGTGATCATTTATCTTTAGCGGTTGTTTAAAACAGACCTGAGATTGATAGCCTTACATGAATTACAGTCAGTGCCTTATCTTTGTTTTTGTTCTCCCTCCCTTTTGTAGTGTAATTCACTTTGCAAGAGGATATGCATCTATTTTAAAAATTAATCAAAAACTTACTCTCACCTCCAACTGAATATGCCCAAAGTTAACTGTTTATGTGATTACCTTACAGAAATTTCAATTTCTCTGTGAAATCACTTTTTTTAAATGTATCAAGTTAGATTCTTCTGCTTCATCTTTTAAAAATAGACTTTAATTTTTAGAGCAGTTTTCTATTTACATCAAAATTGAGTGGAAAGTACAGAGAGTTCCCATACACTTTCTGCCCCCTCCAACCCCCCTTCCCCACTATGGCTATTCTCCACCAAAGTGGTACATTTGTTACACCTGATGAACTACATTGACAGATCATTGTTATCCAAAGTCCGTAGTTTATATTAGAGTCCACTCTTGGGGTTGTACCTTCTAAGAGTATTAACAAATGTATAATTACATGTATCTACTGTTATAGTATCATACAAAACAGTTTCTCTTTCTAAAAATTCTATGTGTTCTGCCTATTTATCCCTCCCTCTCCCCTTATTCCTGGAAACCACTGATCCTTTTACTGTCTCCATAGTTTTGCCTTTTCAAGGTGTCATATTTTTGGAATCATACAGTATGTAACATTTTTAGATTGGTGTCTTTCATGGAGTAATATGCATTTAAGATTTCTCCATGTATTTTTATGGCTTGATAGCTCATTTATTTTTAGCACTGAATATTATTCCATTGTCTAGATATACCATAGTTTATTTATCCATTCACCTACTGAAGGACATTTTGGTTGCTTCCAGTTTTTGGCAATGATGAATAAAGCTAACATAAACATCTATGTGCAGATTATTGTGTGGATGTAACTTTTCAACTCATTTGCATAAATACCAAGGGGTGTGATTGCTGAATCATATAGTAAGTGTATGTCTAGTTTTGCAAGAAACTGCCAAACTGTCTTCCAAAATGACTCCACAATATGCATTCTCACCATCAGTGAATGAGACTTCCTGTTGCACTATATCCTCTCCTGCAATTGGTGTTGTTAGTGTTTTGGATTTTTGTCATCCTAAAAGGTGTGTGGTGGTATCTCACTGTTGTTTTAACTTGCATTTCTCTGATGACATATGATGTTGAACATATTTTCATATACTCCTCATTTGTGTGTCTTCTTCGGTAAGATGTCTGTTAAGGTCTTTGACCCATTTTTTAATCAGATTGTTTTCTAAAGGTTGAGTTTTAAGAGTGCTTTGTATGTTCAGAATAATAGTCCTTTATCAAATTTATATTTTCTCCCAGTCTGTGGCTTATCTTCTCATTTACTTCATAGTGTCTCTCACAGAAGATTTTTTATTTTAATTAAGTCCAACTTATCAATTATTTATTTTACTGATCATGCTTTAGATGTTGTATCTGAAATGTCATCAGTAAACCCATTTTCTCCTACCTTATCTTCTAGGAGATTTATAGTTTTGTGTTTTACATTTAGATCTATGTTGTGAAAGGTGTAAAGTCTGTGTCTGGATTCATCTTTAGTCATGTGGATATCTACTTGTTCTAGCACCATTAGTTAAAAAGATGGTATTTTCTCTGTTGTACTGTGTTTCCTCCTTTGTCAAAGATCAGTGTTTTACTTGAAACCCTGCATAATAATTAGTCGAATCCATTTCATCTGCTTTTCACTAATCAAGGTCATTTTAAGACTTGCCTGTGCTCCAAGAGGCAAGTAGCCTAAACAATAAGACGTTTGCCCGAGTTGTTTTCCAGAAACTTGGAGTCAGCTGTGTCTAGTTGAAGCTGAGTTGGTTAAGACGGGACAGAACCACTGACCCTACAACTGGGCATGCTCAGTGACCTTTTGAACGTGAGAGGCCTGTAGCTTGGTTATGTCTGTGTGCAAAACGATTACTGCACCTTTCCCCACGCCTCAGGCCACCCTGCTTCTTTATTTGTTATCCATAAATACCCTGAGCTCCTTACCTTTAGGCAGGCAAATTCGACAGTAGTTCTCCTGTCTCCTTGGCCTTGAGGAGAAACTCTCTCTTTGCTGCAAACCTCGGTGTCTCACTGTTTTGGCTTGCTGTGCACGGGGCGAAACCAACCTGGTTTGGTAACATACTTTTAATTGTTTCTCTTTGTTTGTTTTCTATATGCAAAATACTACTGTGTCTTCATGTTTTTTCTGTAATTTAAACTTCGTTTAAACTTGCTACTGCATTAACAGTAACTAATGCCAAATAGAAATAATTCTGCTCTTTAGCTTTTTAGAAGTTTCTTCTAAATTCACTGATCTTTTAAGTTCAGTACAGCAGCTAATTAATGGAAGCAGAAGCTAACCATACCTAAAAGGAGAAGAGTCTTATATTTCAATGAAGATGCAAATATTGATTACAATTTTGAAGTGACACTTAATATTTCTGAGTTGAAACTGTACTATAACCTGAAATATTGAATGTCTGAGACTGAGGAATGAACTAAAAAATGATGAGGGTTACCGAATTTTAGTACAATGGTAGGAGGGAAGCCTCTCTCTCTACATGCATTTTAAACTGGTAGTGGGAGACCAAACATATTTGTATTTTGATATTATCCAATGTGAGATGCTTGTTCAACACTGCGCTAGTAAACTAAATGTGGTAATTTCGGTCAAAGTTAACAATGTCAGATATGATATTGGGAACAGAGAAAATGGCTGAGAGAGAATGCATTTTCAAGACTGTTAAAAATAAAAGTAAAAATAGTGAAATATGTGAAAAAAAGATTGTCTAGGAGTCAATAGACTTAGGTTCTAGAACCACGTTGCTCTCACTTAAAGTTGTCTCTTTATTTGTTTTATTTCTTCAACCATAAAATAGAGAATGAATAAGTAGTTATTTTTTCTCTTCTTCAACTTGAAAATTCCAAGCTTCTAGTACAAGAAAAGTCAAATACAATTCTGGGTTAATCTGGTTCAATTAGCCAGCTTTAGTGACTCATTTAAACACATGTTTACTTGAAATTAAATGCATTTTAATAAAAACATATGTAAGAAATTTAAATCTTAAGTGGACTATAAAAGCTGACTTTTCCCACTATTTTTCTTTTAAAAGAAAATCAGTAATAAACACACATGCAAATGATTGTAATGATTTGAATGCTCTACAAATTTGTGATTTTATATTCTGCATTTATTTTTGAAATCCAACTCAAGTACTTGGAATTATAGGATTTTAGAATTAATAGGGGCATTTTAATTCCATGCCTATCCCAACCTCAATTTAGGAAAGTGTAAACTGTGGTCCAGAGAACTTAAATGATTTGTACAGGGTCACACAGCTAATTTATGGCACAGCTGGAAGAATTAGCTAGATTTCCTGATCTTCAGCCCAGTGACCTTTCCACAATAAGCTTAAAGTCCTTAGCAATTAGTATTGCTTCAGTAATCCATTGATAAGACATTTAATGCTTATTTGACAGAAATAAGTTTTGACACACATTAATTCATTTTATCCTTTCAACATCCCTGCAAGGTTATTATCATTCTCATTTTTATACACACACTAGAACAGATTAAATAATATGCCCAAGGTCATATAACCAATAAGGGGTGAAGTGTGAATTTGAAGAATCACTTTTGCCTGACTCCAAATCCCAACCTCTTTCAAGGCATTATGTTAACTTCTTCAAGTTTCCATTGAGCATTAGTATTATAATTATTCTGAGGGCACCTTATTTATGTCTTTCACATTAGTCTTTATCAGGGCTGAGTAATAATCCAAATTTATCATGATTATTTTCTAGTACTGCTCTATCATGAGGCTTTCCTTAAAGTGAAGTTCACATTAGGATATGTGCAATAATGAATGGGGTGCATATATAAATTATCAAGTAACCTTTACGGTTGATTACTCTAGAAGTGATTCACTCATTTCATGCTTTAAACATATTTTTATTGTATTTGTGTGTTTGCATACACATATGAGAATTGTACTGATTATCTTCTTTTCACCATATCAAGATGGTCTTAAATGCTGATCGAAGGTCCAATGTATAACTTTTCCGAGAATCCTAGCATCAACTTTCAGAATAAAAAGTTGTCACTAGAGGCATTTCTCAATGCCTTTCTACTGCATTTCTGAATTAACAACAAATGCAGATTTTTCTTTGATGGCTCTTTTATAGCTGCATGCAGCTGGAGAAAAACTGACTGCCAAGGGAACTCAATTTTCTTTATCATCAATTTGACATTGGTTAACAGATGGCTTCTGGATACCATGGTAGTCTTCTTAATTTGTCTTTTTATGTAGTGCTGCAAATACTCTTGGTTAATTGCTTGATTATTACATTTAATTCTTTGTCAACAATATACCGCATTGTTTTGGAACATATCCTAGGATATAGGTTATAAAAAGCAGATATTTGAGTGTTGAACTTCTACCATGCCTTTAAAACATAAAGCAGAATACTAAAGGTAGGCAAATATTTTCAAATATCCCCGTCTTAAAATACAGGATGCTTTCTCTGAAATATGCCGCTTCTCCAGAATACAGTGGATTCTCAAGAGCTAATGTAATACAAAAGGTAGAAGAAAGGAGATCTACAAAAAAAAAAAAAAAGTTGGAAACAAATTTAGAGACATTTTAAGGTAAAACATCTTTGCAATTGAATATTAAACTAAGGTTAACTGCAACTGAAGTCTTTTTTTCTTTTTTTAGAATTTAAGTTGAATTTAAATGTTATACTTGGGGTAGTGAAAATTTTTCCACTGTTTCAAAGGGCATGTAAAAATCAGCTTACAGTTGATTGAATCTTGGGCATTCCTTAAAATGCGAATGTGAACCCTTTCTCTGACTGCTTTGATAATTCAAAGAAATGAACAAACTTTTAAAATATATAGGGTTTGAGGAAGCTAATTCAATCAGAAAATATTGCATACAATATTACACATACATGCATTCTTACACATATACAAAGAGGAGAGTTCCATATATGATCAGAGAATTCATTTATCATTATAGTATTACCTTATGTTATCAATTCTGACAGTAGTATATTGACCAACCAAACATACCAATTAAAACAATTATTTTTTATTTTAATCCTAGTTTTTTATTTTCATTTATTGATTGTTAAATGGTAAGGCTAAAGCTTTCTCAAAAAATGACACAGAATTAAAATTTTACTTACTATTGTACTTTAACGAAATAAATTACTCATTTCCTTCTGTAAACATTAAAATAGATTAAAAAAATGGACTCAATGGAATCAGAAAACCCTCAAAATAGTACTTTGCTGCCATTATGATAGAAGATCTGAACTGTTGCTAATAGTGAATATTCTATTGAAGTTTATGCTGCCACCTATGGGAAATGAAAATTCTTAGCAATTAATCTAAAATGTAGAAATTTCTGTTGCCAATTATGAAAAAAAATTGAAACTTCTAAGTTGATTTTATTACTGTTTAACTGTCAAAGAAAGGTCCATTTGGAGAAAGCTGTAAATTCTTAGCTGTTCCTTAGAAAACCCAGATTTAGAAATTGAGCTACATAATCCACAAGGCTCATTTCTAAGGAATGTCTTCAGTATCAAAGCAGTATATTTGCAATTAAGTAATTAAAAATAGTACAAAGAGAGTTAACTATTGTGAAATCTTATGTAAGATTTTGATTACATAAGATTTTGATTTGTATCTTGATTTAATAGTGCTTCTGTTGTCTTCACATCCCTTTCTTTTCACTTCTGCCCTTTTAACATATAGCATCTTATTCAAAGTGATGAGCAAATGAAACTATTTTATAGCCTCTAGCCTGCCGATATAATAATGTAGTAGAATGGAAAGAGAAAAGCTTTGATTAGAGGAAGTCTTTGGTTAAAATTCATGCTCTAACACTTGCTACTTGTGTCACACAAGGAAAATAACTGAGTCGTTATCAGAAAATAGCACTGGTAGTACCTATTTTATAGGAATGCCATAAGAAGTACTATATGCAAATATAGTGCTTAGCAGAGTACAAAATTGTCTCAATAAATATTTTCTTTCCTTCCAAAATATAATCTCTGTTATGTCAACTAGATCCAGAAAAACTGAGTCATAACTCATCCTGTGGCTTTCTTTTAATCAATAAAATATGGGAAAGGTAATGAGATGTCACTCCCATGATTATGTTATGTAAGACTCCCTTGCTGCTTTTGAAGAATAACCATTTTGGGAGGCCCAGTTCACCAGGAACTGAGGGAGGCCTCTAGGAGCTGAAGGCACCTTCCAGCCAACAGGGAGCAAGAAGTCAGTTCCCTTAGTCTATAATCACAAAAAAATGAAGTCCTCTATCAATTCAAGTGACTCTGGAAGCAGAATTTTCCCTAGTCTGTTCTCCACATGAGAACACAGCCTTGCTCATTACATTAACAGCATTCTTCCAGAGGACCCAGTTAAGATATGCCTAGATTCCTGATTCACAGACACTGTGGGATAATAAATTTATGTCTTTTAAGCTGCTAAATTTATGCTAATTTATTATGCAGCAATAGGAAAACTAATCTAGTGAAATACAGATTTAAAAATTATTTATTTTAAGCTTTTTCTAATATTTGTCATGTACAAAGGTGCAATTTTTTATTGGTCCTTGGCTTTAAAGAGATTTGAAAGCTAATGCAAGAAACTACCATACTGTGTACATTGTCTTAAATTTCATGGACTATCTGTGTGAACTGAATAAAAAGGGAAGCAATGAACCCAACCAGTGGAAGACTATTTTAATAAGCTTAGGTTCTTATGCAGTATTGCTGCCAACTGGCCATATATTACAGAAACTACTTCTCTCTATACCCTTAATTTACACATTTCAGATTTCAAGTTACATTTTTTAGATACATGCACTTTATGGTTTGTGTGTGTTTTATCTTTCGTAATGGTGCCTGGTGATTTTCAAACCTGGCTGATCACAGAAATCATACTCAAAGTTTATTATTCTTCTTCTCATTATTGTTGATGTTATTATTTTCATCATTATCAACTAGTTGTCATCTCTGGATATTCTGATTTAGTAAATTTTGGATGTGGTTATGGAATCTGTGTTACAGTAACTTCACAGGTTATTCATATCAACTTGATTGGGAAACAATTTACATATTTTATTTATACATATATAACACTGTAAGATAATGGTCTTCAATTCACTGTAAGCTACATGATAGAGGAAGCAATCACTCTGGTTGTAGACTATCCGAAAAGGCAATTGCAAATGAAAACAGTTAAGAAATCTTCATTTAACCTTTGATTCTCCTGTCTCATTTGTTCTGTTTTTATTGATTCTTGCTCTGGAGGTTACTTTTGCGTCCTTAACAAAGCACGTATTCTCCTTGTCCCCTATCCAGAAATCCTCCTCCTTCCTTTAGAAGCTCTGATGCTGGGAAGACATGAGAGTTCTTCTTTGGAAATGTTTAAAGTCATCAGCCAAGGTTGGAGCATGCAGGTAAGTGTTTCCAGTTTTCCTTTCTTGTTTTTGGCTTCCTATTCTCCTGGGTGGATCAAACCAGGGGGCTGACAGCATCGTCTGGTATCCTGATGTAATTAAGTTCTTTAGCTATACTTCTTATTCAAAAGTTGCTTTTGACTTATACATTGTTAACTTATGTTAATTTTTTTGACATCACATTCTTCAGACATAGCAAATAGTATCTGTACTTTGTTATAAATATGCAATGTGTTGGCTATACATGACCAGGAAATGAAGATGGTAGTGGCTGTTTTGTAGTTTTTGAGACTGAAGCAATTATAAGAGGATCTAACCTCAAATATAAGAGGACTGTAGCTGCCTTCCTCTCATCTTCCCTAATTCTTTTAAATAGGTAGGTAGGTAGCTAGCTAGCTAGCTAGAATTCACATACCATAAAATTTACCCTTTCAAAGTATATAACTCATTGGCTTTTAGTATATTTAGAGTTTTGCAATTATCACTGCTATCGAATTTTAGAACATTTTTTTACCACCCCCAAAAGAAACCCCATATCCATTACTCACTTTCTGTCTCCCAAGTCTCTGACCACAAATCTACTTACTGTCTCTATGGATTTTACTATTCTGGAAATTTCATATAAAATGAATCGTACAATATGTGTTCTGTTGTGACTGGCTTATTTTACTTAGGATGTTTTCAAGGTTCACCTGTATAGTAGCATGTATCAGTACTTCATTCCATTTTGTGGCAGAATAATATATGAGTACACCACATTTGGTTTACCCATTCATTAGTTGATGGACTTTAGGTTGTTTCCACTTTTGGATCATTATAAACAATGCCTCTATGAACAATCATGCACATGGTTTTTAATGTACATATTTTTTTCATTTATCTTGGATATATACCTGGGAGTGAAATTGCTGGTTTATATGGTAACTTTATGTCTAAAATTTTGAGGAAATACCAAAATGTTTTCCAAAGTGGCTGCACCGTTTTACATTCCCATCATCGATGTATGAAGTTTGTAATTTCTCCACATTCTTGTTTACACTTGTTATTGCCTATCTTTTTTATTTTAACCATCTTAGTGGGTATCTCAGTGTGGATTTCATTTGCAATCCCCTAATGACTAGTGACATTAGCACCTCTTATGCAGTTATTGACCATTTGTCTATCTTTTTTGAAAGAACATCTGTTCAAAGCCTTTGCCTGTTTTCTAATTGGGTTGTCTTTGTATTATTGAGTTCTAAGAGTTCTTTTTCTATGGGTGTTTTTTTTTTTTTTTTTTTGCGTACGCGGGCCTCTCACTGCTGTGGCCTCTCCCGTTGTGGAGCACAGGCTCCGGACGCGCAGCCTCAGAGGCCATGGCTCACAGGCCCAGCCGCTCCACGGCATGTGGGATCTTCCCGGACTGGGGCACGAACCCGTGTCCCCTGCGTCGGCAGGCGGACTCTCAACCACTGCTAAGAGTTATTTTTATATTCTGGATATAAATTTCTTATCACATTCTTGATGGTGTCCTTTGAATCAGGAAAGAAATTTCATTTTGATTAAATCCAATTTACTTACCTTTTCTTTTGTTACTTGTGCTTTTGGTATCATCTGTAAGAAACCATTGTCTAATCCAACATCACAAAGATGTCTGTGGTTTCTTCTAAGAGTTTTATAGTTTTAGCTCTTTTCATTTAGGCCTGTGATCCGTTTGTAGTTAATACTTTATATGGTGTGAGGTAGGTGGTCCAGATTCATTCTTTTGCATGTTGGTATGCAGTTGTCCTTGTACAATTCAGTAGTTCAAAACACTATTCTTTCCCCTATTGGATTGTCTCAGCACCTATGTCAAAAATCAATTAACCATAAATTAATCTATATGTTACCCTTCCTGTATTTACCACTTATATGTTCCTTTATATATGTACCATACTCTCTTGATCACTCTACCTTTGTAGTAAGTTTTAAAATCAGATAGAGTGAGTCCTCCAATTTTGTTCTTCTTCAAGATGATTTTCGCTATTCTGGGTCCCTTGAATTTCCATATAAACATTAGGATCAATTTGCCATTTCTTAGAAAAATGCAACTGAGATTTTGATAAGGATAGCTTTGAATGTATAGATGAAGTTTGGAAGAATTGACTTATCAATATTGGGTTATTTAATCCATGAACATGGATTATCTCATTTATTTAGATCATCTTTATTTCTTTCCTCAATGTGCTATGTATACTTTTCTGCATACAGATACCATGCATACTTTTTAGGTTTACACTTAAGTATTTCATTTCTTTGGATGAAATTGTGGTTGATTTTTTTTTAAATTTCAAATTCCAATTACTCATTGCTGGCATATATAAAAGCAATAGAGCTTTGTATATGGACAGTGTATCCTGGGACCTTGATATAATTACTTAGTTCCAAGAGTTGTTTGAAGATTCTTTGGAATCTTCTACATAGACAGTCATGTTGTTTGCAAATAAAGACTGTTTTATTTCTTTTCAAACTGCATATTTTAAAGTTATTTTTGTAGTCTTTGTGCCATAGCTAGAACTTCTCATACAATACTGATTAGGAATGGAGAGAGAGGTGATTATTGAATTGCTCTCTAGAAGGGAAAGCCTCTTACCATTAAGTAAGATGTTAGCTGTGTTGTTTGCTATCAGTGTTATAATTAGTTTAATATGCTACTGAATTTTGTTTGCTAGTATTTTATTGAGAATTTCTGCATGTATGTTCACAGGAGTATTGGTGTTTAGCTTTCTTTTCTTGTGATGTTTTTTGTCTGGTTTTAGTATGGTCATATTGACCTAGTAGAATGAGTTGGGAAGTATTTCTTCCTATTCTTTTATTTGGAAGATTATGTGAAGAATTGATGTTGATTTTTCTTTAGATGTTTAAGATTCACCAGTTAACCATCTTGACATAGGCTTTTCTCTGTGGAAAGTTTTTAAATTACAAATTTAATATCTTTACTTGTTACAGTTTCTTTCAGGTTTTATATTTTATATTGAGTCAGTTTTAGTAGTCTGTTTCTAGGAGAATTTCCTTTCTACTTTGTTGGCATATAGTTGATCACAGTATTCTTATAATTCTTTTTACCTCTATAAAGTGAGCAGTGACAATTCCTTTCTAATTACTTATTTTAGTGATTTGATTTCTCTCTCCTGTTCATTCTCTCTCTCTTTGGTTCAGTCTAATGAAAGATTAGTGACCCAACTTTTGATTCCATTGATTTTTCTCTTTTTTTTTCTATTCTCTATTTATTTCCACTATAATTTCTATTATTACCTTTTGTACTTGCTTTGGGATTAATTTGCTTTTTTACTAGTTTATTAATGTGGATGGTTAAGTTGATTAGATATCTTTCTTTTTTTATTAATAAGTATTCATAAATATAAATTCTCTCCATGCACAGTTTTAACTGAATTCCTTAATTTTTGGCATGTTGTATATTCATCTTCATACATCTCAAAGTATTTTCTAATTTTTCTTTTTCTTCTTTAACCCACTGGAAATTTAATAGAGCATTGTTTAATTTCCACATATTTGTGAAGTTCTCTAGTTTGCATCTGTTATTTCTAATGTTATTACATTGTGGTAAGAAAACACACTTTTCATGATTTCTGCCATTTTAATTTTGTATAATTAATATGACTTTACATTTGTTAAGGCTTGCTTTATGGCCTAACATATGGTCTATACTGGAGAATGTTCTATGTGCACTTAAGAACACGTTTACCTCTGTCATTGGGTGGAGTGTTTTTTAGATGTCTATTAGGTCTACTTGGTTTATAGTGTTCAAGTCTTCTATTTCCTTGTTAATCTTATGCCTAGTCTTGCTATCCATTATTCAAAGTGGGGTGTTGAAGTTTCCAACTATTATTGTTGAATTATCTATCTGTCCCTTCACTTATGTCAGATTTTGCTTTATGCATTTTGGGATCTCTCTTACTAAGTACATATGTGCTTATAATTGTTATGTCTTCCTAATGATTGGCTCCCTTTTTCATTGTAAAGGGTTTTTTCTTTTTTTCTAGTAACAATTTTTATCTTAAAGTTTATTGGATCTGATATTAATATAGCCACTTCAGCTCTCTTTTGGTTATTGTTTGCATGGTATAAATTTTTCCATTCTTTTATTTTCAGTCAGTGTCTTTGTATACAAAGTGTATCTCTTACAGGCAGGACAGAGTTGGATCATTTAAAAAAAAAATTCCACCAATTCCTGCCTTTGGATTGGAGTGCTTAACCCACTTATATTTAATGTAATTACTGGTGAGGTAAAGTTTAGATCTCCTGTTTTGCAATTTGTTTTCTACATGCCTTATGTCTTCTTTGGTTCTCTATTCCATCATTACTGCCTTCTTTTATGCAAAATAGGTATTTTTCTTGGGTACTATATTCATTTCTTGGTTGTTTATTTTACTGTGTTAGAGATATCTTTTAAAATTTTTGCCCTGGGGATTACAGGTAACATCTTAATTTAAAACCATCTAGTTTAGTTTAATGTCAACTTAATTCCAATGGTATACAAAAATTTTGTGTCCAGAATCTGGATGTAGAATTCTTGGTTGACAGCCTCTTTCAGCACTTCGAATATATAACCCCGCTGCCTTCTGGCCTCCATTATTTCTGATGCAAAGTCAACTCTTAATCTTATTGAAGATACCTTGTATATGATTCCCCCCCCTCTTGCTGACAACTCCACAGATTAAAGAGTACAGTTTAAGAACTGCATTGAAGGCATTGAATACTCAAAGTTCATAAACAATAGCTCTGACCTTTCAGTAGGACTTTCTAGGCCCATCGTTTTAGTGCTTTAAAATATAGATTGTGTTTATCTAAATTGCATAGATTTCTATTTTATTCCCATTATTAAATAGTGTGATTGGTACTATGTGTACTAATCACAGTATCCATGAGATCTTTTCTTAGACTATAATTTCTTTGAGGACTGAGTCTTCAGTGTATTCAGTTATTAATACCTCATGTCTTGTAAAGTGTCTGGTACTTTTGTTACTTACTCAATTTAGAAAATATATTAAGAACCTAGTATATACCAATCACTGTGAATTATACAAGAGATATAAGATGGAAAAAAGTCTAGTCTTGAAGCCCTCATTTCTCTTAGAAATTTAATGAGTAATCTTCATTTGTATCATCAACACATTATACTCCTTTAAGTGTTTAAATGTTCCTGCATCTTACTGAGTACTATGAGTAACCAGAGAGACCGAATGAGACCATCATAGAACATTGAATGTAAAGTATCACAGTGTGCTTAATTTGTACATTTATGAAAATTGCATAGAGATCCATAGAGAGACTGGTTCCAGGTATCAGAATTATCACTACATTTAGCTGAAATGATCCAGCTAATTTGCAAGTTCATCAATAATAATTGCTGAGTCCTTTTAATACTGAAATATTATAAAAATTTAAATATAAATAAAGAATATAACATGCTAAGTAAATTAAATACAAATTAAGTTATTAAATATAAATTAGGAAAAATATTTTGCTGTCTTCCAGAAAGTTCAGTTATTAAAAATATCCTAACTTGCATGTAGATTATTATGTTCTTCAATTGAAAGAGACAGAAAACTTTATGGAATTTTTAATTGACATATTAAAATTGTGTCTTTAATTGACACTTTAATTGTGTCTTTTCTGTAAGAGTAGGGTATAGAATATAGTTTCAGAATTAGCATTTCATGACAACAGGAATATTCCATTCCCATGGGTAGAAGAAGGAGGCGTAGTTGAATACATGAAATGGATGTCATTTGAAGGAATACACAATGACTAAAAAAATGATTTTTATGTTTAAGGATCAAAAATGTCTTAGCTGAGGCTGCTGTAAAAAAATACCATAGATAGACTGAGAGGCTAAAGCAATAGACATTTATTTCACACAGTTCTGGAGGCTGGGAAGTCCAACCAAGATCAAGCTGCTGACATATTCAATTCCTGGTGAGAGGCTTCTTCCTTGTTTACAGATGACCGCATTCTAGCTGTATCCTCACATGGCAGAAAAAAATATTTTCTTAATTTATATTTAATAACTTAATTATATTTAATTTTCTTCTTATAAGGACACTAATCCCACAATGGGTCCCTACCTTCATGACCTCATCTAAACCTAATTACCTCCCAAGGGATCCATCCCCAAATACCATCACAACAGGAAATTAGGGCTGCAACATATGAATTTGGGGGGACAAAAACATTTGGTCCATAACAAAGCATAATGTAAATGAACATATAGTTTTATAACTGAATGCAGAGGATAATTCTTGAGATTTAACATTTTATAAGCATTGAGGGGAAAAAGATAATCAGAAAAGGAAATGAAAGACATTGGTTTGGTCCTCGAGTTTAGTTTCCAGTTTAGTGTCCAGGTGGAAAGACAGAACAATCACAGAACACAGTGTCATATGCATCCCACAATATCAATAATGTGATGCTTATGATGTGGATATACTGGAGACCACTTTTGGAGTTTACCTTTGATATTTTGAGGGAATCCTTTCTAACAGCTCTCCCCTATCCCCTACGCACCTTGTCCTAAAAATGAATTTCTGTGCTTACAGGAGAACATATTATCCGAATGAATGAGCAAATACTTTCCAAATATCAAGGTTAAAGAGTGTTTATTTGCAGTCTTGTTTTATGTAGGTTTTAACAATTTTTGTTTATAACTTTATACAACTGCTTAATTTGACTTTTTATTACCATATCATCCTCAGGTTCTCTTAATAATATCATAAAATATAAAACCAAATATGTGTATTAATAAAATATATTTCCCCTTTAACATTTAACATATGCTTTATGATAGGTCTCTCATGGTATCTCTCCATGTATTTATGTTTATGAAACCTTAACATAAAGGGAGTTTCTGTAAGAACACTTAAAATATAGACTCTCAGCAAAATTCCTCCTTCATTAACACCCTTTCGAGGCAAGAGAAAACATATTATATGTAGAGCAAGTTTAAAACCTCACATTTTGTTCATATTAGGATTTGCTTTGATTTACTTGTTTTTTTTAAGTAAATGAATACAATCCAGGGATTGATGATACAACTCTGGGTTTTCTTGATGCAAATTTATAGAATATTTAAGATGTTTAAGACCACACTTGTTTAACTAAGTATTGGATCCATCTTTGAAACCCAGTTAGCTATAAAATTTATGTGTCTCCAAACTCTATCTTCCAACACTGAGAAAATCTGAGACATGCTGTGAGCACCTTCATTTCACATGATTGCTTTGAAATGACTACTACAGGCTTCTATTAAGGAGGCATTGTGGAAAGAACAGTTTAAAGAATTATAGTGGGGAAAAGTCATGGAATTTGATACTACTACTTATTAATTGCTCTAGGTGCTGAATGTGAAACTTAATTTGTCTTAATCAATGTGAGGTGAAGAGAGCACAAATTAATTTGACATGCAGATTTCATGCTTTCGTAATGATGCTGAAAGTATTCTGGTCCCAAGAAAAAAGCAGTATATTCATTTCATAGCTCAGTGACTGTACTATGTCCTGTCTGTAGCAACATCGTACACATCTTTCTTAAGGCTGAACTGGGTGAAATCTCTAATCTAGTCCTATTGGTCTTCTTGATAATAAACTGATAAAGCGAAACTGACCTCTTGCCTCACAGCCCTTGGGACTAAGCATGTCATATACCACAGTGCGGGGTCAGGAAGCAGCACATTGATTCTGGAGATAAACTTACAAAAATTAACTGTACCTTAGCTAGCAGTAGTCCTCAAACAAAACTTTGAGCCTTTTCTCACTACTTTCTGAGTCCTTAGTGAAAGCGAAGAAATCCTTGACTTCTCCACTTCTGACGTCTACAGATATGATAAGCATGTGATGAAACTGTTCCTTTTACAGTTTGAACAGCCTTGTTAAATTAGTAATTATGTGTGTGTGTTCCTGTTAAGAAAAAGTTACTGTGAACAGAGAGCTCAGTATTTTGAAATCTGTACTCCCTTAAAACATTGCAGGTATTTTATTAATGTCTATGACTCAGTTTTCCCTTTCAGAAAAATATAGAGAGCTAAAAATAGAGGAGAGAAACAGACCTGCCTAACATAATGCCTGTTCAGTTAACAGCTATTTACCATAATAGCTCCTGAATATTTTTACTATGTTTTCAACAAAATCTTCTTTTGTTCCAGTATGATGACTTTTCAGTTAAAGGCACACTAAATTAATATGCTATAAAAAGTGATACTTTGACATTTTAATTTCAGGCAAAGACACAGTCAATAATTTATTAGACAAAACAGTTCCTAGAAAAATAGTAGAAAAAAATAATTGAATTGTATCCCATGTCTGGATAAACCCCAAATATTTTTCTTTTGTATGTATGCCAGTAAAAGGGATGAAGAAATAGCATCTTTTGTTTACTCTTGCATCTCTTGTGCATGTGAACAATTTCCATGTATTTCAGTGCTCTTATGTTTGATTGGCTTTTCTGTTTTGCTCTAAATGTATTAAGTGAGGTTTGAGTGCAGGATAACCGTGAGCCGCAGAGAGGGTGAAAAATTGGCAATGTGAAAATGGTGCAGTGAAAGAATGCACCACCCAAAAAAAGCCTGCATCTCATATTTTTTTCACAACTACTATCTTTTCCTTCTTAAGAATAATAAATTTATGTTGCATAACTTTTAGGTAAAATACATATTCTTTTGCAAATTGTTTTTTCCTTATATAAACATATTTTATTCTCAATTGATTTTTTCTATGTGTGAATATATTTGTGTATCTATATATATGTAATTTTTCAAAACTTTTCACTTAGTGATGAGGTTTCCAGCAATGAATTAAGGCCCTTAAGCAAGAGATGGATGAATTCCAAAGGTCATGGTGAAGAATATTTTTATTTCTTTTGATCTAGAATCATACTTTGATTCACAGTCTGAAACACTCTTCATGATGAAATGAGATATTCCATCCAACTCTGCCTCCAGTGTTTTCTATATAATTCTCTCAGGTGAAGTCATTTTACTTTTGTAAACCCTTTCATCCAATTCATCATCCATACCAAGATTCATAGCACCTATGAGATCTTAATTTCAGTAATTATTCAGATATTAAAAAAGTAATTATTGAACACTCTTGCTGTGTCAGTAATCACTCTAGGTGGTCGGGGATATGCTTAGTAAATAAGACAAACAAGATCCCAGTCCTCAAGAAAGAAGAACATACCAAGTTTTAATAGGTGCTAAAAACAACATGCTGGTGAGATAGAGAATAACTGTGTGAGAGAACTTATTTCTGGTCATACTATCCTATACTTGCAACTTTCTTACTTCTTTATTTCTATCACTTTGATCACATCCGAATTTTCATTTCATAGATATTTTCATTTTCACATAGTGTATCACTACACCCATTATCCAGTTTCACTTATTTTCTTATATAGTAGAGCTTCTATAATTCAGTATGTCAACTACTTTCTAACTAACTTTTTCATTTCCCATATTTTTCTTTATTTTTCCTTTGCCCTTCTGACAACCAACCTTGGACTAAAACTATGAACTACTTTCTGGAGAAGAATTATACCATGCTGACTGACCCATTAAAATGTATTATCTCTATCTTCAGTTAGGCCTTTAGCATTTCTCAGCCATCTTTGTATTTGTCTCTGATCAGCTGTTTGTTCCTGGTTCCCATATTGCTATTGAACAACATAATTGCTTTTCTCATAATCTCTACCCCTGCTCCTTAAAGTAACAGGTGATTTTCTTACTTAAAAAAAACAAAAAACTAGATATAACATATAAACTTTCTCAGTGGTGTGCTCTTGATATCAATGACATTTTCAGCTAGTTCTCATCTTCTTTTTTCTGCCTGCCCTGCACATTTTAGAGGGAGTAATGTCCTTCCTTCAGTTTACTTATACTATATCCATACATCCTTCTTTCTTTCCATGGGCATTTCCCCATCCATAATGCAACTTTTTCTTCTAAGCAAGTACACATGCTTATACCACTCTGGAGAAAAAAATAATAATGATAATGAAATTCTCAACATTTATTCCTATTTCATTTTGGTGTTTTTCCTTCTTCATTTCTCCTTTGAATTAAATGTAATTGGGAAGAGTTTATTGAGTGACCTTAAAGCTTGAGGCTATGGGGTGCTGCAAGCCAGATGATTCTGTGGTCACTGTAGGGTGGAGTCTGTCAGGCTGACCAGAAACTTGTGTTCACTGGCCAACACCCGTCTCCCCTGGGCAATGCTAGAGGAAAACAGAGTAACCCTTACTTTTTGGCTGAACCTTTTATAACCTCACCCTTCAGATAGCATAAGCCTGCTTAGTTTGAAACCTCACTAAACTAACTTGGGTATTACTAAATGTCCAGACTCATATTTATAGATAATTACCTTATTTTCATTTATAAATTCCTATATTTCTGCATAAAAATTATTATGTTGATACTTTAAACTCTAGGTTTTGTGGTTTTTTTTGATAGCTATGTAATGTAAGATTAGACAGTATTCAAATACTTATTTACTAAATTTCCTGATGGTGGACATTTAGGATATCTCTTTTTTTTTTTTGTAATGAAAAACCACTCAGTTATAAACATTCTTATTCATGAATTCTTGTATTAAATATCTGCTTTCACTGTAGAATTTCATTTGTTTATGTTTATTTCATTTGCCAGTCTGTATTTTCCCTTCAGCTACTTTCAAGTTTTGTCATTGTCTTTGGTTTCTGTAGTTATATTAATATCTGTCTAGGTATCTATCCTGCTGCATGTTTGTTTCTCAAATCTAAAAATTCATGTGTTTCTTCAATTATGGAAAATTCTTAGCCATTATGTCTACAAATCATTTTTTATCTTAGCCTTTTAGTTCTCCAGAATCTCTCTTTAGGCCTTATTCTGTTTTTCATGTTTCTTAATCTCTCTTTTATTTAGTTAGTTTATATCTTAATGTTAGAGTCTAGATTTCTTTATATTTTTACTTATCTCTAATCTGCTGTTTCACCCAGCTATCCAGTTTAAAAAGTTTAAAGCAGTGTTTCTCATGTGTAGATTTTAATTTTGCTTCTGAAACTTCTAAAACTAAAGGTACTCTATCTCCATATCTTCCTGCTCTAAACCATGAACTTTCTTGATTTGGGGAAATATATCTTTATTTTAAAAAGCTCTGATATAACTTTGATTATTTTCTCCCTTGTACTCTCTCTTCATCATAGATGACAGACGGAATTTCTGGAACTAATCTCTGTGAATCTCAATTTGGTTTTTTTAGTTAATCATTTTGTTTATTTTCATCTTATTTTTCCAGAGACTGCCCTTTAACTGTTATAATTTACTAATCTTTTTCAGCTAATTCCTAAGGTATTTATATGCAAATGACTGTTTTAAGTTCTAAAGTCCATAATCTTTTTTTTAATAACTACAGTGTCATGGATTTAATATTCTTTTTAACCCACTAGATGTATTATTTACAGGTTTTACATTTTTGTTATTGTTCTAATAACTGTTTTCTCTGTTAGCTCTTCTGATTATTGAGTTTGGTGCTCATCTAATAATATTTTTAAAACTTTGCTTATATGCTCATCTTTGTTTTTGAGTTTTCCCCTAGTTATTTTCTGGCACTCTACTAGTTTCTCAAATCCTTACTCAGTGGGTCATGAATAATGGTGAGATGTGTTACCAGACACTAGAATTTTGACTTCTGGGTATTAGACCTCATTGCTTTTCCGGAGTCTTGCCATAGGCCTGTCACTTCAATGAAAATTGCTATCACTATTGCTCCAGTGCAAGGGCAAGTGATTCTATTGCCAACACTTAAGTACGGTGTTCAGTAAGGGGCTGACCTACACAGCTGATAGGGCTTTCTCAAACTCTCTAGTCTTCTGATAGTACTTTGCTTATTTGTATTTCAAGTATATTGCAGCTCTTTTTTTTATTAAAAAATTATGTACTTTGAAGCTAGAGATTTAAGACTATGAGTTATGCTTTTGTAATCATTTTACCAATTTAATCTGTTATTGTGTTTTCATCACAATATCATTAAGAATAATTAAACAATCCTTTTTTCTTTAACACAATTGATTTTTCTGTTGCTAAGTCCTCTTAAATTGTCTCCTAATTTCGAAAGCTTCTTTACCCCTTGTTTCCTTTCTTTGACTCATGTGACTTTTGGATTCTCCTTCCCTAATTTTTTTTTAGTTGGTTTGTTTATATGTTTTACTTCACTTCTGACACAATTCTGTCTCTCTGTATTTTTTTTTCTTTTTTTGCCTTCTAGTAATTTTTATTTTTATTTTACTTTTTTTTGGTCATGTAAAAAGCTTGAACATATTTACTGTATACAGTTCAATGAGTTTGGGGTAAGTATACACCCATGAAAACAGCACCACCATGAGGGCCATAGATATATCCATCAACTCCCAAAGTTTCCTCCCAACCCCTTTATTATTATTATTATTAATTTTTTTCTTTGGAAATAACAGTTAATATAAGGTCTACCTTCTTAGAAAATTTTAAGTATATAATACAGTATTGTTAGCTGTAGGCACTATGCTATCCATTAGATCTTCACACTTGAAGATTTATATATTTGCATAACTGAAACTCTCCATATCAAAAGGGAAGATGTAAAATTGTCTCTTTTTGCAGTTGACATAGTCATATATAGAGAATCCTAAATACTCTACTAAAAAACTCTTTGAACTGATAAATGAATTTAGTAAAGTTAGAAGATACAATCAGCATACAAAAATCAGTTGTGGCTCTGTATACTAACCATGGACTATCTGCAAAAACATATTAAGAAAAGAATCCCATTTACAACAGCATCAAAAATAATAAAATACCTAGGAACAAATTTAACCAAGAAGATGAAAGATCGGTACACTGAAAACTATAAAACTATGATGAAAGAAATTGAGGACAGAAATAAATGGAAAGACACATGATGGTCATGGATTTGAAGAATTAATATTGTTAAAATATCCATACTAACCAAAGTGATCTCCGGATTGAATCCCTATCGAAATTCCAATGGCATTTTTTCAGATACAGGAAAAAAAAAGAACAAAACAGTCCTAAAATTCATGTGGAATTACAAAAGACCCTGAGTAGCAAAAGCAAGCTTAAGCAAAAATAACAAAGCTGGAGGTATCACACTTCCCGATTCAAATTATATTAAAAGCTATAGCAATGAAAAGTGTATGGTACTGGCTTAAAAGTTGACATATAGACTAATGGAACAGAATAGAGAGCACAGAAATAAACCCATACATGTACAGTCAACTAACTTTTGACAAGGGCTCCAAGAATACAAGGTGGGGAAAGGATAGTTTGTTCAAGAAATAGTGTTGGGAAAACTGGGTATCCATTTGCAAAAGAATGAAATTGGACACATATCTTATACAGTACAAAAATCAAGTCAAAATGGATTAAAGACTTAAATGTAAGACCTGAAACCACAAAGCTCCTAGAAGAAAACATAGGGGAAAAACTCCTAGACATTGGTTTTGGCAATGATTTTTTTTGAATATGACACCAAAAGCCCAGGTAACAAACACATAAATAAAAAGTGGGACTACATCAAACTAAAAGATTTCTTCACAGCAAAGAAAATAATCAACAAAATGAAGAGGCAGTCTACATAATGGGAGAAAATATTTGCAAACCATATATCTTATAAAGAGTTAATATCTAAAATATATGAGAAACTCCTACAACTCAGTAGCAAAAAAAAAAAAAAAAGTACCTGATAAAAATTGGGCAAAGTCTTAAACAGACATCTCTGCAAAGAAGACATACAAATGGTCAATAGGCATATGAAAATATGTTCAACATCAGTAATTATTAGGAAAATGCAAATCAAAACCACAATGAGATTTTATCTCATGCTTTTTAAAATGCCTTTTATTAAAAATACAGCTACAAATGTTAGTGTTGGAGAGGATACGGAGCAGAAAGAACCATGGTATGTGCTGTTGATAGGAATGTAAATTGGTACAGCCATTATGAAAGACAGTTTGGAGGTTCCTCAAAAAATGAAAAATAGAACTGTCATATGATTCAGCAACCTCACTTCTGGGTATGTATGTAAAGGAAATGAAATCAGGATCCTGAAGGTAATATCTGCACTCCCGTGTTCATTGCAGCACTATTCACAGTAGCCAAGATAAGGAAACAACCTACATTTCCGTCAATGGATGAATGGATAAAGAAGATGTGATATATACCAGGGAATATTAGTCAGCCTCAAAAAAAGAAAGGAAATCCTGCCATCTGAGACAACATGGATGGACCCGGAGAACATTATGCCAAGTGGAATAACCCAGACAGAGAGTCAAATACTGTATGATCTCATTTATATGTGGAATCTAAAATAGTCAAGTTCATAGAAGTGGAGAACAGAATGGTTCTTTCCAGGATTTCGTCGGGGCAGGATGGGAAGATGATAGTCAAAGGATACAAAGTGATACAACTCTTCTGAATCACCTAATTTTTTCTCAGAAGTTTTTCTCATCATTTTTCTCCATGTTAATAAATGATAAAAATACCCAGAGTTTTATTCCTCAATTGGTCATCATTGTTTTTCATATTTAACAACCATCCATGATAATTTGCTCAACATAAATGAATTACCATGTAAACCTAGATCTTATTATCTAGAACATCTTCAACTCAGTTACATACTCTAAATTATTACCCATTAATCTTGTGAATTTGTTTTAAATATATGATCACATTACAACTTTGCAATTTCTAAACTTCTTACTTTAGATTCCGGGATTGTGAGAATTCCTCTATAAATACTAATAACAAAGTAATAGAAACAATATACCTGTAATAAAAACATGTCCTTATAACAGTTAATGTCTGAGGAGTTCATGAGATCTGAGTAATTGAAACTACTGTAATATTATTTCAGACATAAAACACCTGCAAAAAGAGCCATGGTTATCAAAAATAAATATTATTCTAAATAGCAAAGGCCATGCCATATTTTGTCCAACTATTTGAATTTTACCTGAAGGAAACATTAACTTGGAGGGACTGGTGTAGTATAGGTACTATGCCAGATATGTATGACAGATTATACCTTGCTGATGGTACTGTTCTCATCCAAAATGGCATCCAGAATAGTCGTCACTAATGGCCATGTATTCCTTGCATACAATTCTGGCAACTGAGTAGAATACTCTGTGTGGGTTTTCAGAAGCAGAATATTTACATTCTTGATATGAGGGACACTCTACTTTCATTTCTGAGTCTCTGTGGTTTTCTGTTCTCTGTCATCATAAGCTGTTTGCAATTTCTCTGGGCATTGAGCCATTCTGGTGTGGTGTATGATCTGTTTTGTTCAGCAGTTTCTCATCATGCAAAGATGAAATGCCTTTTTTAATCAGTCATTTAAATTATTGTTTTCCTCTTGTGATGGATTTTTGCAGCTTCTGTATTTACTTTATTACTAGTGACTAAGGCATGTTTTCTCATCAGGAGCCCATCAGAGGTTTGCATTTAGTATTACTTCACCATCATTCAGCACTCCATTCTTGACAATATCTCTAAAAGCGAGGCAAGGAGTCTGTGGGTTAAATAGTTTCAGTGAAATAACTCCTGCCTTCCTCATAGCCTCAGACTGCACTGCAAATTTTTTTAGGCTACTACTACCTATATTAACACAGTTAATTTATTTCCTGTGTCCTGCATTTTATATGGTTGTGGTTTTGCCTTGAACAGAAAGAAAGAAGCTATAAAGTAACGTTAACAGTTTTCTTCCCATCTTTTCTTTCCAAACTCAAATATGGGTATAAATTTCTTGTGGACAGCTAAACTTATCCCTGAAGATTTAAGTGAGTGAATAAACTATAGCCAAACTTTTGGAAATTTCTCTAAATCAACTGAGGATCTTACATCATTCACCAAAAAAAAAAAAAAAAAAAAAGGAAAGAAAGAAACCATAAAAATTTTGAGATATATTCTTAATAGCTGTATTTCTTCTAAATTTTCTTCTTAATTAATTTCAATGGACCCAAATTTCTTCATTCATTCATAAAGTTAAATAACTGGAAAGAAATTTTGAGTGTTTTTAAATCCCATCCCCATTCTTCAGATAGAACCACTTGGAAATTGTCGTGGAAGATAAAAATCTGTCCTGTTTGTTAAAGATCCTCAGAGGTGAAAAGTCCACTTCCTTCTTTAATAATTATTCTACATCTCTCATCTCTTACTGTCAATATTTTCTAAGGCCTAACTAAAATTTTGATAATAATTGAAGTTTATGTCACTTATTCAGAAGCAAATATAACAATTTTTTTCCAGCAAGTCACAGTGCTAGTGTATTTCAGTCAGACACTGATCTTGCCATTATAAAATGTTTTAGCCTTCTAAAATAAGCTAAGTAATTTAAACAGCTGTGGAAACTCATGACAAAAAATATGCACGTAGTGGCATTATTGTTCATAGAAATGTTCAGTTCCTTTCAGTTGGAAGGACAAGGACACACTCTTGTGAAGAGCTGAGTTGAAGATGTGTCAGTGCTTGAAGAAGAGTTATATGAAACCCAGGGCATTAGGACGTATTAGTTAAGATCTAAGATGCCAGAAGAAAGAAGTTGGAGTTTATTCTGGTAGGAGCAGAGCAAAAGCTTATTTGAATCCAAGTTCTGTTTTATAGCTTCAGGCAATCTACAGAAACATCTCTAAGCCTCAGTTTCTCATCTATAATCTAATGATAATAACATATAGATTTCAACATATTTGTGAGGATAAAGTGAGATAGAATGTTCAAGGTGTTTATTACAGTTGTTTTTTTTTTTTTTTTGCGGTACACGGGCCTCTCACTGTTGTGGCCTCTCGGCTCTGGACGCGCAGGCTCAGTGGCCATGGCTCACGGGCCCAGCCGCTCTGCGGCATGTGGGATCTTGCCGGACCGGGGCACGAACCCGTGTCCCCTGCATCGGCAGGCGTACTCTCAACCACTGCGCCACCAGGGAAGCCCTTATTACAGTTTTTGACACATAGAAAGTGATCAGTAAAAGAAAAGGAAGATGATAATCAATAATGATGACATTATAATAATATTTTATGGTGGCAATAGGAAACCATCAAAAAATTTTGAGCAGTGTGATTATAGCCATATTTCAAGAAAATTAATCCAACAGTAGTATGTAACTGTAACTAAACAGTGGAGATACAGGAAGTAAGGGGCTTAGGTTTATAAAAAATAGATATTTTAAAGGCTCAATTAAGGATAATGACAATAATGAAGATGGATATAGGGAAGATTATGGAGACAATATTAAATCAAGGAAAAAAGTTTTTCATTCTAAGTATAGTGAAGTTTTATATATTTAATTAGTTTTTATTTTTTAAAAAATCCAATTCCTTTTGCTTACTGCTTATATTTTGTAAACTATTTGGTCACCCCTGAAACTTGCCCTGTCTCGCTTGTGCTGTGGATTAAGTAATTAAAACCTTCATCTCGATCAGTTTTCATAAAGCTTTTCAAAAGTTGGCAGTTGGCAGTTCCTATCAATTGAATAATTGAATTTCACAAAATTTAATTTAGGACACATATTAACTAGTAAATAGATCATAATAAATTATAACTTTACTTTCCTATAATTCTTTCAAGAAATAGTCATTTCTAGCACATGAATGGAAGGAAGAATTTCTTCAGGGAAATTCCTCTACAACAGAGTAGTGTAAACTTCATTGAATTTTGGTAAATGTATTTCATAGCAGTTGAGAATTTATCCTCAGGTATCAAAAGGACTTATGTTTAATTCAAACACCATCATTTACTTGAGCAAATTTACTTTTTTATTTAAGTCGTAGCTTATTTATCTGTAAGTTAGAGGTAATGAGAGTACTCAACTCATAAGGTTGTTGTGAGGATTAAATAAAATATATATTTATCACATTGCCTGGTACTCAAGTACGCAATAGTATAATTGCTATTATTATCATTAACATTAAGCTTCAAAGGATGGTAGATACTCTCCATTTGTTGGCGCTGAATTGTTCATGGTCCTATTTTGCTCCATTTACTTTAATTCTTAACCATCAATATGTAAACGAATGAGAAATAAACTAGTTTTATCAAGTTTGTTTCTAAAAGGCTCAACGTTAATATATTATGTGTTGTCAAGATCCAAGATTGTTGAAGAATTGCAAAGATATTCAGAGTTCATGAATCAAATTCCTTCCATACTGGTGACTAGAAAGGAGTTAACCTCCAAATAATCTTGGATTCCATAGTAAAGAAATTGAGTTTAAAGACATGATCTCAGTTGACTTTGGACTCAACTCCTATTCTGCTTCCTGAGGGCAAATATGAAATCATTGTTATTGTTTTGAAATCTGTTGCTTTTCTTCCTCCTCTGACTGCTTAAATCTTACTACTAGTTTGGCTTTTAGTTAATCTCTCAAGAAATCTTGTTCCCAATTTATGCATATTAATAATCAGAGAGAAATAAGGCAGGAGGAACCCTCAAACAGATCTGTATCTAAACAGCATCAGACAGATGTCAGAGACTGCGTAATTTCCTTTGGTGGTCTGCTGTTGTGCTTATATTCCCTTATTTTCTGAAAGTAATGTCTGTCCTTGATCTCTCTGGCTGAACTTTAAGCTGATTTAATCTTGCTCTTTCCACTGTAGAGATCAAGAACATCTGGTTACCATCTCCTCCTTACTAATCTTTTACACATTTGAAAACTATTAATATATTATCACTAAATTTTTTCTCCTGCAAGCTAAATTATTTCAACTTCTTTAATCTTATCATTACTCAAAAGGCCTGTTTGCCAACTCCTTAATCATTTGTGTGGCTTGTGTATAGCCTCTTGTTTACTTCTCCAAGCTCACTCAAAATTAGTAACTTTGAAAAGACAGGATTTTCTGAAAATTATAGGCATCATTCATGAACAGGTGGAGAAATTATGCTTTCCAGAGTTTATGCTCTGGAAAAATTTTTAACTGTGACCTAAAATATGCTATATCACTTCTAGGATAATTCTTTCTAGCATGAGCTTAAAAAAAACTCCCTACTTCTATTATTTGTCCTCTCCCTCTAAATTCCATAAACTGCAATCCATACAGTCTTCAGAATGAATTGCACACTTAGAGGAAAAACTGTTTTAGCTAGAGACTTAAGATGTTTATATCAAATTATAAGTTTTATAATAACCCCAGAGTAAGAAATAGAAAAGACCATTAAGTGAAATTTTGGGTTAAACAAAATCATATATTAAGTGCAGAATCATTTATGAGTAAATCTTTCTCTCTGTTCTGTTCCCCCAAAGTCTCACCTTTAAAATTTTTCACAGAAGCTTGTGCTTTTTATTTATAGAATTTATCACAGTTTGGAACGTTCTATATCTTTATGTGGTTAACATCTAGACTCCCACCATACTTTAAGCTCCATGAGGGAAGGAGTCTTGGCTATTTTTCTCAAACTTGTATCTCTGGTGTTTAACATGTAGTAGATAATCTAGATATATTTGTTGATTGCATAAATGAATGATGTGTTATTTGTGGTTGCACCTGAAGAGATGTACAACTGCTATTTTCCTATTAAGTCTGAAACCATTTTATTTATTCCATTAAGGTACATGATTATTAAAAGGAAACACAGTCTAGGAGAAGATAATATTATGTCATTATTGAAAGTAAACATATTAACCCAAATTTATCTACCCATTCTTAAGAAGAAAGCAAAGACCTAAAAAAAAATGGGAGATAGCAGAGGTCAGTTCTGATGAGTGTGAGGTGGGAAAAGTAGATGAGAAATCAGTGGTCTTTTGCTACTTTAGTTGGAATCTGTAGCAGGAAGACCTAGATAGCAAGATATGTCTTCTTTGAAATGTCTTCTTTCTTTGGAATAAATTGATCTCGAGAGTTTTAGGGGTGGGGAGAGCACTATACGGCTGAGTAAAACTTTAGTAAAATAAATACTATAAAAGTGAATGGCTTTTTATCAAAGAGTCAACACCACGATTTTAAAATAACCCGTCTATAATAATTTATCTGCTTGTAGCAAATTTTCTATGATAAACATGCAAATAAAATATTCTCAGTCTCTATCACTACAGGATAATTCTCTTCACTTTCTAATCTTTTAGAGGAAGCCTATACATTTTGTTTACTTCTTGTTTCTGCAGGCTAGAAATGTAATTTCCAGCAATATTCTTATAATATATTAGCATAAATATACTATAAATATTTTGAAAAATAAGAAATAGTAGTAAAAATAATCTAAAACTTACTAGATTCTAGATTTCCTAGTCTTCATGCAACTCAAAAGAATTTACTATATCTCTAAAATATAAATTCTTATTAAAAATGCATTTATATAAAATACAATATGTCATGGAAATGATATGTGAAAATGGTATAGTACCAGACTAAGAATTAGAAAATGAGTTTTGTCAAGGCTGTGTCACTGATGCTTTGTAAAGTTGAACACATCTCTGACCTTTCCTATGTTTTAAATCAGGAAAATCACGAAACTGGTTTTCCTGATTTGAAATCAGTTTCAAATCAGGAAACTGATCTTACAAATACTTTAAAAGTTTCACAGGCTGGAAAATGTGTAATCTTTACTTTTCTCTGTCCTTTAATACCTGTGTAAAATGGCATCCTGTTCAGGTATGGAAATATCTCCTCTACTGTTTCCTTATCTCTATCAGTACACAAATACAGGCTCTCGTTACATTTTATATGAGATGGCAACATTCTTCTAAGTCATTCGCCTGCCTCCTTCCATGATCGCCTCTCTTTTTTCCATATCACTGCTGCCAAACTCAGCTTTTTGAAGCACTGGTTCTCTTCCCAATTGCCTTGTTAAGGAACTTCTAATAGTACATTACTACCTATTGATGCTGAGAGCTCGGCATTTGTGCACCAGTGCCAAATCAAATCTTGGAGACAGTTTGGGTGAAGTAGCAAAGAATAGTTTTATTGCTTTGCCAGACAGAGAGGGGCACAGTGAGATCCTGCCCTTGAAAACTGTGTGTCTCAAACTGGGAGGATTTAGTGAGGAGTTTTATAGCAATAGTTCAAGGGTGGGGTTGCTGACAAGATTAGGGTGTGTGCAGGGCCTGTACTCGTTTAAACTTCTCCCAGGTAATCTTCTTGATGAGCTTCTCTGGTTCCTTTAGTCTGGCCTCAGGTGGTCTTCTCTGCTATAAAGAATGCTGACATCTTCCATTTGCTGGGTTTTAATTCTATAAAGGGCTTAAAGACATTGTCATGTGTATCCCTTGAGTCGGAGCCAGTACCCTGCCCCAAGGCTGCACTATTGTTTCTTGGCTATTCCTCCCTTGACTCTGCATCCCTTCCCTTCCCCAGATTAGCAACTGTTCGAATCTGCCCTTTGGAACTCAGGGAAGGTCATGGAGGCTGGAGGCTGTTCCCTACAAGAAATGGGGGACACTGAAAGGCTTTTGTGCCCAGGAACCCCACAGGGTCCTGCTTGGTTTCACCGTCACATTGCTTTTTTTTTTTTTTTTTTGAAACTTTTGGACCTATCTTAAGCAGATACTGCATGTTGCTTTCTGAATATACATTTTCCCCTTATTCCTTCTTCTCTGATACATAAGTATGCCACTGTAGACTGTTAAAAATAAAATAGAACATGTTTTCCCAGGTCCCTTGTACATGGAGGTGACCATGTGACATAACTGGATAATGAGAGGTGAGTTTACTGGAAGCTTTCAGGAAGGTAGGTTTCTCTTTGCCTTTCATCTGTCTGGAACACAGATACTCTGATAGCAGTGCAGGAACTAAGTTGTAACCAGCTGGCTAAAGATGGTAAAACTGGCAGAACAGAAAGAGAGAAGGATCCAGGATGTAATAGTGCCTTAGAGCTTCCGTACTATCCCCAGGCTGTCTACCTCTAGATTTCTTGTTTCATGGGAAAAGTAATCCCTCTTTTGGTTAAGCCACTGCTATCAAGTCTCTGTTACACACAACTGAGCATAATAATAAACTGATACATGCTCCTGACCCAAGTCTCACCTTTTCTGTGAAGCCGCCTCTAACAAACCAACCAGTCTTTGATTTCTGCAGCACATAATGCTTTCTACTACACTACATTAAACCGTTATTTGTTCTGTAATTTTGTTCCCTTGTAATTTTGTTAACTTTAACACTCTGCTAGATTGTACATTCTTTAAGGGCTGGGGCTATTCCCAAATTTATTAGAATATAAATTCCTGAGAGGCAGAGGCAAATTTTACATCCAAATCTATTCACCACTTTTCTCTTCCGTCAGCACCACTTGTACATCGTAAGTACTCAAAAGAGACTTTGGGTATATGTGTGTGTGTGTGTGTATATATATATATAATATATATGAGATTTTAATTAACTCAGTGATTAATGCTTAATGATATTTATTCTAAATTTATTTCTTTAATCAAGAAATTTATCCTTTAGCCATATCCGTTATTGGGGATGTTCTCACTCCAAAATGTGTAGCAGATAATTAAAATAAAACAAATCTTGTATGCTCAATTTTTTTTCCTCTCTTGTAATTGTATAGGAATTTTGTGAGGAATTATAGATGAAATTGAAAACAAAATTAACCTCTATGTCTGGTTATTGCCCAAAATCAGGTAAAACATAATGCAAAAATAATAAATTAACATGTTTGTTTATACTTCTATCCCCAATCAATTACCTTTGAAGAAAGGGATACTTGAAGTACAAACCTTTGAAGAGTGAAACAGCTACAACTTAAAGATTTTTCTGACAATCTTAAGTCTTTCTAATAAAGAATCTTGTGTATTATTTTAAAACTCTAATCACTCTCTCCTAGGTCTGGGTGAACAGATTGTGTTAGTATTAAAATCACAGCAGTCATTCTAACATAAAAATCACCAAGGGAAAAATGAAGATATGAATGCAATAGGATTTTTTCACACTCTATAAAGTTTTCCTCTTGTTAAGCTTTAAAGATTTTCTAGTGTGTGCCCATATTAGCACTATTTCTAAAACATCTGACGGTTGTTACACTGCCTATAATAAATGAACTAGTATTGAAGATAGAGAATGTGCCTACACTAGCCATTTAAAATGAAGTACTTTGGAGAAAGTGGAATTGCTTCCTTCCTAAGAAAGCCTTTACCATCTATATAGGCACTTACTGTTTTATGTGCTTTGTATTGTGCAAGTTTGGAATATGTTATTTTGTGTTCAGTCCTCTTAATTTTACAAAGCACACTCCTGCTCTTGTTGGAAGAGAGTGGTCTGAAGTCTATGGCAATGCTAACATAAGCTTGGGCTTATGTTAGCCCATAACATAAGGCCCAAGTATCACACTACTTGGGCCTTACTTGGTTTCCTGACTAATCACCTGTGAATGCCCACTCACATATCTCTCCCCTACACTCACCATCTTCTCTACCTTACCTTTTGTGTTTTGTGCTGGATTAGGCCCATGCTATAAAGTTCATATTGTTACATTATTAGCTTGATGAGTAAACTTGAATCTTTCTGGAAAAAGGTCTTTCGGATTCTGTGGGTGGGTAGTGAACCAGGATATTATGAGAACTTTTCCCTGGCACAATATACCAAAGGCAAATGGAGGCAAAGAAGTGTAGATCCTTCCCTCCTAAAGCTGGTTGTCTGTGGCAGTTCCGTGGCTCCACGGCTTCATGGTCTCTGTGAAGACCAGGAGGCAGAAATGTCCAGATGAGCCTCATCAATTTGTATAGCAGCTCTGATTGGCTGAAGCTTCTTATTAAGTGTCTTTGCTTTGGAGTAGTGAAATGAATCATTCATCTATTACTTCAGAGTTTAAGCTGTACCCCTTTTAAAGCGATCTGCTCCTCCATAATTAAAAAAGGAAACCTTGTATTAATACTATAAAGAGTATGAGTTTAGGAAATAAAGTAATCTTTAGGCTAATTACATTTCCTAAATCTAAAATACTCAAAGGTCCATGTGATTTTTACTCTTTACCTTGGCCTTTGGTGATCAGTAAGACGTCATTAAGAATCTCAGAGCAAGTGATACTCACAGGTCCTTATAGAATTAAGAGGATTTGGGCCATTAGGAGGTTCTGGCCATAAAACCCAGATTCAGATGCAGAACTCCAATCCTTGAAGTGACCTCATTCAGTAAACAAATACTCCATCCCAGAAAGACTTGTTATATGGTGGGTTATCAAGTCAGATACTCAGGTACAAGAACTTGACACACCAGAAGGGTTTCTTTTTCAATGTGTGCCCAGAGCTTAAAGTTAGGGTCAGATTAGCCCCAAGGAAGCTTCAGTTTTGAAACAGAGCTAAATAAATTCATCCATATTATAAACATGACTGATTTGTGAGTATATATTTGGGATCAAGGTGATGAGCGATTCAGTGGCTAAAACTAGGTGTATATATGTGTGTGTTTAGGTCCATGTGTTGAAATACTGCACATGCTTAGGCTTTTGACAGCTTCTGCTCCCCACCAAATATTCAACTTGGATAATAGAGATATATTTTTCAAAGATATTTACATTTTGCCTACCTACTTGATAGCATTGTATTTGGAAACGACATTAATTTTCTGAAAATACAAACTACTTGTGTGAAACTCATAAGTTTTCCTCTGATTTTTAAGTGTATATAAATCATTATTATTATCTCTAAAAGGTGGTTCTCAGGGTCAAATTCTGCCAGCAGAACAGCAACAGAGATAGAGTGCATGGTAAATACAGCTGCAATCCTAAAACTGCACACACATCTTTAATGCTTTCCTTTGTACTTTTTGTTGGTGACCAGTGTTGAGGGAAAGTGTCTATTTGTATGGTAAACTTTGCTTTCTTATCTTTCCTAATTTACTAGCCACAATGAGGTTAGCTTACTTGGCGATGATTGCACAATTTTCTTACTTCCTATAATGCTCTCTGTGATAACAAGGATAATCATGAAGATCTGAAGGTGCTTTCTGTGATTTAAAAACAAAACCAGATCGTTAGTTGTTCTGTTAATTGAGGGCTTTGCAACTAATTTTCTCCTACTTTACTTCTTCTGTATCCATGAAGTCTGTACAATGCCATCCATATGGTTTTAAATTTTTTAAATTTTATTTGTTTTACACATGAGACTCATCACTAAATTGTAAACATCTCACGGGTAAAAATTAATGTTTTTGATGTGAGGGGGTAAGTAAGTGAATAAGATTTTATCCACATACCATGGTGTTTTAAGACCTAAGTCTAACCCTCTCAGAAGCAAGTAAATGGGAGGATACTGAAAGGTTCTGAGAAATCGAAAGTCAAATAAATGGTTGTTATTTCATTGTTCACTGCTGTTTGCTAACCCCACTGTCTGTGGCTGAGATATCAGTCAAAAAGCATCTCCCGAGGACAAATCTAGTTGTCGTATTTCTATATCCATGGATAGAATGTTCACTACCTGCATGTTGACTTTAAATATAAATTGTCTCTCTGAAAATCAAACAAAAACATGATGACTTGTCACTTTTGTTTTTCTAGCAAATTAGGAAAATTAAAAAGAAAAGTTTAGTGACACTTATTTTTGAAAAGAGTGGGGAGCAATAGGTACTCCAGTATAGTTTTGATAGGTGTATATATTGGAACAATATTTTAGAAGTCAGTTTTTATCTATAAAAATTTCCCAAACTTTATTACCCAATAATCTTAAGAAACTGTTCTACAAAAATAATAACATGAAAAATAGAAAAAGTAGAAAAATATGTGCTGTAGCATTTGTTGTAGTCTTGATTTTAATAAAAATGGGAATCTGTCTAAATTGACTTTAGTAGGAAATTGGTTGAATAAAGTATGAACATACATGCAATGTACTATATCAATTAAAAGGAATGAATCTGTGTATATACACTAATTTAAAAAGGTGTACACAAAAGGTTTTAGCTTTAAAAAGCATCAGGAATAGTTTGATTTCATTGTGTTGAAAAACTTTGAAAAAATTTATGTATACATACACAAATTTGTGTATATCTGACTTATTTACAAAATATAAGAAATATGAATTTTGCAGGCCTAGAGAGAAATTTGGAATAATGTATATCAAAAACTTAGAAATTATTCCTTTGGTGGAGAAACACCAAGGCAAATTTCATTTACTTCTTTTATTTACAATGGGTAATTTTTACTTTTGGAGGCATTTTAATGTGTGTGTGTGGGGGGAGGTTCATTTTCAAGTAATAATAATAATAAAAAAATACCACCAATTTTGTACTTAAAATTCAGGTAAACATATCTCTCTTTACTATTTGTATGAGCAAAAGCAATTACATATGTAAAAGGCATGACACATGTTTGGCTTTCAAATTCACAAATGCATTGTTATCAAGCTGTCCTGCTCAACTGTTGTGATGGGGACAATCTTATAATCAGTTTGCTGTTCAAACAATTCACAATTATTGTCAAATACCCACAGCACAAAATTCTTTTGTAATTCTTAAGATGATTATTAGAACCTTCCCTCATCTTTCTCAGGATTTTAGGAGATTATAAAATCTATAGTTCTGAGATTGTGTGTTGAGCCTATACTGGAGAATAATCATGCATCTATTCTGTCCTTTGACCTCCTGATTCCCACTGGCAACCTTAATATACACTTCTAAGAGTATCTGTTAACTATTACAAATTCAGTTGACTTTAGCTATATCCAATTTGTAAGAATTGCTTAGTGAAATCTCAAGGCTCTGTTTTTCTTGAACTTCATCTCTCACAGAACTCAAGTGCTCACCAAATACTCATTGCATTTATTCAATCGTTTATACAATCATTCATTTTGTCATTCAAATCTTTATTTCTTCACCATTGAAAGATAAGGCATAATTGCAAAATTATACTGGGAAGAGGATGATAACAGAATCAAAACATATTTCAAAGATGAGGAAATCAAGGTAAAGAAAAATTGAGAGACTAAACTCAAGATATGTGATCTATTTTGATATAAACGTCACATTTTCTCAGTATTAAGATGCTTTTGAAAAGTTGTCACAATTGCATTTAGTATAATACACATTAAAGATCAATTAATTCAGCTTACATAGAAATAGCTCAGTGACATTTAAAAATTTTTAAATTGTTTTGTCACACCCATAAACTAAGTTCAGTCATCCAGATCAATGAGCCAATGAAGATGCTTTAATAGAGATTAAAGCATTAACCCAAAGCATAGCTAGAGTATGTAGGAAGCTGCTTTTACTGATTAAGAATAGAGCAACTTCAATGAGAAAGGCTACACTGTATCAGATTACTGGTAGAATTTTTGAATTAAGAGTCATTTTTTTGTTTAATCTGATTTTCCTTTACTGACTTTTCTCTGTATTTGTAGGTACAGAATTGATAAAATATTATACAATACTTAATTCATTCTTATGTTCACATAATCTTTATGTTTGTTGAACCGTTGTTGATGGATGATGTCTAATATGCTAGAGACCTTAAAAACTATGGAGCCAATTGACTAGTGACTGAGTTCCTAGTCATCATCTAGCTCCAGGTTTGAAACATCAGAGAGCTGACCATCTTTTTGGCATACTGTGCTCACTGCTTGGAACCACACTTTACATTGTATATAGATAAACTGAAATGTGTGTAGAGAAGCTTAGCCAACATGGTCAAAAATAAGAGTAAGAAGTAAAGATATAAGGAATGATTAAGCTGGAAAAAATAAATATGAATATGATATTTTTCCTCAAATGTTCAGAGGGGTGTTACATAGAAGAAAGATTGAAAGTATTCTGTACACCTCCAGATGATCAAACTGGGATCCAAAGATAAAAGTTATAGAAAGACCTCTTGGTAAGGAGATTCTTCCTAGCTAGTAATGCTCTGTTTCTTTCCAGAGATCATAGTTGCTCTACCAGTAATGCCTGTGTTGTTATCTGGGTTTCTTATTTATTTAATCCTTAATATAGGGTGGCAGGCTTCTATAGCATATCACTGGAGAAAACCTCTTAATTTGGCATTATTACCAATTGTCAGTTATATATTTACATAACTTTATTATTCCCTAAGACATATTTTCCCCAGTTATGCACACTATAGGATTTTTGAATGCCCTGTGGAAGTTTAGAAATCTGTTCTTGGCAATTTTACAGCATGATCAATATAGGAAATTATAGTTAAATCTGGCTACACTTGGTATTAATGAACAGATGCTAATTATGGGTGATTAATCTTTCTTATAAGTGAAATTCAAAATATTTAGAAATGTATTGCATAACTTTTCTTGGGATCTGTGTAACATTTATTCATCTTTAGTTTTCAGAACCGAATATGTTTTTATTTGTGAAAGCCAGGAATTTTTTTTACTTTTCCTTTTTGACTCCTCTCCAGTTCTCTGCTCAAGATCTTTGCACAGGAAGAGCATTGTTGGGGAAGACTAATTCTAGAGTACAGATGTTGCAGAATTAACAAGTATTTCTTATTCCTTTCTTCCTTTCCTCCTTTCCTTCCTTTCCTTTCTCCCTGCCCCCTTCCTCCTTCCCTCCCTTCCCTTCCTCCCTGCCAGTTCCAATAATGGATAGCTCCTTGCTTTCCTTGAGATTTCAGCTCAGAGAGTCACTTCCTCAGGAAGACTTTCCCTAACTCTAAACAAAATATCTGATCACTCCCTACCCCATTGATTTATTGATTTTATTTTATCGAATTTATCAAAAGTTGTAAATTTTTTTGTCTTTTTAAAGGATGTGTTTACAATTTTTCATTCTCACTGGAATGAAAGTTCCATCATATCTAAGATAATGTTTATCTCATTCATCACTGTGTTCTCTGCATTTTAGCACAGTTCCCGATGTATGTGCAGGGGTGTATTTCAGTATATATGCGTATTTGGACAGATATTGGACATATACTTCACTAATTAATCTTTTCATTTATTCATTAAACATGTGTTTATTGAGGACCCTCTAGATTCAAAATTGACTAGATCCAACTAGGGTGACCTTTCAAATATGAGGGAGAAATGGAGTTATTGATAGATTATGCCAAAATTGAAATGGAATTTTTTACTATCTAATCAAACTCATTACTTTTTCCCAAAGGCATTCAAGGTATCCTTTTTTTTTCTCAGCCTGAGATTTATTATAAAATACCCAAACCCAGATCATAATTTAAATTTGTTTTTATCATTTATGGATATTAATTAGGAAACTGGTATACTAAGTTAAATTTCCTGCTTGAAGCAAAAAGAAGACATCTGTGAAAGATCTGAAAGTTAAGAAATACAATTTTTAAAGAGAACATAAGGATTTTTTACATGAATCTCCAATCAGTTAATTACCTGTCTCAGATGCTTGTTTTATATTAAAGCTTCAAAAATGAAAGAGAATAACTGTTAGAAGGTGACTATGAGAATTTTTCTTGTTTCTGAGCCTTGTTTTCTTTAAAATAATAGGCTTAGGGGAATCTCTCTTGTTATAATTAGAGAAAAACTGACTTCGGTCTAGATTAGAGTCACTAAAACTGATTAAAAATAAACCGTGCAAGTCTCACAAATATTTTATTTGGGAGACATATCTTACATAGCCTGGTCTTTTTCTGTCCTTCCAAAAGGAAATCCTGAATAGAAAGAGAAATAGATGCCTAACGTAGGAAGAGTACCTTAGGCATATATTTCATGTGATAATTGCTTTTCTTTTGCATTTAAGAACTACAGGCGAAAGCAAGAAAAATGTAGCTGGTTTTATTACCCAGAGGAAAAGCAAGCACTATGCTTGTCAGGTCTATCTATGAATATTTCTCCCATCTTGGGAAATCTTTGAAAAATAAAATCATGTTGCTGGCTATCTTGCAGTGCACTCAAAGCTGTTGTTAGGTTTTTCCCTAAGAAATGTCAGCCACTGCCATTACCAAGTAACTGACCAGGTCACATGGAAAATAAATGTTTTCACACTATACTATCTGCCTTTGTCAGGAACTGAGCTAAAAAGAAAAACTGACAAGAATCTCATGGATATTTATTCTGATTTCACTCTGCGCAAATTATATTCATCCTGCAAACTCTTTGACCACAAACTATTCTCTGTTGCTATTTCATTTACCTCTAAAATTTAGTACAATACAGAATTTTATAATTTAAAAGTGTAGGTCAAATGCAACTGGTTTTTGCCTAGGCAGGATGAAAATTTGAAGAAATCTGCTTCATCAAACATTAATTGAAAATGGATGCAATTAGATACTGGCTGCCCTGCTGAGACCATAACTATACCTCTGAGTTTAGTTACAGTAAAGGAGAGTAGTAGGAAGAAAGAATGAGTGAATGAGAATGTAATTGGGTTTCTCAGATTGTTCTATCTGGAAAATGTCACATTTCAGAGATTTTGCTCTCTTTCTTTTCAGGATAGAAGGTTAGATTCAGGAAAGCTTGTGTGGATATAGAAAGGGCAAATTGCCTCATCAGTCATCCACCCCATCTTCAACCACTCTGATCGCTCTCATTCCAGTACTCAGCTAAGCCACAGACCCAAGGCCAAGTCTACTGCTGAGACATGTGAAGAGTAGCATATGTATTTTAGATCAAAGAACTCGAAAAAAATTAAAATGAAAACTACTGTTCTAGCTTGAGATATGTTTTCAGAATGAGTTTCTCATGTACTTTCTTAAACCAAATCCTCTGTTTGTCAGTGTTTGCTTTTGTGATTGAGTTTTCTCTAATTTATCCACTTGCACCGTATGATATTATTTCCAGTGATTTCAAAGAGCTCTGGAAATTGCCAAAGCTATCCAATGAACATTTCTTATAGATTATATAACTGTATCTGCCTGCTTTTAAATTTGTATTGAAGGGTGGTGACATCATCTGCAAAGGACTTCAATTCCAGTGGCTCTTTTTCTGTAGATTTGTGCTAAAGGTGTCTGCTTGATTCCTAGAGAGATGCAACTATTATTCCATAACTATTCAATGAATATTTATTATTATACTTTTACATTACTAAAAATTCATCTCCCAAGAAGGAACTATTCTATCACTGTTTTGTCCACTCATGTTTTCAGATGACTCTCAGTCAAGAATATCCAACAGAATTAGTTTTACAATTATTACAGCTATATTCAGTTTTTACAATTTTATATTATCCTGACTAAATTTCCATTTTTTTAAACAATATTTTACTTATCACAGGTTTCATTTGTATGAGAAACAAAAGGAAGTTTGCACAGATTTGCCTCAGACAGTTTGCCATGTCTGATGATATTAAATTCATTGAGCAGAGGAAGCAGTAGTGACCAAAATGGAACAAGGATGGAAACAAGGAAAAGTTCTTCATTATTTTCTTCCTCTCTCTCAAATGAGTAAGTCTATTTATATTACTTTTGATTTGTTACTTGAGATTTTTTTAAAGCTCCGCAGATGAATGCATTTTACTTGGAGTTACTTTGTTTCATTGTGACTGAAAATATAACCTATCTCAGCAAGGTGATATAGCATCAATGCCAAGACAACATGTACACATAGACTCTTCAGGAAGAAACTAGCTTAGCACAGGAGTCTCATAATAAATGTACACAATACATTACTTAAAACATAAAACTTGTTTAACTCAGAAGGCTTTCCATTTGAAACCTTGAATATAATCAATACAAGTATTTGTGGAAAAAAAGTGAGGCTCTGGACTCCAGATGAGAAGTGGAACCATTGTTTGTAATGGTCAATTTCTTGGTAGTAATGGCTGAAATTAATAGTATGGAATAAAAAGCTAAAATGTCCAATTGTAAACTCTATCTTCTGGAACTTTGGATTCAAAAGATTAACTACAAATTATGGTGATTTGGGGCTTTGCTTATTACTCCTTGTTTATATTTTTTTCATTTTAAAAAATACATAATCAGAATTACAGAAAGTTAAAGCTGAAATTGTACTATGATTTATCAAATCAAACGGGTTCATTCTAGGGGCAAACACACACTGATACCTCCTCTGTGTTTAATTCCGCAAATATCAAATATGAGTTCAAACATTCTTCAAATATATGTTTATTTGTTTATTAAATATATGTAATTCTGTTTCAAACTTACATTGCACACATCTTTCTAATAATGTAGTGTTTGTTTATTTGTTTTATGCTAAAGGCGATCTCCAAATATTTCTATTGTCTTGTTAAATAGGGACATGACTGTATATGGGGGAAGAGATGGATAGTGTGGGTGAATAATTTGCCTTCAAAACAGGTAAATCTAATTTCCAGATCACACACTAAGCCTATATCACTCTTCAGGTAATATTTTATTGGAAAATAATAAAGAATCTGCCTTATAGCATAACCACAGAAACTAAGACAAAAATCTGCTTAGATAACTGGCTAGGCATGCTGCCAGCTTGAAGTAGGGTCATTTGGGGTAACTAACTATATGGAAGCCATAAGAGATGGAGAGAATACCTTATATTTTCACACAGGATTTATTTTGTGGGTTGAGTTTTGCAAAAGAGGAAAAGAAGTTGGTAAGCAAAAGCACCAAAAATGTTTTGGACTATATTTTTGTTACTCTTCCAAGTTTTTTTTCCTCAGACAATATCTTAAACAAGTTAAAATCTGTATTTCATATCTGTAATGAACATACCAAGTAAGAAGCTTATGCTATATAATATAAAGTATATACAGGTGAAAAAGAATAAGATTGTGAAGTCTCCCTTTTATTCTGATACCTTATCAGGGATAAGTTCCTTATCAGGGAACTTCCCCTGAAGGTTGATATTTACAGTAAATGTAGTTATTCTTACTTTTCCATTGTCAAGGGCAATGGAAAACTGAGATTTTAATTGCATGGATATCTGCCCACTCCCAAACCCCTCCTCAGATATCTTTAAAAGTATTGTCAATCAGCACATGTTTCTGTCATCTGGATAAAAAGAATCTCCTTCTTCAGCAAAATAGCTGCTGCTTCCCAGCTACACACTTTATGGTACTGTTAAATATTTTACTTACCTGTCCCATTTTTTCATATCCTGTTCTACATAGATTTCTAGTTTATTCCCAATAAAAATTATATTGCTGTATAAATATTCAATTGTATGAATTAAGGTGGGAAGGCTCACCAGCTTGCTCGGGTCTTTGTTTATTTATTTATTTATTTTATTGTTTTTTTTCCCTAATAGTAACACATGGCTCTGTCCCTGAGTTCAGACGACTGGGCAGATTTATTTTAGATACTATTGTACAGTCCTACTGTTCAATATGAGAAAATATGTATACTTGAATCAGCGTTGGTGATTGGAATCGACATATAGAAATTGACCTAGTTTAATAGTTAAAAAACAGAATATCAGTTTAACTACCTGTTATTCCAGTAGGCCAGGAAAAATACTCCTTAATTAGGAGAATATGAACTCCACTATCTTCAGCATATTTTTTTTAAATGTAAGCTAGTTTATTGAAAGCCTTGTTACTTTCCCGTTTTTTGTATGTTTCTGTATATGTGGTAAACACATAACACAGAACTACAGGCATAAACACAAGATTTCAGCGAGTCTTAAATGCCAGAGTAGTTTTGTCTCTAATCTTTTCTACTAAAGATAACTACCTCTATTTCTTTTTAATAAAGTCACATGGTAAATTCGTATAAAGCAATGCAAATAAAAGACTTACACTGACATCACACATCTAAGTCCTTTTTAATCCATGAAAAAGCAGATATTTCTCCCTGTACTTTTAAGAAGGTTAATTCATGGAAATCTCTATAGGACACTTTAAAACTTGCAATTCTTGATGGAGAAAGACATGTAGCCCTTTTAATATTAGAGCTGTGCCAGAATGTCCATAAATAATTCCTACTCTCCCACAAACCAGAGTGCTAAGAAATGTGCAGACACTGCAGATTTTAACTGTTTTCTCCACTTGCATTCATATTACAATAAATGAGAATAGATTTTTAATATCCATTTCTATTACATGCATTAACTGAAGCTGTGGGGATAACATGAAAAATTTCCTGTGATTTGAGTCTCTAGGGAGGCCCATATGCTTATGTGTGAGCAGAACATTCAGCATTTCTGCTTTTTTTTCTTTTTTTTTTTTTTTAGAGTAGCTTAAAATGTTCTAGGGATTGCTAAAGGTCACAGAGCCTTCAAGCACTATTTTGTTTGTTCAATTGTAACCCTTTCCATTAATATTTTTGGAAGGATGAACCGGTTTCAATTAAAAAACCTGAACTGAGAAAAGTTAAGCCAAACTGAAATGTGCATGAACAAGTTTAGAGTGTACACTTCTTGGCATTATTTTCTTTCCAGTGGATAATTAATATGAAAATGCACCATAATACTGAATAATAAAGTCCTTCTGTCCACACTTGAAATTAAAGTAGGATACTTAGAACAACACAATTTTCTATAAACGTTGATTTGCCTATGTCTAAATTGATTTATTTACAGTGGAGGAGTATAAAGATATAACTTTCCACAGCATATACTTTTTGGTGGAGTATATACCTGTATAAACCTATTATTTGGCAATACACATTATAGATACTTGCCAAAAAGGAATTAGAAAATCAAAGACAAAGTTGGAATGTGGTCTCTGAAGTCTTAAATTAATGGAATTCTGCTAGAGACATAAAAGTTGATTCCCTGCTGTTCACATCTGTTGCATCCTGGATAGAAAAGAAAAGAAAAGAAAATGTTATGGGAAGAGCTGATGCTTGCATCTCTGACTCTTCCTGATTTGTGCTGATGACAGCTGAAGCTGCAGTCTTGTCATCTTCTGCCGCATATTGTCATCAGCAAGGTGGGAACACATCCCTGAATTAAATTAGAATTCAATGTGAAAATCTGATTAGTTTCACAGAAATTCACTTTCTGGTCTAACCTGTAGAAATGCAACTGTTTTAAAAGTTACTACAACAATATTTGGAAATATTATTCAATGTAATCTACCTGTAAGAAAGTAGTTTTTGAAAAGTTTCCTCAAAGAGAGGAAAAGAAATCATAAACATAATGTGAAAATTAAGGCCACAGTCAAGGTAAGGAAGAATCTGGTCACAGCCACAAAGGCGTGACGAAGAGACATAATCAAATGTTCTATAAACCGTGAGTTTACACCATTTCCAACACACTAATATTTTTTTGTTTGTCTTTTTCCTTCTTTTTACTTTTCTTTTTCACTTTACAAATAGATTTGCTAATCTTCTACCTCCTTAAGAATAAAAGTAGTATGTATCAGAGTCAGGAAATGGGCCGAAAACAGTTACATGTATTACATCAATTAACACTTTATCCTATGACTTAGATACTACTGTTATCTCCAATTTACACATGAAGAAACTGAGGCTTACAGAGATTAAATAAATTACTTAAGTATTCCACTAATTGGTATAGAGCTGGGATGTCTTTCTCAAGACAACCTTGAAGCCCCTGCTCTAGGAATGGAAAGGAGTAGATACAGAGAAAAGGCAAGAGTAAGTTGCAGTAGGTTGCAGGGATCCTGTAAAGAGAGCTGTGAAGAAAAGCACACACACGCAAAAATCATCAGAGTGATTCCCTTCTTTAGGCATTTCTGTAACAGGATAAAGAGCATAGAAAGAGGAGCAGTTTAGGTAAAATGATGAATGAAGGGTGAGGATTCTGAGAGAGCCAAATTCTAACTTGGAGGTCTTTGGAAACCCCTGACCTTGAGATATAAAGAGGATAAATAAATGTAGGTGGCTACATTAGAGCTGCAGGGATAGGTGAAATCATTTAGCAAAAAATAAATAAATAAATAAAATAATGATAGATAGATAAAGTAGAGAAGAAAAAGAGCCAGCAAAGATACTGAGAATAAATAGCTATGTTGGGACTTCTCCAGTGGTCCACTGGTTAAGACTGTGCTTCCACTGCAGGGGGCACGGGTTTGATCCCTGGTCCAGTAACTAAGATCCCACATGCCCTGCAGTGTGGCCAAAAAGAACAAACAAACAAACAAAAACTATAGTGGCAGGAAAAGAATCAGTGTCCTGGAAATTATGAAGTTAGAATTTAAACTGAAAGGGAATGGCTACTAGTGTTAAATGCCACAAAGAAGTCAAGTCAGGTCAAGTCAAGATTAGGGTCATAAAGTGCCTATCTGATTTGAATATTACCAGTGTGTTACATAATTATTAGGTGGCAAAGTGAGTTAGAAGGAGATTTTCAGAATAGAAGAAGAAATAAATGAATGTTACTTGAGCAATTAAAAATAGAGTAGATTCTTAGCAAATCTGGACATAGATGGATGTAAGGATGATAAACTGAAAGTTGATCTTCCTCAATGTATCATGCATACAGGCTGCTTGGAAGGAAGACATGTGGAGGAGGGATTGAAAATCTTGAACCCCAGAAAATGTGTGCAACAAACTGTTCACTTCAATGACTTGAAATTATTCACTTCAATGGCTTGAAACTTATTCCTGCTTGAAATTGTTATCAATAGTGGATTTAGAAGGAAACTTGTTTTGATATAAAGCAAATGTAAAAGGTAACAAGTAAAGTTTCTAGACTGGATACAAAAATAATTCAGGATGAAATCCAGGAAGAATGCTATGCTGAAAAAGTTCATGATAATCCTCAGCAGCATGGCAGATGAAAAACAGTGATAAAAAATGGAAACAAAAGAGTCAAGGACTAGTATAGTTTCCTCACAAATTATAAGACGTTTTCAAAATTTAGAAGAACTAGCCCTTCAACTTCTAATGGAACAATAATGAGATTTTGCAGTCGCGAGAAGTTTGAAAGAATGGAGTTGTTAACCTCAGGAGGAAAAGATAACTAGTGATGTTGGTTCCAAAGGAAAATGGGCATAGACAATTTCCTGGAGTGGAATTATGGTTGGGGGCATGTGCCTGGCAAACAGAGGCCATCCTCAAGTACATCAGTCCTCTTTTGTGTATTTGTTTAGAAGTTTTTACTTTATTCAGTTATCCTTGCACATAGTAAAAAGTGTCAAGTATTTCTAGAGGTTAATTTTGAGAAACAGCATCCCACTGCCATTGTTTCTCAGCAACAGTGGCTTCTATTTCTTTTAGCTGATTACTTTGAAAATTGACTCAATATCTCTAGATAATGACCTTCTATTATTAGATCTTTTTGTTTTTTTATTGTTGTTTGGGTTTTTGTTCATTTGTTTTCAGTTTTGGAACATTATGTTTTGACTTCCAACTATAGAAAATAAGGGCTTAGCTTTTTTCTTCGCTGTTTACTCTTTGATTTTTTTTCTGGAGTTAATTTTGCTTTCTTGTTTGTTTAGTTTTCATATGTGTATGTCTCTAATTCAACCCAAACTTTTGTCTATTACCTATATCATCTCTCAAGACATTTTGGTGTAGCAGGTATTCTGAAGATTTAATCTTTATGAAAAAGTGTCTTTCAGAATCATCTCACCTGTTATAATCTGGATGCACTACCCCATGTACATACATGTACAACTATCATCCTGGAATCTCCTTTCCAGATCATCCTGAGGACTCTATCACACTCCTTTGTCTCTTTCATTTATCCATCCATTTCATCTATTCACATTTATTGACTGTGTGGGTAATTTGTTAGGCACTATGTATCAGAGGGGCAGGGGGGAAGAAACAAAATTCATTGCTCTTGTTGGCATTATATTATAATGATTGTCAAAAGAATAATAATAATATTATATTAATAATAATAATATTCTCCACTTCTATATGGATGCCTAAAACCAAGTATAAGAAAAAACAGAGACTCATACTCATGGTATTTGGTAGAGAAATACATGATCAGAGCTTATCTTGCATTGTTTAAAAACAATTTGAGAAATCCAACAGAATTTCTTAACTTTCCATCTTACTAGTCCATTCTAGAGTTTATTCCACTGTCCAAACACTGTTCTAGAGGCACTAAAGGTGAAACCTCTTTCAAAAACTTTGGAACCCACAGTAAGATTTTGCTACAGAAAGTATTAATGAACTTTTTTAATTACTAAAAAAGAGTTATGTGAACTTTGAGGACCATGGAAAACCTGTATTTATTTAAATAATTTTATTTATATATATTTACTGAAGTGAAAAAAATTACCAATAAGCTAAATAGAAAAAGAAAACATAAAAAAGCAAAGGTGTCATTAATATTGTCTTCACCTTCAAGTATCCTTGAAAGCAAAATCAAAACCCCAAAGCTAGATATGTTTGGATTAAAGAGAACGGTACTGGGCTTCCCTGGTGGCGCAGTGGTTGAGAGTCCGCCTGCCGATGCAGGGGACGCGGGTTCGTGCCCCGGTCCGGGAGGATCCCACGTGCCGCGGAGCGGCTGGGCCCGTGGGCCGTGGCCGCTGGGCCTGCGCGTCCGGAGCCTGTGCTCGGCAGTGGGGGAGGCCACGGCAGTGAGAGGCCCACGTACCGTAAAAAAAAAAAAAAAAAAAAAAAAAGAGAACGGTACTATATCTTACATATTTACTTTTGTCCTAAATAAATATTTTGAAGTATAATATTACTAATTAACTCTTGTTTCCCAGGTAGTTCTCTGACTCTTTCTGAGAAAGGGGTTTTTATAGGTAACTTTTTGCAGCTTTGTACATATGAAAATATCTTTATTCTCCAGACACACTTAATTGATAAGTCAGGTCATTATAAACTTTTAGGTAGGGAATACCATCTTTCATCAATTTCATTTCTAGAAATGTAGAGGAGTAATGCCATTTTGATTCCTGATCTTTTGATTAGGACTTATTTTCTTTCTCTAGAATCTTTTAGAAGTTTCTCTTTGCCCCCCATTTTCAAAAATTCCTGAATGATGTTTGGGTCTGTCTTCCCTGAGCAGAGCAATTGTTGGGTACCTTCAATCTGGACCTTATGCCCTAGAGTTCTCGGAAATTATCTTTATGAATGTTAATAATGTATTCCCGTACTTTTTTTTTATTTTTTCTTTTTCTTCTATCCAATTATTTGGACATTATTTGGGCATGTTGGGAAGGCCCTCTAATATTTTGCTCTTTTCTCTCCTACAGTCCATCTCCTTCTCTCTTTCCCATAATATCTAGGAGATATCTTTAGCATTTTCTTCCAACACTTATTAGTGAGTTTTTTAGCACTGACACCAAAATGTTAATGTCCAAAAGTTCCTTTCAAATTTGTTGAGTGTTTCTTTGCCAAGGGATGCCTTTCTTGTTTCACAGTTCCTGTATCATATATCTTTCTGGTATATTTTATTTTTATGTTTTCTTTCCTCTATATGTAGTGATTTTTTCCAAATGTTTTCTTTCTTTTTGTTTGTTTTGATCAGCATCTTGCCCATTAGTAGCTTTCAAATCTTTCTAGTTATTCTTTGTTGTTTTCTCATATTTAAGACTGTAGCACTACAAAGCTTGTGAAAGCACTGAGCATATGAGTGGAAAATGCAGATACAAGCTTTACGATGGGGTGATGTAACTGGATATTTTAGTTGAGGATGTGCTATCATGGTCTTTCTTTTCTTTTCCTTTCTCTCCCTTCCCTTCTGTCCAGAACCATCCCATCTCTTCTCTTCTCTTAGGCTACTAAGCTTCCTGATAGAAGATTCTTCAAATATTTTTCTTGGAGAGTAAAGACCTGGCTTCAGTGTTTCAGTCACCCAAGGAACCCAGTGAAGGAAAGGTGCTGCATGTAAATCAGCACCTTTTATAAGCACGCTCATATTTTCTTCAGTCTGAAGTATGGTGCCTAGCAATGAGACTCTGTTGCTGCTTATTCTTTTTAACTTTTTCATCCACAGAATAAATATCCAGTTGTTTTGCAAAATGAAGGAGAAGAAATCATCTTGCTAAGCAAAGCAGAGAAAGGGATTTGTATTCTCGAGTGACTCTTGAACAGGTTTTCAGTCTAGCCTTCTTGTCATTTACTCTGCATCCAAGATGCCTAGTGACTTTCAGGATTCTATGGAAAAAATTAAACTGGTTCTGAATTGACCCTTTATGGATTTATGATTCAGATTTCTTGGCTATGTTAGGTATATTTCCACTCATTTTAATGCTTTCCAGCTTCCACAATTGTGATACTATTGTCTTTTTTTTTCTTTCTTTTCACTTTTGTGGGTTAATGACTTAAAAATTCACATTATTGTTGGTTTGGTAGAATTTCATTAGATAACAAAATAGATGTTTGTATTCAATCAACTATCCTTACTTTAATTTCTACTCACCTTCAGCTTTTTTTGAATTGTACTGGGAAGATTATACGAACACCATTACAATGTCTGGCAGAGTTAGTAATACGCATTTGCTAAATTAACTAACACACGAAGAATGAATGAATAAATGAAAACAGAAAACTTGACTGTCTTTCTAGTGATATTGATGAGCAAATTAGTAAATATAATAGTAAATAGAAACATTTGAGAACATACATAGAATATTCACCACTTGCAATTGAAGGTTAAAATTTGAAAGAACATGTATTTATGAGCAGTGAACAGATGGCTGTGGATATGAAGTTAAAAATAGGATTTAAAAATTCTTATTGTTGAAGACATTGGATCTTACAGTACTCAGAATAATGTAGTTAGCAAAACATTCCTGTCTGATCACAGTAATTTAAGCCGAAATATCAGATGAGGGAATTCTCAAAACAAACTAGATTTTGTAAAAGAATGAGGTATGTCATGTAATCACTGTAGAGAGGATGCATAGGAAGTTCATATAGAGATATAAAGATATTGATATATAGAGCTTCAGTAACTGTTTACCAAAACTATGCAAATAAAGTGAGGGCCTGATATTTTAGTAAAAGTAGGTGGATGTGTTCTCGTGGTTATGCCAGAAATTCAATAGAATAGAACTCATTATTAGAATATGGCCGTTGCTTTTAAGAAGCAATTCTGTCAAAGAAGTTGTATGTAAGGAAGTACATAGATGCAAAGTAATCCACAAACCTAGATAGGGACAGTGATACTCACCAGATACCCAATTTATATCCCAATTCTTGCAACTAGGCAGGATTAACTATATGCCTAGTTCTGAGCAATAAATTATGGGCAGAAGTGATGTGTAATGTTTCTGAGACACAGCATTGAAAACATGCACATGATTTTCCAGCCAGCACACAGTGAATCAGTGAATTGTGAAATTCCGGGTAGTAGAGATACTGTCAGCCTGGGACCTTGAATAACTACATGGAACAGAAGACTCTCCCCACTACCAGGTCTACTTGAGCATATATCATGAGCAAGAAATAAACTTTCTATGTTGTTGCTTGTAAGCAATTTACATGTTATGGTTAATTTACTAGTGAAGCATAGCCACCCAATCAAGATAAATTCATGAATGAATTTAGTGATGATTATTAGAATGATAGAAAGCACAGTTTAGCAAAATTTTAGCAAAGAAAGAAAATACACATGTGAAATGAGAAAATCTTATCCACATTTTGACTGGAAGTTTTATTCAATTAAAGCAGAAGAATTGATCCTTTTTTATTTGCCTGGCTGAAAAGTCAAGAATTTGAAGATCTGTTCTGTCTTACTAATGAACAATTACTAAACGGTAGTTAGAGCATGGAACTAAATTATTGGCACAAACTGATCATGATTAAAAAATATAAATAGGAATTAGGATGTATAATCAGAAACATGAACTTCAGGAAATACGTTAAGAACTTCACAGAAATAAAAGGCATCACACCATGGATTGAAATAAAGAGAAATAGACTGAAGACAGGGAACGTTTGTAAAAACACATAGTAAAGAAATGTTAAAATATCTAAGAAATAGTAAAAGGAAAACAAGCTGCTAAAAAATTACCGTAATCATATAGATTATTATTCTATCAGTTTAGATTTTTAAAGGATCAAGAAACATACAAGCAAATAAAAAATACTGACTTAAACTTCAAAGGATATTGACAATGAGATTAGACTAGAAATGAGACAAACAGAAACAGAAGGTTTTTAAATTTTGTTTTGGTCATAACAAAGAGAGACGAACAATTGAGGCAATATTTACAGAGAACAAAATTAAACAGAAGTCAGTTTTATTTTGCTGCATCAAAGAAGATGGTCTTGAAATTGAGAAACATAGCATCTTGCTTTAATGAGAAAAATAAATGAGATAGTTAGGGGTATATGAAGAGACTACATATGTAATTTAATTTCATCATAAACACCAGGCTTGTATAAATTAACTAATAGAATAGTGTAAGAAATATATATGTATATCCATATCTGTACCTCTCTTTCTCTCACATCATAGAAGTTGTCGGAAATATTAGAGAAATCGTGGAGGATAGGAATAGAACCAAAATCATGGAGAATGGAAATAGAACCAAAAAATGAAGTTTGCAGTTTTTGAAAAATATGGATTCCAAAAATTATAATCTAAGTAAAATGAGCATCTTTTAAAAATTTTTTAGGTTTCTTCCTTCTCTAGGATTAAGATCTCACTTGTTATTTGACAGATCCTCAGTGTACAAAGTTTCTGGCACATAGTAGGTAGTTATACATATCTGTATCTTATTTCAGAGTTTGAGTTTGAGTCATCTGACAAACCTTGGATTTTCTCTTGCTCAACCTTACTTCAGTCATTCCACATTTATTCAAATAGAGGGATTCACTATTGCAGAGCATTAGCATGATTTCTGAGCTGTGTCATTATAAAATTCAATAAGCATGTTTTTTATGATTCATCAAAATCATGATAATTTTGAGGGGGCCAACTATAGAACAAAACAGACATCTGTCCATTACTCTCACTAGTATTTGGCAAAGAGGTTAGAATGCTCATGACTTTATTTACTGATCAACTTTTTAAAAAAAATTTGTTACTATATACATTATATGAGAATATGTTAAACTTTTCTAAAACTCAGAAATACAATCCCAGTAAATAAGTAACATTAGTTCAACAAGGCTTGCTGTTACTGAATTAGTGCTGGTTCCTAGTACCCCTAAAATTCCTTTATGATTACTCCAATACCTTTGTTTAATAGTCCATTTTGTAACATTTCTTTTTCAGGTTTGTCAGATGACTCAAACTCAGATTTATAAAATAGAAGCATAGTGAGCCTAGGAAGGGAATTTTATTTCCATTCTACATGATTTGAAGAAGCTGTCCTTCATCCAACAGATATTTATAACTGCCTCCTATGTGCCAGAAACTTTGTACACTGAGGATCTGTCGAATAATAAATGAAATCTTAATCCTAGAGAAGGAAGAAACCTATAAAAATTTAAAATATTTCAGGGTCTGTAGTTCATAAGGGAGATTATACTTTTCTGTTTAGTTCTAAGAGATAAGAACCAGTGGCCTAAGGCATAAATATTCAATATAAACAAATCCTTTCTATCCATTGAAACTGCTCATCAACAGAATAGGATGCTTGGTAAGGTTTGAGCCCCACCTCTTTCTGGCAGATTCTTATCTGGTGTGGATGTTGATTTGGGGTGAAGGATGCTGCTTGAGTTTCTCAAAAGATGATCTCTATTATCCCTCCCAAGACCCTATAGTGGTATTATTCTTAGCAGGCATGCCCTGAAATATATAGCGTGGATGCTTTTATTTCTTTAGAAATATCGGTTCATGGCTAGCAGAAAATTGGAGAGACAGGGGTAACAGTGGATATACTAAATTTAAGTAACTTGGATTTCAATTACAAAAACAGCAATAGAGGAGTTGTGAGAAATAAAGCAAGTACTTCATAAGAGTATTAAATTAGCATACTTTTATACAATAATGAGGTGTTATTGTCACATTTTGTTTTACTGCAAGGTGTGCATTTAAAGAAAGACATGTAAATTAGGCTAAGCTCAAGGTGCAGGGTTTTCAATTCTTATATTTTCTCACAAAAATACCATAGCTCTAAATGGGGGTCCATTGGGACATGAATAAGTTGATTGTTTTAGTTAAGGGAGAAATCTGCCATAGGAGGGGAGTTAGAGGTATGATTTTGATTCCCTGCAGGATAGAAGAGTTGACATCATTAGAATTAAAAACCCATCAATGCCCAGCATGTCGTTGAGGCTGTAGTTGGAAATGCTAAGTGATACTGATACACAAATATTTTCAGGGTCATTTGCAAAAAGAGAGTAGAGTCAGAACTAGACACTTTTAGATTTACTGAACATAAAAGGAAAATGAAACACAGAATAGTTGAGTCTGCAGAGGTATAGTCCTGTTTCAAGGTTACTGTTAGTTAAAGAATTGACACTAACTCTAAACCGTTCCCTGCAAACAAACAGCACAGGAGAGACATGAAGTATGTTAGCTGTTCACTCTGATAAAAATTTAGCTAATTGATTCCATAGAGATTCTGGCTTAAAAGGTTAAAAAACCTTGCTACTCTAATTCTAATTTCCCAGGGTGACCACTATAAGATTAAGTGAGAAAGAACAACAATGAAAAAGACAGCACAGAAAATCTGAGCAATAATTCCACTTTAATTAGACAAATTTTTATTTGAAACAGAAAATCCAAAGGGAGAATGTAATTCACTCTACAACAGTTTATATTATTTTTAAGTTCATACATTTTAGTTGTAACTCCTTTACAAAACATGCCAATAGTAATTTAATTAATTTAATCCTAGATCATTTAAAGGGAAAATTCCTAGATCAGTATTTTGGATGGTTTGATTTAATATGCTAGTATCTTTATATCAATATTTCTCTTTGCAGTTTCCCAGTTCCCAAAACTGTGAAGGGTAGCAGAACTTGCCACCCCAAAATATCTCTGTCATAAGGATATTTTGAGCTGGTTATTTATTTATTTATTTATTTTTAAAATATCTTTATTGGAGTATAATTGCTTTACAATGTTGTGTTAGTTTCTGCTGTATAAAAAAGTAAACCAGCTATACATACACATATATCCCCATAACCCCTCTATCCTGTGCCTCCCTTCCACCTTCCCTATCCAACCCCTCTAGGTGGTCACAAAGCACTTAGCTGATCTCCCTGTGCTATGCAGCTGCTTCCGACGAGCTATCTGTTTTACATTTGGTAGTGTATATATGCCGATGCTACTGTCTCACTTCGTCCCAGCTTACCCTTACCCTTGCCTGTGTCCTCAAGTCCATTCTCTACGTCTGCATATTTATTCCTGTCCTGCCCTTAGGTTCATCAGAACCATTTTTTTTTTTACACACCATATATATGTGGTAGCATACGTTGTTTTTCTCTTTCTGACTTACTTCACTCTGTGTGACAGACTCTAGGTCCATCCACCTCACTACAAATAACTCAATTTTGTTTCATTTTATGGCTGAGTAATGTTCCATTGTATATATGTGCCACATCTTCTTTATCCATTCATCCGATGATGGACACTTAAGCTGCTTCCATGTCCTGGTTATTGTAAATAGTGCTAATGCATATTGTTGTACATGTCTCTTTTTGAATTACGGTTTTCTCAGAGTATCTGCCCAGTAGTGGGATGGCTGGGTCATATGGTAGTTCTATTTTAGTTTTTGAAGGAACTTCCATACTGTTCTCCATAGTGACTGTATTAATTTACATTAGCAGCAACAGTGCAAGAGGGTTCCCTTTTCTCCACACCTGCTCCAGCATTTATTGTTTGTAGATTTTTTGATGATGGCCATTCTGACCAGTGTGAGGTGATACCTCATAGTGGTTTTGATTTGCATTTCTCTAATGATTAGTGATGTTGAGCATCCCTTTGTGTGTTTGTTGGCAGTCTGTATATCTTCTTTGGAGAAATGTCTCTTAAGTTCTTCCGCTCATTTTGGATTGGGTTGTTTTTTTGATATTGAGCTGCATGGGCTACTTGTATATTTTGTAGATTAATCCTTTGTCAGTTGCTTCATTTGCAAATATTTTCTCCCATTCTGAGGTTTGGTTTTTCATCTTGTTCATGGTTTCCTTTGCTGTGCAAAAGATTTTAAGTTCCATTGGTCCCATTTGTTTATTTTTGTTTTTATTTCCATTTCTATTGGGGTTGAGTCAAAAATGAACTTGCTGTGATTTATATCATAGAGTGTCCTGCCTATGTTTTCCTCTAAGAGTTTTATAGTGTCTGGCCTTACATTTAGGTCTTTAATCCATTTGGAGCTTATTCTTGTGTATGGTGTTAGGAAGTGTTCTTATTTCTTCCTTCCTTCCTTCCTTCCTTCCTTCCTTCCTTCCTTCCTTCCTTCCTTCCTCCCTCCCTCCCTCCCTCCCTCCCTCCCTCCCTCCCTTCCATCCATTTATTGGGGTATAATTGCTTTACAATGGTGTGTTAGTTTCAGCTTTATAACAAAGTGAATCAGTTATACATATACATGTGTTCCCATATCTCTTCCCTCTTGCGTCTCCCTCCCTCCCACCCTCCCTATCCCACCCCTCCAGGGGGTCACAAAGCACGGAGCTGATCTCCCTGTGCTATGCGGCTGCTTCCCACTAGCTATCTACCTCACGTTTGGTAGTGTATATATGTCCATGCCTCTCTCTCACTTTGTCACAGCTCACCCTTCCCCCTCCCCATATCCTCAAGTCCGTTCTCCAGTAGGTCTGTGTCTTTATTCCTGTCTTACCCCTAGGTTCTTCATGACATTTTTTTTTCTTAATTCCATATATATGTGTTAGCATACGGTATTTGTCTCTCTCTGACTTACTTCACTCTGTATGACAGACTCTAGGTCTATCCACCTCATTACAAATAGCTCAATTTCGTTTCTTTTTATGGCTGAGTAATATTCCATTGTATATATGTGCCACATCTTCTTTATCCATTCATCCGATGATGGGCACTTAGGTTGTTTCCATCTCCGGGCTATCGTAAATAGAGCTGCAATGAACATTGTGGTACATGACTCTTTTTGAATTATGGTTTTCTCAGGGTATATTCCCGGTAGTGGGATTGCTGGTTCATATGGTAGTTCTATTTGTAGTTTTTTAAGGAACCTCCAACCTGTTCTCCATAGTGGCTGTATCAATTCACATTCCCACCAGCAGTGCAGGAGTGTTCGCTTTTCTCCACACCCTCTCCAGCATTTATTGTTTCTAGATTTTTTGATGATGGCCATTCTGACTGGTGTGAGATGATATCTCATTGTAGTTTTGATTTGCATTTCTCTAATGATTAATGATGTTGAGCATTCTTTCTTGTGTTTGTTGGCAGTCTGTATGAGCTGGTTATTTTTAAAAAACAGCAGATGTGGGAGAAGCTCTGAACACCAAGTAGAAGTTACCCTTTTGTAAGAGACATTTATAAGGGAAATCTCCATTTGTAAGGGTGCCTTCCTGTGTGTACCAGGGAGAGAAGGGTGGCTAAATCTCTAGAAACTTATCAATGAAGAGGGCAGGGACTTAAATCTGCATAACAACTATATACCCTTGTTTACTGTGCTTTACTTGATAACCTCCAGTAACTGGCTTCTCCACCCCCAACATCTTCCTTTTGTCTTTAACTGGAGATGGTATTTAAGGTGGTGGCTTGGGCTGTTTTAGGGAGTCACTTGGTTTTCCAGCGTCTCTCCCAAGTATACAGTAGGTATACATGTTATCAAACTTCTGATAGTTTTTTTTTTTTCCTATTAATGTGTCTTTTAGCACAGGGTGGTCTCAGCAAGAACCTAAAAAGGGAAAAGGAAAATTATATTCCCTCCCCTACAACTGCCTTTAGCTTTCATTGTTATGCCTCATTCATGAAAAGAATAGAGAACCTAAATAGAGCACCTTTTTGAAATTTCTAACTGCCAATGCCATTCAATGGCATGTATTAACCCAGGTGAAGAATAACTTAACTTCTTCCTTTTGTTCATTTCTTTGGAGATAAGAGTAGCAAGTATTTGGCAAGTAATTTAATAAGCCTTTATTTATTTATTTTTTGTAGATGTTACTTTTTAAAATTTTTTTAAATTTTTTAACATCTTTATTGGAGTATAAACCTTTAAATTAATAAGCCTTTAAATTTTGCAATTGAGGATTTATCACTGAACTTAAATTTCAAGGCATAAATACTATTTATTTTGACAATCACAAACTTTACAAATGATAAGAAAAAAGAAAAGCTCTAAATAAACTCAGCAGTAAATTCATCAGCTCGGCATCTCATTCCCCTTTTCTTTCCAAGCTAAGCCAGTAGAACCACTGTTGCCATAACTCAAGCAGAAGAGAATGAAGAAAGTTGGAGAAGCTGAAATGAATATATGTATTCTTTTTTGTCTTCTGTAGTCTGAGCAAGTGTTTTTTTATTCTCAGTCATTAATATGCGTAGGAATCATCTGGGGATTCTGTTAAAATGCAGATTCAGATTCAGTAAATCTGAGCTGGGGACCTGAGATTTTTATTTCTAATTAACTCCTAGGTTATGGTAATGTTGCTGGGCCTAGATTACACTTTTAATAACAAGAGTCTTCAATCTTAATTTCTTATTCTTCTTTTGATGTTGACCTAAAGAAAAAGGAGCAACCTAAGAGCTGTAATCAGGGGGCTTACTGAGGACTGTGGCCTGAGAAACAGCCTCTCAGTAGCTCTAAGAAAACTGCTCCAAAGGGTCAGAAGGAGAAGCCTAGTTTATGTATGATTTTTGTCTAGGGAATACATGCAGTTAAGCATACATCTTGGTAAAAGATTACTGCTATTCACAAAAAACAGGTTAATTCAACTTAATGATTTTAGTGCTTTTATTTGTATGAGAAGATGCAAGAATCTGGGTTCATTAAAATTCTTCCTGAGATATACATCTAAGGGGGCTGTTTTCCCAAAGCACAGAGTTCCTCATCCTGTTTCTATTCCCAAATTCCTCTCAGGGTACACTATCAATCAGTGACTACAGTGGCTAATGAATTAAAGCTGGGTGCTAAGCAATACTATTTGTTCTTCTTGGTTTACATTTACATCTTCCTCCTAATGTTATTGTTTGAGTTGGTCTCTTTTGAGTCTTCTCAGTATTGGCTAGTTTATCTTGGTGTTTCTACATTAGATTTATTTGTCTTTTTGTAAGAAATGCTCTACTCTTTAATTTTTTTGAAGCCCAAATTGTGGTATTAATGGAGAAGGGTGGAGAGTATGATGCAATATGATGGTTTCATTAGTGTTTCAGAACAGGCCTCCCGAAAATGTGCAAATTTTGGCATGTGGATTATTTTGTGCTAAAGGCATTGGAGAGCCTGTGGCTCAAGAGAACTACTGCCTTTTCCTTAACTATTTAGAAGAATTTAAATTGGAGATTTTTCCCCAAAAAGACACTATTACCAGAGGTAAATTTTATCTAAATGGCCCTATCTATATATGGCAGGGCAAGCATTTAATTACCAAACATCTGCTCTTATTATCATCCTGTGAATGACCCTCCTGTCCTTGGAAGCCTTAGGCCTCCATCCCATTCCTTAGCTCAGGATGGCATATATACCTCATTTTATGAAATTGAAATTTGATTTTATCCTGTTGATCTGTCCCATGTCAATTTAATTCTTAGACCAGCCAGAAGAACCTAGGAGGATAGAGGAAAAATTTCTTTCTCTCTGACATTATCATGGATAAAGCCTGTAAGTGGATGTAGCATGAGCTTTGGAGGAAGCTCCAGAGCAGAGTGCAGAAGAGAGGGACACGGCTGAGTTTCAGCTTTCCCTCTTTATTTTGGGTATTAGATCTATATAAATAGCTCTAGTTTCCATTCATTGAGCATCTTCTCTATTCTAGGTCCTCATTTAACCCTTTTAAGAATTTTTGTTTTTAAATATTTTAATTAACTTAAAAGCTTATTATCCTTGTTTTACAGATAGGGAAAGGTCATGAATCCCATTTAAAAGGTGAGGGTTAATAAGTCTGTACAAAGTTAAATAAACACTTCTAAATTCAATTTCTGAGGCCAGCGTTACCTTAATTCCAAAACCAGGTAAGAGATTACAAAAAAGAAAAAAAAATTTAATTACAGACCAAAATCTCTCATAAACCTAGATATAAAAATCACCAACAGAATATTAGCAAATTGAATCCACCAAAATAGAGAAAAAACATTCTACACAACAACCAAGTGAAATTTATTCTAAGTATATAAGACTGGTTCAAAATATAAAACTCCATCAATGTAGTCTACCATATCAGTAAGATAAGGAAGAAACTCATATGATCATATCAACTGATACAGAAAAAGTATTTGAGAAAAACCAATACCATTAATGATAAAAACTATCAGTAAACTAGAAAGAAGGAAACTTCCTGAACTTGATAAATGCATCTACAAATAAAATCTGCAGCTGACATAATAGGTAATGGTGAAAGACTGATTGCTTTCCCTGTAAGATTGTGAAGATTGCAAAGATGCCCATTTTCACTGCTCTTATTCAACATGGGACTGAGAATTCTAGCCTATACAGTAAGGGAAAAAACCAGAAATGAAGTCACACAGTTTGAAAAGGAAGAAATACAATTGTCCCTGTTTGCAGGTGACGTGATTGTCTAGATAGAAAATCTCGAGTCTTAAAAAAAACTTGAATAGGTAGGGTCAACAAGATTGCTGAATACAAGATCAACACACACACACACACACACGCACACACACACACAAGAATTATATTTCTGTATACTAATAAGGAACACATTAAACTTACATCAGAAATGCAGTACCATTTTAAATGCTCCAAAGAATATGAAATGCTTAGCCATACATCTAACAAACATATGCAAGAGCTATAGGCTGCAATGTATAAAGTGTTGATGAAAGAAATAAAAGAAGACTGGAGTAAATGGAAAGACATATCATGCTCAAGGATTGGAGGATTCAACATAGGACATATAAATTTAACGAAATTCCTATCAAATTCCCAGCAAGATTTTTGTACACATAGATAAGCTTATTCTAAAGTGTATTTAGGAAAGGCCCTAGAGTACTGAAAGCAATTTTGGCAACGAAAAATAAATTGGGAGAAATCACTCTTCTACTGTTAAGACTCACTATGTTATAGTAGTTATATAGTAAAGTGAAATAGACATTGTAACACTGTTACAGAGAAAGTTACATAGATCAATGGAACCAAATAGAGGAACCAGAAATAGATCCACACAGGTATATGCAATCATTTTTTGACAAAGTTACACAAGCAATTCAATGGAGGAAAGAATTGTTTTGGAGAAATTTTACATACAAAGGCATTAAAAAAAACAACCTTCTGCCTATGTCTCACATCTTAATAAATATGAGTACATATATAGCTGGTGAAATATGAATAAACTCTAAATCATACGAATGATAATTACCTGATTTTGAGATTGCATTATTATTATACAAGATGTCAACACTGGGGGATACTGGATACATGGTAAATTGGACCTCCTTTTACATTCCTCTTCAACTTTCTATACATCTATAATTTTTTCAAAATAAACATTTAAAAATTGTCAGTAGTTCATTTAAGATCCTACACAGCTTGAAGAACATGCTGCTGACTTTCTGACCTCTCCAGAGCTAGAGTTCCTATCTGCTGCTGCATACTATACTCCTCTAACTTCTAGCAAACAACGTTCTGGCGTGGAGGTAGGAGGGCAATGACAGGTTGTGGAAGTTAATATAAGGTATACAAATTCTGTAAGTAAAGGTATATCCTGACTTACTGTTCGGGAAACCCCATCTTACTTGGAAAGTTGGGTTTATAACCTCAGTAAAACACCAATTCCTCTTTTGTTTCCTGACTCACATTTTCTGTGCTCACTACTAAGTATAAACTATGTTGAGATGGAATTCTAGGGGAATTCTAGGGGGAAACCTTCAATGTACCTGTTTGCACATCTTCTTTCTTAAGGGTTACGTTCTACCCTCCTGGAAGGTTTTTAAAGGACAGAACTGTTTCCTTACTCTAATTAAAATTTCAAGCAACCACTATTGTAAAGATCTTTCTCTAGCTTAGTTTTCAGTTATTTTTCACTCTAAAATGTTTAAAGTTGGTTCTTCCTCCCTAAGTGAATTCTTTCCATATTGCTACTTCTGTTTTTTGTTGTTGTTTTTTGTTTTCTCTTCCTTCTCTCTGTTTTAAGCATATAGAATCACATCTGCTTAACTCAGGGACTGTTGAGATTTCATGGGGATTTGGGGAGTAGCAGGCATCCTGGCCTGGAGATTGTTATTACTTTTTGATCCACCTCCAGTAAGCAGTCTAACAATTCCTCTCACACCTTCCACCAAAAGTTTTCTCCTCAGGCTAATTGACTGTTAATGGAAGATAAGTAAGGCATTTAAACATCCACATCTTCTCAGTATACATGATTTATATCACCCTCTTAAAAAACAGGATTTAGGGAGCAGTCATTCTTTTTTTCTTTTTCCTCTGTCACATCAGAAACTGGGTTTGTGGGATGGATTGGGAGACAGATTTTATTTTCTACTTGAGTTCTTCCAGGAATAGTAGTGAACTGCTAAAGTTGAAGTTACAGGGGTATAAGGACAGCTAGTTTTTTACATAACTAATCTATAGTTGAATTTTATTTGAAAAAAATACTACATTTTCATTTGAAAATAGAGTGTTAGCCAGATAAATATCACTTCTTTTCTGTGAAAATTAACTCATGAATTTAGATTTTGGTAGATTAGGAGTCTATATGCATAACATCTAATCTCTGAACCAGTTTTTGGCCTCTTTAATACAATAACTTTAAAATTACAAATTACACCCTTTAGTTTCCCTGGCTAAATAAAATAAATAAAGATAAGGTCATTTAATTAGACTTGTTTCAGACTTGCTATGGAAATAGCTAGTCATTAATGAAAAATGAAGTAGAATCTCTGGAGTAGGATGTGCTCTGACTGAGTATTGTCTTACACAGTCTATTCCCTGATGGTGATTGTTACAAGATGGACCAAGAAATGAATGAGTGGCTCCCCAAGAGAAATACATTCTATGCACATAGTTATCTGAGCCAGTTGTTTGAAAACAAATATTTTATAAAATATAAATAATTCAGTTAGCTTCAGGAAGCAGTCCCTTATCCTGTAACTCTCTCGAAGCTGTTCCTTCTCTCAAGTTACACTTATTGTTCAAGCATCAATCAGCTCTTACAATAGCCTTCAACCTGCCCTTCCGAATTTCCCCAAATGCAAGTTGTAGTCATTATCACCAGAGTTAACTTTCTCGAATGTAAATCTTACTATGATACCCTCTTTAAAAGTATCTCATTATGTTTCAGCCTTGCTGTCTGTGCCATGAGTAGCATCTTTACTTTGGCTTGCTCAAAGATTATTCTGTAGCACGCAAACTGTATGTGAAACCAGATTATAAACAACTGCACTTATTCCAGGAATGGCAATTTTACTTAAATGTTGGGTAAACTCTTTAAATAAAAAATACCGATTTATTACAGAATAGCATGAAATGCCATATGAATTTTGAAATAAAATAAGAAACCTTGAAGAAATGTCATGCTTGTAAAATCAATCTTCTTTGGATTTTGTGTTCAGACTCCTTATCATAGTGTATAATTCTTTTAACAATTGGACACCAGCTAACACCGTATCCTGTGGCTCCTTACTACTTACATTTCTCTGAGCTATCTCTGATGGACTACTAGTATCGTTCCCCAAACTTCCCATGCTCTTTGTGCATCTCTGAATTCTTTCATGCTGTTCTCACTGCCTAAAATACCATTTCCCAGTTTCTCTGAGTTGTGAATTGCTATTCATCCTTAAAGTTTACAAATTCATTCAAACTACATAAATATATTATTCTTTCCTCTGTATCTAAAAATAATACTTCCCATAAATCTATTCAAGTATATTTTATGTTGTATCATGCTTATTTTATGTATTTGTTACTTTTACTAGTTATGAAAGCTTTAAAGTTAAAGGCTATGTCTTATTCAGTTTTTGTCTTCCTGCAGTGTTTACACTCCTCCTTCCAAAGATTTCATTTAGATCCCCTTTCCTTGAGTGTGGGCTGTACTTTATGACTCCCTTATAACAAACTGAATGTAGTGGAAATCACAGAGTATAACTTCCAAGACTAGGTCATAATCAACACAGAATTTAGTACCTGGACGTGATCCATCATGCTGCCATGACAGAGATGTAAAATCTCTTTGGCTGGACAATGAATAAAACTGGTAGGATTTTGAAAAGAAAAGTGGTAAAGGTTTTAAAAGCATTGAAAAAAACTCTATGTAGAAGAATGGTGACAATTCATAAGGCTTTGTGTGAGGGCTAAAAATAAAGCTATCAATGATTCCTGCAAAAACATGGAAAGTAGAAAATATACCTAATGAACTGGGAGATCTAGCTATGGAGCTTTCCAGAACAAGTGTTGGAAGATGCCATCTGATTTCTTTTTGATACTTACGGTAAAATGTGAGAAAAGAGAGATGAACTAAAGTAAGTATTGTTAAACACAAAGAAGCAAGATTTGATTGCTTTGAAAATTCTCAACGACTCCAGATAGTAAACACTGCCAAGAAAACATGCTGTACAGATGAAATCAAGACTGGGACTGTAAAATCTTTGTTAAGATCTCATAAGACTTTGAGGTGAAGCTTCAGAATGCCATTCAGTCAGAAAAAAGCTCCTCCAAACATTTTAAGGGTATGCCTTGCAGATCCTCTAAATCAAATAATAGAGGTACTAAGGAGCTTAAGGAAATTGCCCATCAGCAAAAGTCTAAAATAGAAAAGGGCATATGTCAAAAGAGGTTTGTCAGTGTGACCTTTGGCACGTTAAGATTAACAGGAGATCCAAACAGTTTTAAAAGAATTATTTTGGTGGAAACAATGTCACCTTGGACTGAAAGGGACGGTTTAAACTGGTGGTAATTTTGCCAATATAATGTTGATCCTCAAAAGTTCTTGCATGCATTGGACAAACTACCTGGCATGTTGTAAAGACATTACAGCAACTATATAAAGTCCACTTTTTGCGGTACTGAGATATTCTACCAATAACCAGTGAGAAACTGAAGTCTTTAGCCAATGGCTATGTGATTGAGCCAACTTGCTAGGGTATCATCTAGTCCAGGTAAACCTTAAAGTGACTGAAGCTCCAGCTACTATCTCAACTCTAACATTATGAGACACTCCAAACCAGAACCACCAGTAAGTTGCTCTTGTATTTCTGATTCTCAAAATCACTGATATAATATTTGTGGTATTCCATTAGGTTTGGATTAATTTGTTACACAGCAAGAGATGACTAAAACAATTCTTTTTGTCATCTACTGTATTGTTTGGTGTTTAGTTCTCAGTTATCAAATATTTGCTGGAAGAGAAAAGGAGAGAAAAGATGAAGACAGAGTGGGTGGAATACAGAATAGAAAAAATATGGAGAGAAATCATGATATTTAAAATAATTTAAAGGTTTCTCAATGACATTTTTTTCATAATATATGTTAAAAGTTATTTGGCTTTAAAAGTAAAAATGTCTGAATTTATATCAACAAATTAAGACAAAGATGGTGGGCACTGATACTGACCTTTTCTGCACATCACATAGGCATTTTATTATGATTTTCATTAAAATTTGTCATTTAATCTTAGCAAAAATTCTGGGAGTTAGGTTTTATCTCCAATTTATATATGAGAAAACAGCCTTAAAGGTATGAAATAACTTGTCACAATCATAAACCCAGTAAGTAGCAGAAGTAGAATCTGATCCCACATCTATCTGATTCCAAATTTTCTAATGTTTTGCTGTTGTATGAAACATATATTATTAATGATGCCTAGTGGATCTGGAATAGCAAAGAACTTTCTTTTTTCATTTATGTATTATTGATTATTTACTAAGAAGTTAAAAGTATTAGCAGAATATTTGGGGATATTCTGGAGTCGACTGTGTTCAACTTTATTTGCACATCAGCTTTGCCTCAGGAGACTGTTTTAAAAAATACAAGTGTGGGGTGCAACAAAAGTAGGCCTAGTAATCTGTTTTTTATAATCTCCATAGAATGCAAAGTAGGGAAAAATTGTTCTAGGCATTAACTCTAGACAATTCTAACTTTCCTTCTCTTCCAACTCACGTTGGTGTTTCAACTTTGCCCTTCCCTTCCTTTTTCTTTCTTATAAAAACATCTATTGACTGTCTCTTAGATGTTTAACACTTTAATAAAAAATTTCTGCATATAACTAAGAAGTAGAAGGATTAGATCATACATTGAGTAGAATTCTGAGATCCTTTATTGAAAATAATATTGACTGTTGTCTATAATGACGATACTGGGAATAAAGGGTTGAACTGGTGGGTAATGCACATATGAAACAATCTGAGAAAAATTGACTATTGGCTTCTTACTCAATTAGAGTTTCTCCTACGTTTAGCCCTTCAGTATACACCACAAAATTTTTATCCAAAAAATTATTTTTCTTATATTCCTGTATACTTTAAGAATCTCTAAACAAATACTATTATTTATCTATAACATTTATAACTTTATGGTTTAAGTATCAGCCACAGAAATATTGTACACATTTGCTCATTCACTTTAGAACAATCATTTTACTTTCTGGACCTTTATCAGTTGTGGCTTTTTGTTTTTGTGTATGTGTATGAACTTTACAAATTTATTTTATAAGTTCAAAAATTTCTTTTAGATCACCCAAGTAATTGCTGATTATGTTATTCTGGCCTGCTGGATTGTGAAAGCATGTTGATGATATCAAAACAAGAAAAATAATCACTTCTATTCCTAGAGCCCTGAAAATGTTACTTTGTCCTTCTCCTGACATTCTCCATGACTCTTCTGACTCCATGGTTTGCACTTGAGCTGTTCTCACTGTGGAGAGAGCCCTGGATTCCCTTAAATCTAATAAAGTCCAATTAAGGACTGCTAGTTCCTGAGCTGCATACCCTAAGGACACATGTTAATGATGAGTTTAAAATGGTGTCCTATTAGAGGCTTACAGAGTGCCAGCCACCTTAGCACTTCATTTTTAAAATAAGTGATAATTGGTAAGACTTTAGCATTCCTATTTAAAAGATAAGGAAGTACAGATTCAGGGAACTACAGGACTTCATCAAGGTTACCCAGACAAGCCACACTTAGAGCTTCTTAGATTATGAGTAGGTTAAATAATTGAATGACAGAACTAAGATCCATTTCAATAAGACCCACAGTTTTAGTGTTTGGAGATATGTGTGTGTGTTTGTGTATAGATATATATTTGGATTTGGGGAAGAGGATGTTTCTAGTTTTGCTTTCATTTTGAAAGATCTGTCCAGATTTTTATGAAATGGAATTGATTGGAACATTGACAGAAATTCCATTTTGTGCTATGGAAGAGTGCAGAAAATTTAGGGCGTAATTCTATGATTTGCAGCTATGATGAAGGTAGTTCTTCATGAATCTTTTGAACTGTAAGATTATACAGGAGAAAGTGAAACTATTTGGTCACCATCATCACATTCTTAGAAATGAAATTTGCAGCATGAACATTTGATACCTCACACCCTTCTTCCACACCCTGCCTATATGGGGCCTTTTCTGTGTGTAATAATATATGAATAGGCCCAGAATCAGTACAGTTAATCTCTTCTACATCCCAGGGTATTAAATCCTCCATTAACTCAATTCTTGTTGAAGCATAGAAAGAAAATGCCCTGGAAAATATCCTGGTGATTATATTTTTCCTTATGCAGTCTGAACCCAGGTATCATTTATAGAGGCAACATACGATTATATAGGAAAACCTCTAAATACCACAGGCAGACTTTCATAGATTCAAAGTATTAAGGGATAGAAAGTGGTCTTAAAATGAATCTAACAAAGCCTATTATATGTATATAGTTTTTATTTAAGATATGAAATCAGCTAGATTCCTATCTTTTCAACAAGAGAACATCCAAAAAACACAGTATATTTAAGTTAAAATATCATAAATAATGTTAATTTTCTGTGAAAAAATTGGAAGGAGTATGTCTAATGATAATATAGTAATTGGGAGGGGAACTCGTCAAAGAAATGAACTAAGGGATAGTGCAAAAACATCATAATGAGAAATGAAACAGCACACCAGAAATTAGAAGCAGACATTAATAAGAATTAATGTACACACACACAAACACACAAATAACAACTTCAGGATGAAATCACATGACAGCATATGTCCTTAAGTGTGTAAAAGGGTCTCTGACTCATACCTGTGGTCAGATTAGCTCTGAAGATGGAATAGGGTCAGATGAGGATAGTTCTAACGGCATTAGATTCCAAAAATCCATGAAGATGTTCAGTCGGAGTTCTTCCCTTTGGGGCCATGGTTATAGGTCACATACATGCTTCCCAGAAATATACCTTAGTAATTTGTCTGAAGAAGAGATAGGTTGGCAGGTTTCTACTTTGGGGCATAAAATATTTAGAACATTTCTAGGATTGCTGTAAAATTTTGAATTTCATACCATTTTCATATGTTTATGACCATTATCTTCTTGATCACAAAATTATCCCAAAGATGGAGCCAGAAGGAAGTTACTTTGCAATCCAAGTCATGTGTTAAGTAGTAGAGAGTGGTCAAGAAGCATCGACAGGAAAGTGCTCACTAGTAGTCTCTTAAGTATATTATTCTTTCATGGAATTCTTTTATGGAAGTGTAGTGATTAGGTCGTATCTTCATCTTATAAAACCCACACTGCCAAATCCCAAATTCTGTCAGTCGTTTGTTCAATAATTAGCACCGACAGTGAGATTTATTAATTCCCTGATGTATCAAACTTCACCAGCTGTCTTGAAGTTGCAGAGCATAATGGTAGGATCTCAGAATCATACCTGTGCCTGACTTTCACATGGGGATAAACACTAGATGATGCAAATTAAAAATTTTTTAAATGAATTAGATCTACTATACAATTTTTGGGTTATCTTAAGGTGATGTGAAGCTAAATTTCTGTGATAATAACTTCCATTTTGTGTTTTCTAGATATTACTGGAATAGATTTATAAAAAAAGTGAAAAAAGTAAATAATTAAAGAAAAACTTGTGCTATATTTTTATCCACATCAAATTTCACCTGTTCTTGTGATGAATACACAATTTGTTCAGGCTTTTCTTTATTATTCAGCTCTGTTTAGGGAATATTTCCTAAAGCAGTGATATTTTTAGAGATATTTCTTTTGCTATTTGTGTAGTACTTTATAAGAGATAGATATTTGATGAAAATTGGAAATTTGAATTCGTCATTTTAGGGTTTCACCCTGGAAAGCATTTGTGTGATAATAATACTGTAAACTATATTCTATCTTTATAATAATCAGTATTCTCACATGTTTATGGTTTATTTATCTGGTACTGAAAGGGAAAGTGTCCTCTGTTAGACAAAGTGTGTATGACTCTTTACTCCAATTTAGAAGCTTTAGGAGTTTCCACAATTTATTAAGACGTTTTCATAATGGGTCAGTTTCCAGAAGACATCCACTAAGGTTCAGCTCTTCACATGAAAATAAAGAAAAAAAATACGTTTAGAAAGATGGCACTTTAAATCTGTGACTTTAATGCAGCAGGAGTGCTGCCTGAATCTTTGTAAAAGCAAGCAATACTGAGAAAATTGATATGGTTAAGAGATTAAATAAAATATTTAAAAATAAGGCTAAAGAAGGGAAGGTCTTCTCATGATTCTCTGTTGCCTCATAGACTTTGGTTTCTGTTTTATGCCATGCAATGTTTACCACCACAGTCAGTGAAAAGAATTTGTGTATTTAAATGTTTCTGCTGTTATCCAGAAAAACTGTGAAGTGCTGCTTCAAGAGGTAGATGAGTATGATTTTTATTTTGGTGAGTACAGTTGTACTAATACAATGTCTAGTTAGGGCAAAGGATGTTTATTAAGGCCTACTGCAAGTCTGTGATTAAATTCATGCCACAGAGAAGCAAATTTGTTTATTCTGAAATTTATTTGCTCATGTGAAATTGTTCTACATCTTTTCCAATTTGGTCCTGGAGGGCTACTTTAGTCTTTTTTTTCTCCTACAGTGAAGTCCGTTTCAATAGTTGCCATGGCATAAAGAAGTTTGAATATTTAGTAATTATGAGAATTCCCACAAGATCATTCACCACTTACTCTACCTTTTTGTCTTGGGTTTTGTTTGCTGCTCTGTGCATGGTGTTTTTTCCAGCAGACAATGTTAGAACAGGATTATTCCTCACTCTCTCTTATTCTCTGGAGTGTGAGTCACAATAAAACAGAACTCGTGGGCTTCCCTGGTGGCGCAGTGGTTGAGAGTCCGCCTGCCGATGCAGGGGACACGGGTTCGTGCCCCGGTCCAGGAAGATCCCACATGCCGCAGAGCGGCTGGGCCCGTGAGCCATGGCCGCTGAGCCTGCGCGTCCGGAGCCTGTGCTCTGCAACGGGAGAGACCACAACAGTGAGAGGCCCGCATACTGCAAAAAAAAAACAAAAAAACAAAAAAAAACAGAACTCGTAATCCATTACGTTTTCTAACAATTAGAAAAATAACTGGTAAGCCTCTATCTGTGCTCTCTCTTCCTCCTTCCTCACCAAAAATATATTACAGCAATTGGAAAGAACAGTTTGTCTCCTTGAAAGCAGAGGATGAACAAGGATACTAGCTCCTGTATTCCTATCTTTTAGTTTACAGCTGGATAAGTATGAAGAAATAAAGATGATAAAAGGCAATAAATGTATGTGTACATCCCAATATGAAATAATATTTTACCAAATGATAAAGTGGCTTTTTCTTTAAAAGGTCACTTTGTTTCCATAACTGTTATTTATTATTGCAAAATCCTTTGGAGAAAACAAAAGACATGATGCTATATGTACCCCATTGCCCACCTGAGAAAACAGAGGCACAGACTGATAAGGAACTCACTTAAGAGGATGCATGTGACCGTGACAAAAGAGGGATTCAAACCTTTGGAGTTCCAGCTTGCTTGTCTTGATACTGCACCATTTTGCCTCCTAATATATATATTTTTCACAGTCCAGGAAAACAAGCAATGTTTTCAGTGAGCTAGTAATGTAAGAAGTTAATAAAGGTCTAAAGAGGCTAAACTGCAGTAGTGGCACAGAATAGAATATCTAACTTAACCTTTTGTTGGCATATTTCCAAAGGCAGAGACACGCTTTATAAACTAGAACAACCGCACATAGTAAAGGAATGACTTTAATTCATCTCACTGCAGATGGAAATATAATGTGCTAGTGTTTCCATATTTGTATTTCCTCTTTAGTTGTAAACTCAGCTTTAAAATCTTACTATAGTGAAATATTAAAATATACTGAGAATATATGATATGTATATATTTGACTATCAAATCTATGCACATAAAAATGACTGTAATCTGAGTGATGGGATTAATGTAAATGATTTCTTCTGAGTAAAACATGAGGATATATTTAGAACCATTTAGGTTTAACTTTTATGTATGGAAGCAAACTTGGAGATCTCTTATAAACACTTCATTTGAGGAAGAGAAAAATAAGGTCCAGAAAAGTGAAATGAGTTACCAAAGACTATCACATCTATATGTCTACCATAGATGTAATTTATAATAGAAATTAGTTAAGTATTGCATCTGTATTTTGAAGGTAAGAAGACGTTTCTGAGTTTCTGAGAAGATCTGATAAACAGTGGTCTGGAAATTTCCCATTCAGTACTATTTTTGGAGGGGATTTCTTCCAGGAAATGTTTTTCTTTGTAAGTAGCAGGAAGAACAAGTCTTTAATCTCTCTTTTTCTGTGTAAGCAAGAGTGCATTTATGTGCTTGTGTAGATAGATGGATGAATGGATAAATGATAGATAGATGGCATATATTAAAGTCTTAGAGGTCGTAGAAACATTGTTTTGGAAGAAAAAACATTTTAATTAAGTACTGAGGAGTAAATAGATGATTCCAAGTGGAATAATAAGGAGAAGAAATGTAAACATGGGGCAGTAATATGTACAAAGACACAAACATAAAAACACTAGTTTATTCAAGATATTCAAAACAAAAGGTTATTGTTTGAAATGTCAGGTATAAGTAAGAGACAATGAGATTGAAGAAGTAGTTTAAAGGCAGATAATGAAGGATCTTTTATGAGAAGTAATGGATTTGAAATTTATAACTAGCAATGCAGTAGAATTAGCTTAGGTTTTTTTTTTTTTTTGCGGTACGCAGGCCTCTCACGGTCATGGCGTCTCCCGTTGCGGAGCACAGGCTCCGGACGCGCAGGCTCAGCGGCCATGGCTCACAGGCCTAGCCGCTCCGCGGCATGTAGGATCTTCCCGGACCGGGGCACGAACCCGTGTCCCCTGTATCAGCAGGCGGACTCTCAACCACTGCGCCACCAGGGAAGCCCTAGGTTAGGTTTTAAACAGAGATTAGTGTAGCAGCAGGTAGGGGAAAGACCAGAAAGGGGAAATATTGACAACAGGAAGTTCAAAAAGGAAGTTGCTGTAATGATTCAGACAAGAAATGATAAGAATCTGAACAAAGGCAGTAGCAGTGGGGGCAGAGCAGGATAAACAGAAATAGGAGATGTTTTAATTGTTGAATGTGTTAAGACTTCTTTGCTAATGTTATATCACCTGTGAAGAGCATAGAGGAATCAAAGATGATACCATCATATCTAACTGGACATCAGAACATCAATAACTGAGATAATGAGTACGGGAGAAACAGATTGGAGTGAGAATGAAGGTACTGAGTACCATATTTGATGTCCTAAGTTTTGGTTGCCAGTATTGTTGGATTGGGAGCTCAAGGGCTCAAGAGCTCTCTAGAACAAAAGAAGAGATAAAGATCTGAGAATCACTAGTCATGTTTTGGTAGAAGCAATCATGAAATTATCCCAGGGAGTGTGTACAGAGAAATGTAAGAAGGCCAAGGACAAAATCTCAGAGAATACTACAATGTGATAATGAGTGTTGAAAGTGGAGCCAATAAATGAAAAAGAAATAGTATTTTCAGATAATAGGAAGTAAGCTAGGCAAACATGATGTCCAAGATTCATAGGAGAAGAGAATTTCAAAAAGTTAGAATGGTGGGGCTTCCCTGGTGGAGCAGTGGTTGAGAGTCCGCCTAACGATGCAGGGGACACGGGTTTGTGCCCCAGTCTGAGAGGATCCCACATGCCATGGAGCAGCTAGGCCCGTGAGCCATGGCCGCTGGGCCTGCGCGTCCGGATCCTGTGCTCCACAACGGGAGAGGCCACAACAGTGAGAGGCCCGCGTACCGCAAAAAAAAAAAAAAAAAAAAAAAAAGTTAGAATGGTGAACAAGGACAATTGTGTTAATAAGAGTCAAAGAGATTAACGATTGAATATAGATCATTTGGGGATCATTGTAAAGTGAGGGATCATTGTAAAGTGAGTAAAAGCATTTCCAGACTGGAAGGGAGGAGAAAAGATTGTAATGGATTAAAATATATTAGCATATGAAGTATATAAACTAAAACTAGACTTTAGTAATATTAGTCAAAATGTAAATTAATGAGTATTAATTAAATTTTCTTTTTATTTACTGTAGAGATTATTGTATGAATGAGGCAACAGATCAAGGAAAAGGTATTATCAATTAAGAGAGATATTCCCACAAATTATATTTTATGTAAAGTTGGATATTATAAGTTAGAAAGAATTCGCTGACAACATTGTTAGTCGGTTGAAAAGTTGAAATTATGTCAAAAGTAGAAGATAACATCACAGTTATATAAAAAAAGGCAAAGAGTTCTCCTTAGGGAGAAGGTAATAATTATTTCTAATGGTCTATAAATGAAAAAATTTTTGTTTTCAATAACTTTTTAGCTTAAAAACACTATGAAAATAAAGTTCTTCAGTATGAGGCTGAACTGTAGGAAGTACCTAAAAGCAATCTTGTCAATCCACTCAGCTATTTTTGCCTTATTTTATATATCTTTGAGGTCTGTGTGTTTCTCATGTATAATAACAAAACTGAGATTTTTGAGATTTATGAAAATGAGAGTGACATGGGTACTTTCTTTCTGCATCAACTTTGGCACAGGAGGACGAGTTAGAGTGGGCCCGATCAGCATGCAGTGGGCTGCACGCTGGAGGGGGAATTCATTTTCTTTGCCATAAGAATCTACTTAGTTTTCGTAAAATTGGCAACTTTCTAAAAATAAGATAAAAAAATATATGGCTTATTCTTTCTTAAACTAAGGAGATAGACCGAACCACGAGTCATTTTAAGTTTGGTGCATGAATACGCGTCATAGTAAAACACTGATAATAAAACATTCCACATTCTTTTTTTTTGGCTGTGCTGCATGGCCTGTAGGATCTTAGTTCCCCAACCAGGGATCTAACCTGTGCCCCGTGCAGTGGAAACATGGAGCCTTAACCTCTGGACCACCAGGGAATTCCCAAAACATTCCATATCCTTAACAGTGCTAATTTGTTGGAGGACCACATTGTATCACTGAGATGACACTAGATTATAATTAAGGAGTCTGAACTTCAGCCCCAACTCTGTAAAAAATTCTGAATAGAGAGGAAATTATAATATTTTAAGGACTTAGTTGTCCTTCATTGTATATCAAAAGCTTAGGATGCAATAATATGCAAGAATCCCTCTAATTCTAAAATTTTGCAAGTTACAAAACCCAGGACAGACATCATATTTTCTAAAGGCAGTAGTATTAAACTAGGTTAGTATTTTTTTTTTTTTTCCATTTACCAGAATGTATTGGGTTGGCCCAAAAATTTGTTCAGGTTTTTGCATAACATCTTACAGAAAAACCCAAACGAACTTTTGGGCCAACCCAATAACATACATAAAATAAAATGCACAAATTATAAATTCACAGTTTGATAAATTTTGGCAAATGATACACCAGTCAAGATATGAAACACTTCCGTCACTTCAGAAAGCTGCTTCTTCGTCTTTACAGTACCCATCCTACCTCAGGCAATCACTTATCTGCTGTATCAGTATAGATTAATTTTGGATATTCCAGAACTCCATATAAATAGAAAAATATCATTTGTACTCTTCTGTCTCTGGCTTATTTCATAGAGTATACTATTTTTGAGATACATTCATCCTTATTACTGCATTTATCAATAGTTTATTCCTTATTGTAGGAATAACACACCATTGTAGGAATATACCACAATTTGTTTTCCATTCTCCTGTTGATGGAAATTAGAATTGGTTCTAGTGTAAAGCTTTTCATTTATTTATTTATTTGACTGCGTCAGGTCTTAGCTGTGGCATGCGAGATCTTTGTTGCAGCACACTGGCTTCTCTAGTTGTGGCGCTCGGGTTTCGAGTGCATGCGTTCAGTAGTTGCAGCGTGCAGGCTTAGTTACCCTGCAGCATGTGGGATCTTATTTCCTTGACCAGGGATTGAACCTGCGTCCCTTGCATTGGAAGGTGGATTCTTAACCACTGGACCACCAAGGAAGTCCCAAGGCTTTTCTTTTTTGAACTTATATTTCATTACTCTTGTCTAAAATGCCTAGGATTAAAACTACTAAAATACTTCCCAGCATTGATGAATCTTCTAGTTATACCACATGCTTGCCAGCACTTAATTTAAAATTTTTATTAAATTATCAAATGGTTGCCATTATTTTAAAATTTAATCATTCTAGTAAGTGTAAAAAAATATTCTGAGTGAGTTTAATTTACATTTCTCTGATGACTGAAGTTGAGCACAGTTGTGCTTAGAGCTGTTAATGAAATCAGTGTCCAAACATTTTGCCCGTTGTTTTATTTAGTTATTTGTCTTCTTATTGTTGAGTTTCTAAATGTTCCTTATGGATTCTGGGTACAGTTGTGTGTGTGTGTGTGTGTGTGTGTGTGTGTGTGCATGTGTGTATACATATATTACATATACATATGTGTATATATTTTTTCTTCCAGTCTTTGGTTTGTATTTTTAATTTTATAATAGTATCTTTAAAAGAAAAATAGTTTTTAAAAAATTTATTTTATTGAAGTACAGTTGATTTACAATGTTGTGTTAATTTCTGCTGTACAGCAAAGTGATTCAGTTATACATATTCCTTCCCATTATGCTTTATCACAGGCTATTGAATATAGTTCCCCGTGCTATACAGTAAGACCTTGTTGTTTATTCATCCCATATATTATAGGTTGCATCTGCTAATCCCAAACGCCCAATCCATCCCTCCCCCACCTCCCTCCCCCTTGGCAACTACAAGTCTGTTCAAAGAGCAATAGTTTTTAATTTAAATTAAATATATTTAACTCTCTAATGGTTAATACTCTCAGTGGTATTCGTCTCCTGCCTATGTTATGCAGTGCTTGCCTACGTCAAGTTTGTGAAGATTTTCTCTTTTCTTATTGACCCATTTCAAATTACTTTTGACAATGGTCAACTTAGGAATTGAGGTTCATTTTTTATTTTCTGTGCAGATATTCAGTTGCTCTAGAGCCACTTTCTGAAAAGACTATTCTTTCCACATTCACTTGCTTTGTAACCATTGTCAAAAGTCAGTTGGCCATATATCATTAATTGACAATATTTCTATACTGTTTAATTGACCTATACTTCTGATAGAACACAAAGTCTAGATTCTTATTTTTTGTAATGTTAAAAATAAGTCTGAAGATCAGATAGTATAAGTTCTTTAATTTAGTCCTTCTTTTTCAAAATGCTTGCTAACCTATATTCTTTGCATTTCCAAATAAGTTTTAGAAACAGTTTGTCAATTTCTATAATATCTGCTGATATTTTGATTGCTATTTTGTTGAATCCATAGAAAAATTGGGGCATAATGAATATCATAAAAATAATAAATTTTCAATACATGAATATGGTATATCTTTCCATTTATTTAGATCTTTATAAATTTCCCTCAGCAATGTTTAATCATTTTTAGTATAAAGGTATTCTATATATTTTTTTCCATAACAGTTTATGTGTTTGATGCTATTGACTTTTCAAAATTTTATTTTGCAATTTCTTTTTGCTAGTATTCAGAAGTAAAATTGATTATTGTATTTGACCTTGAATCCTGTGATATTGCTAAATTCAATCAATATTTTCTTATATTCCTTAAGACATCCTAGTTAGATAGATATACTATCTATATAAATAGAGACAATTTTCATTTTTTCTTTCTGATTTTTAAAAATGAAAGCTTTTCTTACCTTATCAAACTAGATAATACTCCAGTTTAATATGTAATAGGAGGGGTGAGAATAAACATTCTTGTATGATCACATGATTTTTCTTTTTTATTCTGTTAGTATGGTAAATTGCAATGATTGATTTTCATAAATTGACTCAATCTTATAATCCAGGGAATATGATTATGTGTTCATGATGGATTATCCTTTTCATCTATTTTATTATTCAATTTGTTAACATTTTGTTTTAGATTTATGTGTCTATTCTAATGAAGGATATGGTAGATCACTTGTTTTCTTTTAATAATCTCTTTGTCAGGTGTTGGTATCAGGTTTATGCCAGTCTCAAAATGAAATCAGTTCTGTTTTGTTTTCTGGTAAAATTTGTGAAAGCTTGGAATTAAATCATTTAAGAATTTTATTTATAGGATGATTTTTGTTTTGAATTCAATTTATATAATTTTAAAGTTCATTTTCAAAATTTGTGGGGGTTTTTTTGCATAAAATTATTAATATTCTCATTTTATTCTTTTAATATGCATAGGATCGTTTGTGATGTCTCCTCTTGCATTCCTAATATAGATAATTTACGTTTACTCTTTTTATTCTTAATTAGCATTTCTAGGTGTTTATAAACTTTATTAAAATTTTCAATGATTGGCTTTTTTATATGTTGACTTTCTTTGTTATCTGATTTCTCTTTTTTGGCTTTTATTTATAGAAACTTATATCATTTATCTTAGCTTATATAGGCATTAAAAGTTCTAAATTTCCCTCCAAGTACCTCTTTAGCTGCATCCCAGATATTTTGAAATATTTTATTTATATTATTATTCATTTCTGAATATTTTCTCATTTACCTTAGAATTTCTTCTTTGATCTATAGGTTATTTGGAAATGTTTAATTTCCAAATATCTCTTTCTTGTTGGTTGCTAATATAATTCTGTTGTGATGTAAAAGACTACTTTATAGGATTTAACCTTTAAAATACATTTAGACTATTTCATTGGCTTAGCACGTTTTATCTTGGTGAATGTTCCAAGTGTACTTGAGATTATGTGTGTGTGTGTGTGTGTGTGTGTGTGTATGTGTATGTGCTCTGGAGGTGTAATGTTCTGTAAATGTCAATTAATTCCAGTTAGTTTTTAATGTTCAGACTTTCTAAACATCCACTGATTTTGGGCTGGAATAGGGTGGGGTATTGCCAAAAAGATTTTTTGTTGTCAGACTGCCCTTTTCCCTGTCCTTTGGCTAGGAGGAAGATGCTTTCCTTGGAGTGTTTTGTTTGTTCCTATTGACAGGTCCAAGATAGAGGCTTCCTCTACCTCCGCGCCCCCTCCCCGGCCAGGCTATAAGGATGACAACAAGGGAACTCAGAAAATGTACCACCATGTTGTTCCTAAAATCTCAAGGTTCTAGGAAGCCTATCATCTTCTTTTACCTTTGAAAGTGTTTCTGTGCTAATTTGCTGTTATGCCAGAGTTTTTTAGTTATCAGAAGGAGATCCTAGGAGAAATGGGGTCTATCTTGGTCAATCAGAGTCCAATAATTCTTTGTAATTCTAGTCCTCCAGCTGCAACACTCAAAAGACTAGAACTTCCCCTCCATACCCCACATGGCTTTGGTGAGCGAGCAGGGAGCTTATTTTCCACCCCCCACCCAAAGCAGGCAGTGCCCCTACGTAGCGTTTGCAGTGCTGCTCAGGGAGGTAATCTTCCGTCCTCCACTCTGGGTAAACAGATTGTGCCCCAGTTTACACAATTTAGTGTCAGTGGGGTCTAACAGTGATCTGAACTTCCACCTTAGTCTGGTAACAATATGACTAAATAAAGCAGCTGGAAGCAGCGCTGGTTGGCATCCCTATCCCTGGTGTCTGCGTGCCCATAGGAGCTGATCTTCAATAGGTGAATGGTTGAACTAACTGGTACACGTTATAAAATTGCATAGAACTAAAACACACACGCACACACACACAAAAGTACATGCAAACTAGTGAAATCTGAGTAAGGTATATGGATTTTATCCACATCAGTTCCTTCGTTGTGACATTGTACAATGGTTATAACCAATAGGGAAACTGATACGATATCTAGAATCTCTTTGTATTATTTTTTACAACTGCAAATGAATCTATAATTAAGTAAAAATACAAACAAAGTTAAAAAATAAACAAGCCTATGATCATGCCCAACAGCGACAACAGAATATCACTAAAATCTCTCTACTCTGTCTGGGACAAAATTCCAACATCTACCAGCAACACTTAACCTCTACTATCTCTGTTCTCTTCTCAACTCTGTAGCATCTGCTTTCTGGTAATCTTTTTATAGTCTCACCCTATGTGTTCATAGCCCAGCCCCCAACGCAGGATTCCCAGGAAACCTCCTCACATGGATTTCTGTGGCTCCAATACTATACCTCCCTCCTCTTCCAAAGATCAACCCTGAGTGTTGTGGTGTTTACCTCTGAGTTCCCCTCTTTTAGGGACCACAGTGTTCTGCTGCTTGTAATCCAATGCCTAAAAACAGTTGACTCATAATTTTTTCCACTTTTATGATTGTTTTTTGTAAGAAGGCTATTCTAGTAGTAGTTAGCAATTATAGATGGTAACAGAAAATTCCAGGTTAGTTCTTAAATAGTTTTCTAGCACCAGTTAATGTTAGGAGTTTGGGCACATCACCAGAGTCTCAGTTTCCTCATTTATAAAATAATCCAAAAATCCCTTTAAAAATCAATTTCAATGATCATCTAAATGAGCTACCATTCCTACTAAATACTACCCTTATAACTTTGTTGTGGGATTAACATTTTGCAGAAGATGAATAAACTATTTTTGGAATTTAATTGTGTAATTCTAAACTGGAGGTTAAGCTAGAATATACATGAGTCATAACATCTATACATTCAAAGTGTGTCATGAACTTCACAATGCGTGGATTTATTCTCTTAATAGCAGTAACGTTTCTCAAAGTTATATTTTCATTAAGAAAACTTAAAACATCACCACATATTATAGTATTGTAATTTAACAAAAAGAAGTGTGAAGTCCTCCATTATAACAACACATTTGAGAGAAACTGCATTTTGGTATGAATCATCCCACTAACACAAAAGAAGTTCTGTAAACAAAGATTACTTCTCTTGTTCTTCTGTGAGATATTAGTACAAATTTGAAGGAAAATTATTAGTTTGCTCTGACAGTCTAAATACATATTTTTCCAGGAAAAAAAAAATAAGGCTTAACCAATACTTTTCTCAAATCAAATTTATTTCAAATACAGTTATTCAACTAGAGTTATTTGGGATCATTAAATTCCTGCTTCAAAGTTACAAGATCAAAAGGAAAAAAAAAATCTCAGATATAAACAAATTCTAAATTATAGATCATCAGCTTGAGAACCCGAATATATTGAATCTCACTGGGCTGAAAATGCTTCCTAGTTGATTGATGTATAGTTCACCTTTATTTTTCCAGAATCCAGTGGGTGTACTGAGCTAAGCACCATGGTAGATACTAAAGGTATAGTAATTAGTACCAGTCCTTAGGTAGTTATAGTTTCATTAATGACAACAACAAAAAAGATGTGCTTACTTAAAAAATTACATATTAGAGAGCAGATGTCTTAGGGAAATAGCATGTTTAATGTCAAGAATGTTGTACAGGCAACAAGTGCTGTATCTTCAATATTTATATCTAGAGCTACTACCTCAACCTTAAATTTTCTCAAACTATTTAACCCTATGACTTTCATTCCTCTTCAGTTTAGTCACTTGGCAGTAGATTCAGACTGGCAGCATGTCAACATATGGAACTGTTCAACCCACAAAATTTTGAATTTGCAATGTCTTTATTCTGTTTTTGTTCTTTTCATAACTTCACTTTCTCTGTAACTCATCTGCCTCTTCCTAGCTACACGCATTTCTCTGTTGTACCTGGATCTCATAGTCAGTAAACAAGCCTACTCAAAAGCAACTTTTCTAGCTGCTGCTGAGGGGCCAGAAACAGTTTCTTTTATACTCTATATGACTTGGCTATTACACCAAAAATAAATAAATGAATAGATTCACAAACTGTGGCTAAGCTACCAACTAGGCCCTCAGAGGCTGGGCTGCCCATATACGAATCGCTCAACACATTGAATATCAAGTTAAAAGCATTGAGGCCTAAATGCAAATGCCTTTGTCATAATTGTGCTATAGCATGTTTAATATCTAAACATAGGCTTCAGCTACTTTAGAGGACAGCCTTAAGACAAAGGAAAAAAAAAATCTCACTTTTAAGTGGCATTCACTGAGGAGTCTTAGACAACAAAAGGGAGATTGATTGTTTGCATGATCTCCTTACCAGTTCAGGCAGCTGTGCCATTCATTCAGTTATTCAGCAAAATTCCTTTACCTTGTTTTGGGTGTTGGTCACTATATAAATCACACAGATTACAGGAACTACAAAACTCTTATAAAGCATTAAAATAAATTGATGATGTTTGTTGAATAGTTGAACAATCACATACAGATTTAAAAGAGACTATATGCTCTGAGATCAGAATAGCAGATTTTGAACCCTAACCCTACCTTGGTCAAATTAATATATCTGTCTGTACCTCTTCTTCTTCAACTCTGTATATTGATAAATATCTACTTCTTACTCTTGCACAGATAAAATGAGAACATATATATTAAGTTATTAGAATGGTGCTTGTTCTATGTAAAGTGCTTAATGTATTTTGGCTGTAATTATCATTGTTATTATTTTTGTAATACTATATTACATAAATATTAATTTACTAGATACAGGGAGAAATAGATACATTTCCTCCTATCAGATAAGTTTCTCAGAGAACACAGCACTAGAGCTGAGACTTGAGAGGTATATGGGAGATCTTCTGATGGATGAATAGAGAGAAGACAAGAACAAGCCAGAAAAGGAGTTAAGAGCCCATCACAACATTTGTGGGGAAAGGTGACGTGTGCCTAAAATAAAGAGAGGAGGAGATAAATTAGAGATATTTATGATGTATACTGATACCTTGTAGGCTTGATAAGTTGGAGTAAGTAAATGGGAGCAAAATCCAAGTCCCCCGTTTTCTGGCTTAAGTAACATGGACAGTATTTTTCTTCATTGCAATTGGATACACAGGTAAGGAGGATATTGATGAGAAAATTAGAGGAGAAATAACTAATATTGTCTGTGTTATATTGGATGCATATATCTGCAATCTGTTTTGTTTGAGGTGTTTAATGGAATGCTTACTGGGATGAGGCAGGTAACATAAATGAGGGAGATGGACTTTGTGCGAGATTGGACAACACATGCTCCACTACAGGGCACAAATATGGCTCAGCTCGAAAGGATCCTTGCCGTGCTGGAATGTGGGGTCAGTGCTGCTAGATTTCCCTTTTTTTCCAAAAGAATTTATAATCTGCATTAAAAAAATTCTAAATATTGGTATGCAGTATATTTTAAATTATGTGATCTCTAAAATGTCCATGGTTCACATTCATCCCAAAGGTTTCTAGGTGGTGATAGATTCATCCATCCACCCATCTGTTTATTCAAAACATATTGATTAAATACTTCCTTAGCACCAAGAACTCTTGTAGGTGCCAGATATACATGAATGATTGATCTGAGAGCATGTGGTAGTTAACATTTTTGCCCCCAAAAATTACATAAGGAAAAGAAATAGATGGTTTGATTAGGTACTTGGGGAAACACCAGTGGGAATATTCTTGAAGGACTGCTCATAGAAAGGATAGGAAGAGAGTCAGGAAGAATTTGCATGATAGAAAATGATAACCTATTTTTAAGATAGATGCCGTGGTTAACAGAGGCAAAAACTAAGAAAAGACTAGTATACTTAGGAGTAAAATGTATGTGTAGTTGATTTATTAAGTGTGTTGATGGAACCCTTGGAGAAAACGGTTCAGAAAAATAATGGGGATGAAAGTCATATTTTAGTGATTGGAGAATGAATGGAAGGTGGAGAAGTGGACATGATGAGTATAGCTTATTATTTCTCGAGGCTTGACTAGGAAAGAAAGCTTGGGAATAGTGCAGCAGGGAGTTGTAAACGCAAGGTTAAAGGAAGAATAGTTTTGTGAGATGTGAGAAACTTGAGCATATTTTATATAAAGTCAGTGAAAAGAGGGATAATGATACAACAAAATAAGGGAGAAAAAAAAAAAAAACTTAAACTAGAATTCCAGAAGAGACTACTTTGTAACAACCAAAAGACTCCTTTCCTCTTAATCTTCTCTGTGACCTTCAAATTATAATGCCTTGGGCTTCCCTGGTTGCACAGTGGTTGAGAGTCTGCCTGCCGATGCAGGGGACACGGGTTCGTGTCCCGGTCCAGGAAGATCCCACATGCCGCGTAGCGGCTAGGCCTTTGAGCCATGGCCGCTGAGCCTGCGTGTCCGGAGCCTGTGCTCCGCAGTGGGAGAGGCCATAGCGGTGAGAGGTCCGCGTACCACAAAAAAAAAAAAAAATTATAATGCCTTATATTACTCCTACTCCTGATTATTGCTTCTAGAACTACTCAATTTTGCTAAAGAAAATTGAAAATATCATATATGTGCATATATATGATAGGTACAGTTATGGATATTTTATAGATGAGGAAACAAAAGTTATGCCACCTGCCTCAAATCTTAAAACTGGTCAGAAGCCAACTGGGTAGACATATATGGGTTTATAACATTTTATCTGAATGTTTAGCCATCAAATTACACTCAATTTCAGAGTCTGTATGTGGTGACAGTACCAAGAAAATATCACTTGTGAGGTGTTGCAGCAGCCAGCTGGACTTTCTCAGTGTGTCATCCATCCATTCATTCATCCATCCGTCAATCCAAAAAACACTTTTTGAGGACTTTCTCTGTCTAATTCTGAGCTGGGAGATGATTGAATATAGACCTGACTAGGATCCACCTGCAACAGTCTTCTTTGACAGCAAATCCAAAAACTCATTTCACCACTGGATTGGGAGATCCCTTAGAGCAAGAATCGTGTCTTATTTGTATTTCTGTGCAGTCCCTGGCATAAAGTAGGCCTTAGGTAAATTTCATTTTGATGTATGATATGGCTCCTGTCTTCCTCTCCAACTTTATTTTTCATCAGTCTGCCTCTTAATCTCTAGTGTTCAGCTCCATGGGTCTCCGTTTTGCTTCTGGAACATACCAAGTTTTGCCCTAGTACATCAGCAATTGTTCTTTCCTTTGACTCCAATATTCCTCCCCAGAAATTCTATTAGTTGGCTGAGACATATATATTACTTCTTAGCACCAATATGAATCCTCAGAATGGCCTTTCCTGACCACACTATCTAAAAAGAGACATCCTTTCACTCTCAAAGATATTACAAGTATCAATGCATCCCCACAATCTGCCTGCCATCGTTTACTCTCCAGAGACTTAAGGTAGATTTTTTGTTTTGTTTTGTTTTGTTTTGTTTGTTTTGTTTTCTGCAGAAAGTTTGATGTGCTTGGAAACTTATTATTAACATGTTTTGATTTTTTAAAAAATTCTGAAAAGATTTTGCATCACTAGAAAAGTGCATTTTTAGATATTTTCTTAAAAATAAGACATTAAAAGTTTATTTTTAATAATAGTCTTCAAAATAAAAAATGTGGAGATCTATTTCCTGATAATACTCTGCCTCTAGGTTGCTGTTACATTTTTTTTACAAATTTCTATTTCTGCTTCAATTCAATTAGTAAAGCTTTTATATATGGCTAAAAAACTTACAGGGAGAGGCTTAAGCATTAGGAGTATCTGACTCATTGACTCAAAGACTGCAAGGACGCTGCAATAGCAATAAAGGTCCCACATTTTCAGAAAATATTTGAGTTTAACAATTTTCTGAATCAAGAAACCTATCCTGTCTATAACCCATTTTTCTTTTTCTTAATTACATTTTTATATTCCAAACTTACAAAAATGATTAGTGCACATTATGAGGTAATTACCTTCCAACTTCATTTTAATTAACGATGCTATTTTTGGAGATAGCAGTGACACACATAACTCACATAGCTTTGATATTTATATTTTTGTCACTCTCTTTTTAACTTAAATGACTATTTTATTCCCTTCAGATTTATCAAAATCAGAGCTCTCCTGGGCTCCAACTTAGTATGCTAAGCTTTATTTTAGAGCAGATTTTTGTAGTGGAGAACATTAGAGGTTTATAATGGCTAAGTCAGCAGACCTTTAACTATAGTTACAATAAAGGGCATCTCAAGCGGAGAGATCATGCTCCTACAGAAATCTCCACAGTAATATCTCCAAGCTAAAGAGGAACAAGAGCCCCTGATTGGCACTTTGTTACTTGAATGGTCCCCCACTGATGAGGCAGAAAGGACATTAAGGATGGTTTTAGCACAATCTAAAATCTCGCTGATGTCAGACTTAAAGCGGTGAAAGCCATAATGCCATTTCTAAAATATGCTCTGGAATCATGAAAGCTTTGCTTTCCAAGACACCCAGGACTTATTCTTCTTCCTACTTAGTACTTGTAAAAGACCCTCTTCATCATTATGTCTCCTGTCTTCCACTGCTCAAGACAAACTAGGGAATCATCTTCATTTATATGCAGCACGTTCTTTCTGCTGCTGGTGCCACAATATAAATGTGTTTTATTAAAAATTGAAAATATTGGTTTTACTCTCCATCAGGATGAAAAGTGAAGTCTCATTTTCATTTTCTGTCCTGTTTTCTCACTCCCATCCTTCTTGCATTGTCCCTCAGGACACTGCTATTAACAGATAGGCCACATTCCCAGAGACCTTAAATTATGTCAGCCTTTCCTGAACTCTCAGTCATGAGACAATAACAGAAGGCAAAGGACTTTTCAAAGGATAGGTAAGGAGATGCCATGCTCCACTGGGATTAAACCTTTTTCTTGATCTTGTGTCAGAATGATGCGGAGAGAAATACATGTGGTGTCTTATCATTTTACAGCACATGGCTCTTAAAAGTTGAAAAGGCTATTATACATTGAGGAAAGTTAAAGGCCCAGAGAATTACCTCACAGTATTCAATTCTCTTTGAAAAATAAAAATAGCAGGGCATATTCTGGATGGTGTTCCCATGGAAGTTTGTCTGCTACATCGCATGCTTGTTTCCCTTTTGTAATGTTAACTTTCAGGCTCCTGTTGGTATTTTTGGAAAGCAGAGAAGCATGTATTCTGTTAGTTGCCAAAACTGGCTCCACAGAGCAGCATGCTTTGCCATTTGAAGGTTAAATTCCTTTCAAAGAGACTTGTTGGAACTGTTCTTCTCACTCCTATTAACTAGTGGAACTGTCTGACCTTTATAAGTGCAAGTCAATATTCACACTGTCAGAGGAGTATCAGTGGGAGTAATCTTTTCAGTCGCAGAGAGAAACAGTTTGCCACAGGCAGATCATGAACAGAGAGGGGGAGATGGTGAGCAGTGACATAAAACACTTTTAAGTGAATTCGAACAATGTCTTTGACACAGCTAGGAATTTTATTCAATTTTAGTTATAACAGCGCCTACTGGTCCGTCTAAACTGCAAAGGTGTCATTTTGAAGTAATAAAGACATAGAATGTGAAACGAAGCCTGTGAAACGAGCTCACCCCTTTTTATTTGTACCTTTGAGAACACAGGTGGCTCTTTCTCCCAAAATATACATCTCTGAAAACCATTCAGAAATGAACATTATTATTTTTAATGAGCACCAATGATCCTTCTTCCCTCCACACAAGACTTAATACTGGGGTGATATTTTAATAAACTTGAAAGAAGGAATTCTTTTTTTTTTTTTTTTTTTTGCCTTTTGTACCCCAAATTGCCATGAGTTTAACTTCAAAGCAATTTTTTCGAGTAAGTCATTTTCCAATGTGATAGTCACAAAATAAAAGTAAGGAAGGGAACACTATAATGTTGGTTTAAATTTCGGTTGGCTTTCTCTTCATTAATATATCATTATAATTACATGTGTGATCAAGTATGCTATTACAGGGCTTATTTTAATAAAAGCATCTATCAACAGGCTTATTTTTTAAAGATTGAGTAAAATATTCAGTTACTATTCCTATCAATGGATAGAACATACTTTAAGAATGAAAAGAAATCTTGAATATTACTTAAGTGTGTTGTTGTTAGTGGAAATAATGCAGTAAATTTGAAACTATTTCATTTGTATAATAGAATTGAGCAAATGATTTAATATATCGATATCACTGGGAATTAAGTTCTCGCTATGGAAAAAAGGAGATATGATAGAAAATGGAAGGAAAAGAAAACTTTCGTGTTCTTTATTTGGAGATCAGAATAAAACATAATTTAATATATATGTATAATGCATATAGGTAGGTACACAAATATATATAATTCTAAACATTTATGAATGTAATTTTATAATTATATAGGAAAGTACTCAAACACTGATGGGAATGAATTGACAGATGAAAGATGTTAAGAGGACTCTCACTGGCCAAATTTAGGACATACTAAGTATGAAAATAAGCAATGATAGAAATGGATGATGATACTGAATTACAATCAATCCATTAATTTATACTGACAGCTATTAAAAAATAAAATTTAGGGTGACAGATAAATATCTTATTTACAAAAAAATAATAAGGCCAAATAAACCATTAAATATAGAAGAAATTATAGAGATAGCACATCACCATTTCACAACCACCATAGTAATAATAGACTCAGGAAAAAGTCATCAATAGATGATAAAAACACTGATAAGATATCAGTAAGATTTGTAAGATATCTTTGAAAAACAGGATATGCATGCAGGCTCAATGCATCGTTTTATAAATTATTTATTAATTACTAAGGGAAGAAGTACCTTTTCAACAGATATATCTGGTGAAGACCATTTTAATCACATGACTAAATATCACCTATAATACAAATTGACATCATGTGCTTTGCAATATGATGAACTATTCACCCAGGTAGTACTTCCACCTAAATTTCTTAACCTGAATCTAATCAGGAAAAAAATGAAGAAACAATTATAAAACCCAAATTAAGGGATATTCTGTAAAACAATCTAGAATAGACTCTCTAAAAATGTCAACATTCTGTTGTTTTTAAAAAAAGAAAAAAGTCTGTGGGAAGTTTATAATTTAAAGGAAACTAAAGAATATATGGTAACTGCATGAAATGTGCAAACCTTATTTGCATTCTGAATCTTAAAAAAAGTTTATAAAACACATTACTGGGATAATTGATAGTAGGTAGAATTTAATATAGGCTATGTATTAGATAATAGTATTGCATCAGTGTTAAATATCCTTTCTATGACAATTTTATTATGGTTATGGAAGAGAATGTCCCTCTTCTTAGGTGATTAATATTTCATGCTGAATTAATTAGAGATGAAGTGTCACAATATTTGCAACTAATGCTAAAATTGTTTATTAAAGAATATGCAAGAGAGAGAGAGAAAGGCTGAGAGAGAGAATAAGACTGAAAGACACAAAGGGAGAAAATTAGTAAAATATTAACAATTGACATATATAGGGAAAAGGTATTTGCTGTTCTTCAAACATCAAAAAGTTCCTGCAACCTTTTGATAAATTTAAAGTCTTTCAATATAAAATTTGTGAAAAAAAAAAAGCACAGTGATTTTTTTTAACTGTTGTATATCCCCCATAAAAGAATAAAAAGGATTGTTAATGTATCACATTATATCTTTGTATTACTTATAATATGATGTCTAACAATAAATTCCTTATAAGATATAGTAATTTATGTAGACAATTCAAATCACCATAGAAATTTAGAGCTACAAGGGTTTTGAGAGTCAGAGAAAATTGTAGAATCATAAATTCCCACTTGCTATATATTAACCTTTTGATCAGGTTTTCTCTTTCCTGTATTTTAAATCTCTCTTCGTTTATTTTTCTTTTCAATCAGCATTTAACATGCTCTGGTTTCCCTCAACTTAAAAAATAACCTCCTTTTCTCAGTCCAAAGCCTGCCTCCAGATACCACTTATCCTGCTTTCCTCCTTCACATTTAAACCTTCAATTCACTCTCCTCACCTGAGACCCCTTCCACACACACAACTCACCACCCTACTGACACAACTCTTGTCAAGGACACCAATGACTCGATTGTTGTTTGATCCAGTGACTACGTTGCAGTCCTTTTCATTCTCTTGCTCACACTCTAGAGATCATTTAACAAGGTTAATTTCTTTCTTCTTCAGGAGGGAAAAATCAAAGGAAAAAAAAAAAAAGAAACTTCCCTTAGCTTCCACATTTCTTTCATTATTTTAGGTCTTTTATTATCAGTCTCCTTTGCAGTTTCTATAACTGCCCTGGTTCCTTAAGTGTTTGTGATTGACGGATATCTCTCCTAGTGTTGTTTTTTTTCCTCTCATAATATCTAGCAAATATTTCATTTGATTTTATGTTTTCAGTAACCACCTATATGCAGGAGGCTATGGAATCTAAGCAGAACATACATCTGTTGTAATTCAAAACTTTTATTTCCTGTTTACTATAAGCTATTTTCTTTTGGATATCTTGCAGATATCTGAAATTGAACATGTCCAGATTTTGTAATTCCATTAATGTACTCTATAGTAATGGAATGTTTCTTATTCAGAAATAATTATAAAATGCCTACTACAGGCCAGGTTCTTTCCTAGGAGCTTGTATTCAACAGGCAACAAAAGAGAGATTCTTGACCTAGCAGAGCTTACATTTAATTGTCCAGAAATCTGAATGGCATCTTTAATGTAATTCACTGCCCCATCAAATCAGATATGCCCTCAATTCACTTTTAATCTGTTCATTTCTCTCTGAGAATAATATATTCCTATTCTCCTTTTTCTATAATATTAAGTAATTAATAGAATCAGTTTTAAACTCATGCCAAGTTTAAACCCATGCCAATTGATCAATTATAACTTCACATTAGTAACCATGCTTCTGAAAACCAACCAATTAGTAGCAGACAGTTATCAGTGCCACAATCGACATCCCCCACCCCCTTGAAAGTCTGCCAAGCCCTGAACATGTTATTTTGTTCCATTTTTTTTTCTCAAAGCCTATGAAAGATCAAGAATTTGTTTTGTTGAGAGGTACTATGTCTTACATGCACAGCTCTCCCTTGATTACCAAGAAAAAATTCAGCTTTTTTTTCTGATATTGAATGTTGACATCTTCCTTCCACATTTCCACTCTCATTATCATTACTTTAAGCTGTACATTAGTGATATCCACCAGAGTTGTTGCAACAGCTCCTTCGTTGGTCCACCTGGCATTATCTGTTTCTCTTCATTCTTTGAACCTCAAACAATTCATTCTGAGGCCAGTATTACCTTGATACCAAAAATAGGCAGACACATCACCAAAAAATAAAATTGCATAACAGTCTATCTTATGAACAGAGAGGCGGAAATCCTCAACAAATATTAGCACACTGAATCCAACAATATATAAAAAGTGTTATATATCATGACCAAGTGGTATATATCCCTTGGAAGGATGGATGGGTTTAGCATATGAAAGTCAAGCAAGGTAGCCCATATTAATAGAATAAAGGACAAAACAACACTGTCATCTCAATTGATGCAGAGAAAGCATTTGACAAAATCCAACACCCATTCATGATAAAAACACTCGACAAACTAGAAATATAGGGGAACTTCCTCAACTTTATAAGGGCATCTATGGAGAACCAACAGATAACACTATGATTAATATGAAAGAGCAGATACTTTCTCTCTAAGATCAGGAAAAGTAAAAGATATTCACTGTTGTTGCTTTTATTTAATATTGTATTGGATTTCTAGCCAGAGCAATTTGTCGAGAAGAAGAAATAAACGGCATCAAGATTAGATAGGAGGGCTTCCCTGGTGGCGCAGTGGTTGAGAGCCCACCTGCCGATGCAGGGGATGCGGGTTCGTGCCCCAGTCCGGGAGGATCCCACATGCCGCGGAGCGGCTGGGCCCATGAGCTATGGCCGTTGGGCCTGCGCGTCCGGAACCTGTGCTCCGCCACGGGAGAGGCCACAACAGTGAGAGGCCCACATACCACACAAAAAAAAAAAAGATAGGAAAAGTAAAACTATCTCTGTTTATGTTACCAACCAGGTCCTCAGACTCCTTAATCAATAGAAATTGATATGATGAATTGCCAGATCAATTCAGGCGAGGCCTTATTGGGGCTCGTGCTGTAGCACGAGGGAGCAAAACCAAGTAAGGGGTGCCCTTGCTAGCTCCCCAAGGGGGCAAGCTGACCCCTTAAATGGGGTGAGGGTAGGGGCAGATCAGTGGGTTGGGCTGGAGGGGTGGCTTCAGTGGTCTGCCCACTCCCTTGGTGGTGCTGTGTGGAGGGATCATGCACAGTACCCTGCTTTTGCTCCTGACACCTCAGAAGTGGCAGTTGGGTTTTGGTCTTTTTGTATCCTGTTGTTCATAATTTGCCGTAATTCGGGCATACATGCAGTTATGTTTAATTTCTTATAGTTTCTTTGTATTTTGTTGCTCAAGGAGATGTTTGTACAGGTGCAAGCACTGCAGCAAAGGGTCCCAAGTCCCAGCCTGTCTCATTGACGCAACATGAATGACATGATTTATATATGTACAATCCAGGGTAATCCACAAAAAACTTTTAGAACTAATAAATGAGTTCAGCGAGGTTCTAGGATATAAGATCAATATAGAAAAGTCCATTGTATTTCTATATACTAGCAATGAACAATTTGGAAATTATATTAATAAAACAATTTCATTTCCAGTAGCATCCAAAACAATTTAAAATTCAGGGATATATTTAATAAAAGAAATGCATGACTTGTACACTCAAGACTACAAAACATCATTGAAAGAAAATAAAGAAGCCCTGGGACTTCCCTAGTGGTCCAGTGGTTGGGAATCCACACTCCCAGTGTGGGGGCCCCAGGCCCCAGGATGCCTGGTCAAGGAACTAGATTCCTCATGCCCAAACTAAAAGATCCCACATGCTGCAATGAAGATCCCGCGTGCCACAATTGAGACCCGCCACAGCCAAAATGAATAAATAAATATTAAAAAATAATAAAGAAGCCCTAAATAAATGGAAAAATAAATCTTATGTTTATAGATTGGGAGACTTACTATAGTTAAGAGAGTGATACAACCCAGATCTGATCTGTGGATTTACCAAAATCCTTATTAAAAAATCCCATTTTCCTCTTTTGGCAGAAATTGACAGGTTGATCCTAATAGCCAAAACCATCTTAAAAAGAACAAAGCTGAAGGACTTATACTTCCTGATTTCAAAACTTATTACAAAGTTTCAGCTATCAAAACACTGTAGTACTGGGATAAGAATAGCAGTTAAGCCAATGGAACGTAATTGAGATTCCAGAAATAAACCCATACAGTATGACAAATGATTTTCAACAAGAGTTCCAAAACCATTTAAAGGGGGAAAAAATGGTCTCTTCAACAAATAGTGCTGGAACAATGGAATATTTACATGCCAAAGGATGAAGTTAGACCCCCTACCTCACTCCATATACAAACATCAATTCAGAATGGATAAAAAAGGTAAAAGTAAGACCAAAAACTATAAAATTCTTAGAATAAAACATAGAGGAATACCATTGTGAACTTGGACCATGCAATCATTTCTTATATATGATAACAAAGTATAAGTAACAAAAGAAATTGTAAACTGGACTTCATCAAAATCAAAAAGTTTTATTCTTCAAAGGGCACGATCAAGAAAGTAAAAGCACTAGAGACTTTACCCCAGAATATATAAAGATCTCTTTCATTTCAACAAAAAGACAAATAACTCAATTTAAAAATAGGCAAAGACCTGAAAAGATATTTCTTAAAGAAAATATAGAAATGGTTAAAAGTGCAAGAATGATGTTCAATATAATTAGTCATCAGAGAAATGCAAACCCAAATCACACTGAGATAACCACCCCTAAGATGGTTAAAGAAAAATTTTAAACATATATAGTAAGAAGGCTGGCAAAAGTATGGAGAAAATGGTAACCCTCATACATTGTTGGTGGTAATGTAAAATAATACAGCCCTTTTGAGGCGGTTTGTTCCTCAAATTGTTAAATCTATAGCTATCATAACCCAGAAAGTCCACTCCTAGGTACGTTTCCAAGAGAAATGAAAACCTACGTCCATATAAAATCTTGTATGGGAAAGTTCATAATGGTATTATTATGATAGCCAAAAATGAAAACAAATATTCATCAACTGATGAATGGATAAACAAATGTGATATATTATTCAGCCATACAAAGGAATGAAGTATTGATACATGCTATAGTATAAATGAGTCTTGAAAACATGATGCTAAATAAAATAATCCAGTCATAACAAACTTATTGTATGATTCTATATATATGAAATGTCCAGACTAGGCAAATGCGTAGAGGCAGAAATAGATTAGTGGTTGTTAGGGGCCGAAAAGAGGGACAGATGCAGAGTGAATGCTAATAAGCATGAGGTTTCTTTTTTTAGGATGATGAAAATATTCTGGATTAGATATGACCGTTGAACAACTCTGAATTTCCTAAAAACCAATGAATTGTATATTTTAAAGAGTGAATTTTATGGTATATGATTTATTTCTCAATAAAGCTTTCATCAAAATAAAAACAACCCAAAGTAATTGTCTAAAGTGAAAATCTAACCTTGTTAAATCTAATTTTTAGAAAACGCTTTCCAATGGCTTCTTCTTGTATTTAGGATAAACTTCAAAGGCTTTGACTTAGGCTTCTTTTTTTGTTTGTTTTTTTAAATAAATTTATTTATGTATTTATTTATTTTGGCTGTGTTGAGTCTTCATTGCAGTGCGTGGGTTTCTCATTGCAGTGGCTTCTCTTGTTGCAGAGCATGGGCTCTAGGCACGTGGGCTCAGTAGTTGTGACATGTGGGCTTCAGTAGTTGTGGCTCACGGGCTCCAGGGTGCAGGTTCAGTAGTTGTGGCACACAGGCTTAGTTGCTCCGTGGCATGTGGGAAATTCCTGGACCAGGAATCGAACCCGTGTCCCCTGCATTGGTAGGCGGATTCTTTACCACCAGGGAAGTCTGGCTTGGGCTTCTTGTACGCTTTGTATGGTGATCTCTGAGTAATTCTAGTTTCATTTCTTGGCATTCCCTGCCCCAAATATAGATACACCAAACTCTATGGTTCTGTCATATTCAACCTCCTTCAAGTCTGTACCTCTAGAACTTTGAGTTCTTTATGCTGAATTTTTCAAACAGCCCTTCTCCATCTTTTAGTCCACTATGAAACTTCCTTTGTCCATCACTCATTATTAATAGGTTAGATATACTTGTTCAATTATTCCATAAGATACTAATAGGTACTCTAGTTGACTATAATTGCTTGTTTAATTTTTTGCCTCTCCCACTAGACTGGAAAATCTATGAAGGTAGAAATTGTGTCTCTCCTGGTCCCATTTTCATTCCCAGTGCTAGAAGTAACAAAACACATGTTTGTTGAATGAACGTATCAGTGAATGAGCTCACACTAGTATTATTTTCTGAGTACTCTTTTGGATGATGGCTTTAGAAATAATTCTAATTAATGAAGCTGGACATTTTTCTAAAAAATATTAAATTTTTCTTACAGAAAATTTACCTGAATTTGTATTCCATATTTATGATGTTGCAAAACTGCTACCTTGATAGACATTATAGTAGGACCATCCCTGTGGGTACATTTCTAACTATGAATATCTGTGTCTTCACAAGCATCCTTAGTCTTCATGCAAATAATGCTTAATCATCTGAATAATTAGTTTCTGCTTAATAAAAAAAATAATAATATAAATAAATTTTCACAGCATCATGTAGCTTGAAGGATGAACAAGAATTTGAGTTTTCTTTTCAAAACAACTCTGTTCTTCCCGTCTAACATCAAAAACTTATTTTGGTCAAACAAGTCAGTTTCCATAATCCTATGTCTGCTCAAAGTCAGCTATGCAGAGATCAAGATTACATAGGCCTCTTAACAGATTTCCAAGTCAGCTCTGCAGTTTGTTTTAATAAAAGCATTTGTGTCAGCTTACATTTTCAGGTGGTTTATATTATTAAAACAGACAGGCACAAAGGTGGTAGAATGCTTGTTTAAAACCAATAAAGATGGGACTTCCCTGGTGGTGCAGTGGTTAAGAATTCTCCTGCCAATGCAGGGGACACGGGTTCGATCCCTGGTCCAGGAAGGTCCCACATGCCGCAGAGCAGCTGGGCCTGTGCGCCACAGGTACGAGCCTGCGCTCTAGAGCCCGCGAGCCACAGCTACTGAAGCCCGTGTACCTGGACCCCGTGCTCCACAACAGGAGAAGCCACCGCAGTGAGAAACCTGTGCACCGCGGTGAAGAGTGGCCCCCGCTCGCAGCAACTGGAGAGGGCCCGCTAGCAGCAACAAAGACCCAACGCAGCTAAAAAAAAAAAAAAAAAACCAACAAAGATGATGATGTTTTCCATCTAAATAATGGGGTTTATTTGATAATGCTGGATTAGTAATTAGTGATTTGTTAGATAATGCTTACTTGGTGATTAATGTAACGTACTGTGATACAATCACAGTTTAACAGGTGTATTAGTCAGGGTTCTCCAGAGAAACAGAGCCAATAGGATGTAGAAGTAAGAGAGGAAGAGAGAGAGAAAGAGATTGACTGATTGATTGGTTGATTATAAGGAATTGGCTCATGCAGTTGTGGAGGCTGATAAGTTCTAAGATTGGTAGCTGGCAAGCTGGAGAGCCAGGAGAGCTGACAGTGTGGTTTCAGTCTGCAGACCCACATTCCTGAGACTCAGAAGAGCCAGTGTTTCAGTTTGAGTCTGAAGGTGGGAAGAAAACAAAACAAAACGGAACACTATGATCCAGCTCAAAAGTAGTCAGGCAAGAGGAATCCCCCCTTATTTGGGAGAAGGTCAGCCTTTTGTTTTATTCAGGCCTTCAACAAATTGGATGAGGCCTACTTACATTAAGGAAGGAAATCTCCTTTACTCGTTTTATTGATTTAAATATTAAATTCATCCAAAAATACTCTCACAGAAATGCCTGTAATGATGATTGACTAAATATCTGGGCGCCCCATGGTCCAGTCAAGCTAGCACATAAGAGTAATCATTACAACAGGCACTTATTATGTGCATCTATTAGGTATTTTCCGTTTTGTTATTATTTTATATTTTTCTTTTTTGAGGAATTGATAATAGATGGACTTTCGAGGAGGTGGTAATAGGTGAAATTCCTTGTGCTTCAGTTTTCAAATTTGTATCTGTGGTAGGCAGAATTCTAGGATAATCCCCAATGAGTCATGCCTTTGTATAATCATCTTGAGTGGGAATTGAACTTGTGACTTGCTTCTGGCCAATAGAATATGGCAAAGGTAATCGGAAAGTCATTCCCTTGTTATACAGTACAGCTGCTCTTCTGTTTTAGCAGACTGGAATAAGAGTTTCTCCTGCTGGCTTCGAAGAAGTAAGTGGCAATATTATGAGAGCACTAAGTAGCAAGGAACAGCCAGGGCCTCTAGTTGCTGAGAGTTGCTAACAGCCAGCAGGAAAGCAGCGACCTCAGTCCTACAACCACAAGAAATTAAAATTTTCTGACAATCACGTCCGCAGCCTGGCAAACAACTAGATTGCAACCTATGAGATGCTGAGCAGAGGACCCAGTTAAACCATGCCTAGACTCCTGATCCATCAAAACTGTGAGATAATAAATGTATGTTGTTCTAAGCCTCTAAGTTTATAATAATTTGTTAAGCAGCAATATAATTAATGCAGTATCCCTGCTACAAAACTCTGCTCTGACCTCAGCATTAAAAACTTTTCTAGTCATATTTTGTAAAGTGGATGGGCAAATTGCATTTAATTACAGCATACTAGGGCAGACATAGAAGGTCCAAAAATCAGATTGAGAATTGAGACCTGTGCAGGGGCAGGGCTGAAAGAAATTCCAGTCTGATAAACAGTAAAGATTTGACTTAGAAATTTAACATGAAGCAAAAGCTTGTTGGCAACAAGTGCAAAATGTATTCAAGTATAGTATGGGGGATAAGAGTGTAGGCATATTTTGATATCTAAGCAGGCTCTTCATGTTGCCAAGTTTGTAAAATCATAGCAGGGGTTTGGCTTCCAGGCACAACACTCAAATATCTAAGAGAAACTACACAAAGTCAAGGCTCTATTCTAATGAAAGCCAGCAGCCTAAGCAAGCAGGAGCAGGATTTAGGGCTGTTAATAAGACAATTTCTCACTTATGAGAACCAGATTACGTGTAACAAATTCTGAAACTCCAGTATCTGTAATATAGTTACTTTTAGTTAGGTTTAATTCAGAGAGTTCTAGATTTCTTCCTCATCTCTGACAAAATAAATATCATTGACATCTAAACAGTTAAAGCAAAGATCTTTGTACTAAATTGCATAGTAGAATACAAATACATATATACGTAAGATGACCCTTTCATTCCTGAGTAGCCCACAGGTGTTATAGAATGAGGACCTCCCTGAGAGGTTCCAGCTGCCTGATTATCACCGAGTACCCATAGTAGGGGAAGGAGGGTTGCACTAAAAGACAGATTTGGGCCCAAGCCCATGTCTCTGATACTGTTCAGAAAACATCCACAGCAACAACCCAAACTATTCTCACAAATGATTTAATGAAAAGTATTAGCAGTTGGTCACTGCCTACCTCGTTCCAAACTGAATCAGTTCATGAAACATTTGGAGTTCTTTTTAACTTTTTTTTTTCCTCATTTGTCTAACAAATCCAATTATCTCTGTTTGCCTTTAGTCAATGAGCAGCAACCCTAGATTTTTCTTGCTACTCTTAGATGCACATTTACCTAATAAGTGATTGTAAGAAATAGTTATACAAGTTTTTAACTGTTTGCTGAGGAATTCTCAATAAAAACTCATTTTCACATCATCTCTTAATACCGAGAGTACATAAACAGTACAAGCATGCAGGCACAACCGGATGGAAAAAACAACCTAAGATTATTTTGTCACATTAGGACTCCCTGTCTCAGGTCAGGCTGGTCCTAGAGAAGGAACTGAACAAGTCAAATGGCTGCAGCTTAGAATAAAAGGAATATAGAGTCTAATAATGAGGTTGCAAACAATATTACTGGAGCCAGCTCTTTGTAAGGCCAGCATTCAACTAAAATTTCTCATTTAGGTTCAGACAAAATTATAAAATTTTCAGCATCATATTCCCAATTCCCCACGATCTGGACACACTGTATATTTCTAATCTTAAGTATTGCTTTTGATTTTTGTACTCCAGCCAGAAATAGATATTTTCATTTTAGTCTAGGTTGTCCTATCATTTTTGACCCCTTTATATGCGCTCTCTCTGTTCTTTTTGTCTGGAACACCCTTTATCTGATATTACTTGCTGGAATACTTCAGTTTCCTTAAGTTTTACACCTTATGTTCTGCCTAAAAACATGGTAAAATGTTTTTGTCCTAAAAGAAATATGTCCTAAATGCTGTTCTTGCTTTAAATTATTTCCCTATCTTTCTTTCATTTATACCAAAAATCATCTTATATTATCACTGCCAGCAAGATAGCTGACTAGATATCCTAGAAAAAAAAGTTTCTCCCACTGTAGACGTCCTAAAAAATGCTAAGTAAAATACAACCACCAACCTTGTGCTCTCAAGAAAATAAGTGAAATCTGCAGGTGGTGAGAGTGATAAAGTAGAAAACAAGTTTGTTATGAGGATGCTGAAACCACAGGTGCCTTGAGGCTGTTTACAGGTCTTATTAACCTAGAATCTTGGGAAAGTAAAATCTTTTTCTGAGATTTCACATGTGAAGGTCTTTCTCCTTTCACTGGGGATTGAAATTTGTTATTTATATTACCTATATGGTCCAAGAAACCCTAAGTTGGAACTTTAATTTAAAAATTATTATTGCCTAGTGGTGCCTAGCAGAAAGAAATAAAAATATTCTCTGAAGGGATTCACTTCCATTTAGGACACATAGATTCCCACATGTAAAATCCTGCCAAAGTTGAGCTCACAATAAAACATTTCCAAAAGTAGAAATAAACAAGACACCATAACTAAGAATTACTGGAAATAACAAGCAGCAAAATGAGAAGCCAGAAAAACTACAGATATTGAAAATTTGGAAACAATATATGCTGTGTTTAAAAGATATAAATAAATAAAGATTTTACTTGAATAAATAAAGAAGAAACTTTGAAAACATACCTAGCATTATTCAATGTAGGAGAAAGAAGTTACGTCCACACATCAGAAAAATAGTCCAACTGGAAAAATGTTTCCATGTAATATATGAAATAAAGTACTAGGAGGACTCATGGAAGAATATTTTATAAACTCTGAGTGTATAAATTCTTTCTGAAAATAAAAATTCAAAAAAACATTAAAGAAAGGACTGAAAAATTCCTCTATAGAAACGTAAAAAAATTCTGCATGGTAACATCCAACAACAACAGATTGAAAAGGAAAATGAAAACGTGGGAAAAAAATTGTGACTCATATCACAGAAAAAGAAAGGTGAGACAGCTTCCCTTATATTAGTAAAGTATGCCTACAAATTGAAAAGAAAAAGAATAAACTTCAATATAATATGGGTATAGGATATGAACATGTAGTTCTCAGTAAAAGAAATATAAATAACTTTTAAACATGAAAATGTCTTTCAAACACCAATATAAAGGCAATGCCAATTAAAACAACTAGGAAGTAGCGTATCTCAGATATCAGATTAATAATCTTGCAAACATCTGATGATACACTGTACTATTTAGACTGCAGGTTACTAGACTCTGTCATACATTGCAGATGGAACTGCAAACGACTTTAATCCTAAGAGAGTGCAATTTGACAGAATTATTAAGACAATAGATTCATATAACTTTGACCCAGCAAATCTACATGAACATTGATTTATACATTAAGTTATTTATTGAAAGATCACTAGTAATAACATGATATAAATAATCTAAATATCCATTATTAGAGGGTTGAAAAAATGAATTAACATATATTCATAAATGGACTACTGTGCATTTATTAAATATCACAATGAGGAAGCTCCCTATGTACTGGCAGGATCACCACCATAGTATATTATAATAACAACAGAAAAAGATACCAAGTTGAAGAAAGTTGACTATTGTATATCAATATTGTATATGCAAATAGTGATAATGCTTCTCACCATTTGTGATAAAAAAAGATGAGAACTCATAGCTTAACTGCTTTAATAAGTATAAAAATATCTCTATATTAGCTCCAAATAGCATTAACAAAAATATTAATAGTAGGTAGTGGGAATCGGGTGAATGGGGTTCAGAAGAGAGTTTTCATAGTATTTCTTTGTATCATTCAAGGTCATGTCAAGAAAGTGAATTCAATAGATGGTTAAAGATTTTTTTTTTTTTTTTTTTTGCGGTACGCGGGCCTCTCACTGTTGGGGCCTCTCCCGTTGTGGAGCACAGGCTCTGGACGAGCAGGCTCAGCGGTCATGGTTCACGGGCCTAGTCGCTCCATGGCATGTGGGATCCTCCCGGACCGGGGCACGAACCCACGTCCCCTGCATTGGCAGGCGGACTCTCAACCACTGCGCCACCAGGGAGGCCCCAAAACTAAAGATATTTTTAACCAGGAGGTTTCAACTAAGCATTAGGCAAAGTTGAAGAAATTAACAAGAAAATTTGAGGCACCTAGAGATTAGCAACACTAGGAAGCCATTATACCTGCTACCAATAGAAAAGGGGAGGGAATAGTTTTGTAGGAATTCAATGACAGCCCCTGTAATAAAAGACCACCTGATCAGATCTGTGGTTGGAGTGGGACTCAGCAACTGGCAGAATCCCTATGCCAAAGCAGAGGAAAGGGGGAAGAAATACTTATATTTCTCTTCCCTCCAGCCCTCTCATCTTCTACCTGTGCTTTTCATTAGATAAACTCAACCAGAAGCCAGATAGCAAGGAACCCTAGCAATGCAGTCCATAAGGGTGAGTTGGAGCACAGAGCAGGAGAAAGAATAATAAAAATATATTCTTATATGCAAATTAATATCAGAATTATATACTGTGTGGCACAGAGATTGAAAAACTTGTCTGACGACTCTGTGTTAGTAAGACTTTGGCTCAAAAGAAATTCTTGTACATGACCAATGGATAGGTAAATTGATAGACCCTTTGGAAAGCAATTCAGCAATATCTAAATAGTTAAAGTTGAAGATGTACATTCTTATGAATCAGGAATTCCATCCTACAATAAATCATTCTAAGGAAACCCACTCATTTGCACCTGGAGACATGCACCAGAATGTTCACCACAGTTTCTCTGTAATAGTATAAATGATGACAAATCACTTGAATATCCATTAACAAGACAGTGGAAATTTGTGCCATATTCATTTCATACAACAAGAGTGGACAGCAGTGAAAGTGAATGGATTAGAACTACAGTCTATCAAACACAAATATCACACAGAGAAGACAAATTGCTGATGATATTATTTATGTAAAGTTTAGCAGCATGTAAAATTATATATTGTTTAGGGATAATAATAAGGATAATGCCATATTCAGGATAGAGGTTAGCTCTGAGGCCTGAGAGATAGGTATGCAGAAGATTTTCTTCTTTGAAAACTGTTTCTTTTTTCTTAAGTTATGAAGTGAATATGATAGGGCTCATTATATTTTGATAAGTTCTTAAGTATATCTGAAATATAATAAAGTTTAAGAATATATTAAATAGGACCAAAGTAAAAAATATGTATATATATGAGTGTATATGTGTGTGTGTGTGTGTGTGTGTGTGTGTATATATATATAAAATAAAAGAATACATGTGTTATAAACTGAATTCTATCCCCCAAAATCCATATGTTGAAGCCCTAACCTCCAGTGTGACTGTACTTGGAGGTAGGGCCTTTAAAGAGGTAATAAGTTTAAATGAGATCATAAGAGTGGTGCCCTAATCCAAGAAGACTAGTGTCCTTATAAGAACAGAAAGAGATACCAGTGCGTGGGGTGGTGGTGAGAGCACACAGAAGAAAGGACATATGAGGTCGCAGAAAGAACGCGGCCATCTGAAAGCCAAGGAGAGAAGAGTCAGGAGAAACCAAACCTGTCAACATTTTGAGCTTGGACTTCTAGCCTCCAGAACTATGAGAAAATAAATTTCTGTTGTTTTAGCCACCCAAACTGTGGTATTTTGTTATAGCAGCCCTAGCAAACTAATACAGCATGCAATTTATTTTTTGGTATCCACAGACATTACCTCTGAAATTCTGACATTTCTCTGCCTTTCTATTGAATTTCCTTTCATAATGCTTCCTAACAGTAAAATTCAGTGGTCCTTTAAGGTTTTTTTTAATATACCTCAATGTACCTCTGAAGAAATGACTGCCATTACACCTTCTTTTATATTCTTTTTTGTTTGTGTTCATCCTGTTGAGTTTTACTGATTCTCCTCCAAAATCTATAATCTGCTATTTACTTCCACATTTGTTCATTCTCCATCTGCTGAAAGATAACTTCCCCCAAGTCTGTGTCTCGCCTCTCTTGTGTCTCTTCACTTTTCTTCATAGAATATCATTAAACTAAATTATTTTCATTATCACACTCATGTAAATAATTCTGAAAGCCATATCTGAAAGCCTTTTCTCTCTCTTATTTCCAAAGGACAGAAACTAACTTCCGCTGGGCACTATGACTAGGTACTAGGTCATTTTATTATGCACTGACATATATTGTCACTTAGTATCTACAACTACTCTAGGAACATTGAGGGCTCTTAGTCACTCCTATTACAGTAGCAATGGGTGATACAATGTCACAAATAATGTAGTTTAACCAAAAGGTTAAATAATCCCAGCTAATAATGAGAAGACAAAGGCAGAAAGGATCTTAGAGCTAACCACACGTAGAAATGTGTTTCAACCCATACCCTTTTTTTTTTTAATTGGAGTATAATTGCTTTACAATGTTGTGTTAGTTTCTGCTGTACAGTGAAGTAAATCAGCTATATGTATACATATATCCCCTCCCTCTAGGATCTCCCTCCCAACCCCCCCATCCCACCCATCTAGGTTGTCACAGAGCACCGAGCTGAGCTCCCTGTGCTATACTGCAGGTTCCCACTAGCTATCTATTTTACACATGGTAGTGTATTTATGTCAAACCTAGTCTCCCAATGCGTCCCACCCTCCCCTCCCACCCTGTGTCCACACGCCCATTCTCTACATCTACATCTCTATTCCTGCCCTGGAACTAGTTTCATCTGTACCATTTTTCTAGATTCCACATACATGCGTTAACATATGATATTTATTTTTCTCTTGCTGGCTTACTTCACTCTGTATGACAGACCCTAGGTCCATCCACCTCACTACAAATGACCCAATTTTGTTCCTTTTTATGGTTGAGTAATATTCCATTGTATATAGGTACCACATCTTCTTTATCCATTCATCTGTCGATGGACACAGGTTGTTTCCATGTCCTGGCTATTGTAAATAGTGCTGCAGTGAACATTGGGGTAAATGTGTCTTTTTGAATTATGGTTTTCTCAGGGTATATGCACAGTAGTGGGATTGCTGGGTTATATAGTAGTTTTATTTTTAGTTTTTTAAGGAACCTCCATACTGTTCTCCATAGTGGCTGTATCAATTTACATTCCCACCAACAGTGCAAGGGTGTTCCCTTTTCTCCACACTCTCTCCAGCATTTATTATTTGTACATTTTTTTATGATGGCCATTCTGACTGGTGTGAGGTGATACCTCATTGTAGTTTTGATTTGCATTTCTCTAATAATTAGTGATGTTGAGCAGCTTTTCATGTGCTTCTGGCCATCTCTATGTCTTCTTTGGAGAAATGTCTATTTAGGTCTTCTGCCCATTTTTTGATTGGGTTGTTTGGTTTTTTTGATACTGAGCTGCTTTTGAATGCAGATTTTGCTACTGATTCTCAACCTCTGCTTATAATTTCCAGCTCCACATTCCATTAATACCTCTAAAAACATATTCTAAAATTGAATTCATAATTTTATCCTCATATCTGTTTTTACATTTTCCTTACCACCTTTATTTCCATTGCCATCTTCTGAGTCACTCAAGCATAAAAACTTTGTATTGTTTCTAATTCCTTTTCCTCCTTCTTGCTTTCCACATGCAGTAAATTACTTCCATAAGCCCTTAATATTCATTTCCATCTTTCTCTTCCTATTGCTTTATTTCTTATAAGGCCGTTGAAATCATATTTTAACTGATCTTTTCTTTCCAGTCCCCTTCCTCTAGTAGCTTAATTAGCAGAGTAATATTCTTGAAGCCTAACTGCAATCCTACCAAGCCCCTGATGTAAAATTTCTACTTCAGGACTAATACATTTCCAGTGCTCCAGGGAAAATTTTCTTTTAAGGCTTTGCCACAGTTTCTTGACTGTCTCACCAATCCATCATGATCTTATACATTCACTTTCGTACCAGTTCCTGCTTGCTTCCCAATGGCCTTGAATTTCCATTTGTGAATGCCATTCGTGGCTTGGTTAAAGTATGTCCTTGATTTATGATTTATTATGAACATAGCTTAATTTCTGTCTTCAGGTCCTATGTATTAAAATATTTTTGTCTTGGTATCAACCATATATTTGTAACATCTCTTCAGTCACTGAGGGATTTTTCCAGCTTGTTTATAAACTTGACTATTAGAAGGAGACTCAACAGTTGGTTTGGGATTTTAATACATGTGGTCAGCAGAAACAGTTCCTTCACAAAACAGTTATAATATACTTTAATAATTTCTCCAACTTTTCCCTTTTATGTACATGATTCTCCAACTTTTTATAACATAGCACATGCAGAAAATTATATTTGTATTTATATGGACTAATATCATGAATGAAGGCAGATGCTGCAGAAATGACAAGATGAGGCCTTCTGCTAATCCACACAAATTAGATGCACATTTTGGCACACAGTTAATTCATTCAAGATATGCACATCAATTTCTAAAGCTCACCAGTTAAGAAGATTTTCTTTAAGTAACATATTGATTATTGAACACTATATTTAATAATTTAATTAAAAATGGAAAAAGTCACAAATCCTTTGTATTTTGACATTTTTAATATTTGTGACACCTATACCAGAATTATCAACATTCACCAATATTAATTTCTCCTCAGCTCTTGAGTACAGGAACAATGCCACTATCTATCCACTTAATTCATTGTCAAGGGGATTGTTTCCATATACCATTTTTTGTTCATTTTAAGATGCCAGTGATTGCAGGACACTCTGTCTCTTTAACAATAGCATGTTGGTGAAACATAAAGAAACATTACATTAAGTGCATTTATTGACTGTCTGAAAATTCTCAATGTCAGAAATAGTTATTTAAATAAACAATGTCTATAATCAAGGAAATACAGTGTTTAGGAATTATCCATTTATTCAAGGGAGAATGTATCTTTACACTTCGTTTCCAGGTGACATTTTCTGGTGGACAGAAGCTTTTAATTTTCTTTGTAAACTGACAAACGTAGTAGCGGTGTAACCATGTCTATTTAACTAGCTCTGTGTATTGCCTGTTTGAGCCTTTTGTGTGACACATATGTTCTCTTTGTAGCTATGTGAAAATTAAAGTAGACCTCCAAGTGGCTGTTAAAAGCCATGCATGAAATACCCAAAGATACAGGACAGAATAGGATTCCTTCCCAATCATAGTACATATGATTTCCCCTCTTTCACATTTGTGATCTCCATTTGAAAAATGGTAGGTAGGTACACGTGTGAGTGCAAGTACCAGCACCAGGGCTCTAGTTGTGAAAATTAAGTTCACTATCTAGAAAATATATGTACATTATCATGTACAGTTTCAAAACTCTCAATACTATTAGTGGCAGCAAAACGTTGATTTTTAAGCTTACTTTTTTTTTTTTTCCCTGAGGGCTTGCTAGGGTTGCCTCACTGAGAATTCCAGATGGAGAAGGACTGCTCTCTGGCTCATGAATGGAAGCCCGCCAAAGAGGGAGAGGCTGTAGTTTAAATTAATCTTCAAGGGGGTGGGGAAGACCTCAACAGTCCCCTGGAGGGTTTGAAAAACATATTTACACCTCCTGTTTGCCAACAGCGACAGCAAAACAAATTATTGCTCTGTACAGACAGCATGATGGAAGCATATTTAACTGAGGGGAAGTTAAAAACAACAATTGCTCAGATTACCTCAGAACGAGGCATTTCAAGAAGGCACTCCGTTTTTTTCTGTCCCTTAATTTTTTCAGAGATAACAGAACATTCTCCACCTTATTCTCCACTCCTCCCCCATTCTAATCTAAAGGATACTCTGATCTCAGAAAGCGTTCTTTCCTAATACCCTTTCCCTAGTCCCTACAATTCCAAAGCAAATATATCATTGACATATTGTAATTGTCAAAGGGGTAAAGACTTGAGTCTGGCTTCTGTAATGTCTTTGACTCTTAATCCAAAGTTAACAGATGCAGTACTGAGTTCATGGAGATGTTATTGCTAAGAGTCGTAATGACCCACTCCTCTTCCCCGTCCTTGTTTTCTTCATTCAGTTTCTTGGTGTGGGATGGTAAGGAATGTGTCAAGATTTCAGGAAAATGTTTCATGCATTTTATCTCATCTTTTCTGTGCTTATATCCATTTACGCATGTATTTAACTCTTATGTTGTATTTCATGTTGCAAATTTTCCAGCCTGTTCTCTCAAATCCTCAGAAAGCCAATCCACGTGACAGTTTTGTGAATTTCAACAGTCCTGTAGACATCTGTGATATTACTACATTTGTGAACACGATATCACAAACAATTCCATGGAAGTAAAAACTTACATTCCATTATGCAAAGTCTCCTTTTGTTTAAATTTTGTCATAAAACTATACTGATACATATTTCTGATAGAACTATTTAGTCTTCAGAATGGAAGAGCCCTTAGTGACCTCATGTTTTTTTTTTTTTTCAATATAAGAGATTGGCTGGTTACTGGCAGATCAATATATCAGTTTTCCAGACTTATAATCAAGTGCTTTGCCTACATTAGCCTTGCTTTGGGACATATTTAATATTTCTCAGGTGCCCCCAGTTATAATTTATCAGCTTTGAGAAGCATTCATTCTGAAATGGTGTACCAGGTAACCAGAATCAATTCTGGATGATGGCAAATTAACAAGCATTTCAAAACTGGACTTTGGAGAACTCTTTGGAGCAGTTGGTGATAGAGTCAACTCATGAAGTGACAAAGAGAAGAGACTGCCAAATACTGTTAAGAAAAAAATCAAAGTCTCATGCAAATATGTACTCATGCCAAACATTCCAAATACCCACTCCCCGTTGATCACACAGATTGTATAGCATGCCCTCCCACTCTCCTGTGTACCACCAGGCTGTATGATTACTCTCTGTAGCATATTTTCTCATTAAAGTGTATCCTTGATCTTGATTTAATCTGTAGAGTCATAAAATTGATGTAGTCCATAAAATACAACTTTAATTAGAGGAAATGTTCAGAGTTTGACTAAGTAATCAGACATTCCCAATAGTGCTAAATATTTATCCATAAAGAAAAGTGTACATTAAATATAACAGGAAAATCTTTATTTAAAAATTCACTACCATGAACCTTAAATGACCCTTTTTCATTAATTATTTGAAAAGTGAAATCTTTTTGGAAATATATTTATCATCTAGAGTGTCATTAGGATTATATTTAAAGTAGAGGATTAATCCATTTAAAATAGCCTTGAAAAAGTTAAAAATACATTCTCAAGAACCTGTTTCACCACCCGAGTTACTAGTTCACAGAGGAAAGTAAAACATCCTTTAGTCATTCAGACAACAACTGAATGTTGAACACTCTCAGAGTTCCAAGTGGTATGGGGGACGCTTGGTATAAATATATAAGGACAGATACTTTCCTCTAAAATCTAACAGTGAAAAGAAAATACAGGCCTACCTTGTTTTATTGCACTTCACTTTATTGTGCTTCACAGATACTGTGTTTTTTACCAGTTGAAGGTTTGAGGCAACCCTACTATGAGCAAGTCTGTTGGTGCTATTTTTTTCCAACAGCATTTGCTCACTTCACATTTGATAATTCTTGCAATATTTCACTTTTTCCTTATTACTGTATTTGTTATGGTGATCTGTGGTTAGTGATCTTTGATGTTACAATTATAATTGTTTGGGGGCACCACGAACTGTGGTCATATAAGACAGCAAACTTAATTGATAAATGTGTGTATTTTGACTGCTCCACTGACAGGTTATTCCCCCATCTCTCCCCCTTTCTTTGGGCCTCCCTATTTCCTGAGACAACAATATTGGAATTAGGCCAATTAATAATCTTACAGTGGCCTCTAGATGTTCAAGTGAAAGAAAGAGTTGCATGTTCTTTCACTTTAAATCAAAAGATAGAAATGACTAAGCTTAGTGAGAAAGGCACGTCGAAAACTGAGGTAGACCGAAAGCTAGGCCTCTTGTGCCAAACAGCCAAGTTGTGAATGCAAAGGAAAGTTCTTGAAGGAAATTAAAAGTGCTGCTCCAGTGAACACATGGATGATAAGAAAACAGAACAGGCTTATTGCTGATATGGAGAAAGTTTTAGTGATCTGGATAGAAGATCAAACCAACCACAACATTCCCTCAAGGCAAAGCCTAATTTAAAACAAGGCCCTAACTGTTTAATTCTGTGAAGGCTGAGAGAGGTGAGGAAGCTGCAGAAGAAAAGTTTGAAGCTAGCAGAGGTTAGCTCATGAGGTTTAAGAGAAGAAGCCATCTCCAGAACACAAAAGTGCAACTTGAAGGCAGCAAGCTATCTGGAAGATCTAGCTAAGATAATGAAGGTGGCTACACTAAACAACAGATTTTCAATGTGGACAAAACAGCCTTTTGTTGGAAGAAGATGTCTTCTAGGACTTTCATAGCTAGAGAGGAGAAGTCAATGCCTGGCTTCAAAGTTTTGAAGGACAGGCTGACTCTTGCTAGGGGCTAATGCAGCAGGAGACTTTAAGTTGAAGCCAACACTCATTTACAATTCTAAAAACCCTTGGGGACTTCCATGTTGGTGCAGTGGTTAAGAATCCACCTGCCAATTTAGGGGACACAAGTTCGATCCCTGGTCTGGGAAGATACCATGCCACGGAGCAACTAAGCCTGTGCGCCACAACTACTGAGCCTGCGCTTTAGAGACTGCGAGCCAAAACTACTGAACCCGCACGCCACAACTACTGAAGTCTGTGTACCTAGAGCCCGTGCTCTGCAACAAGAGAAGCCACCACAATGAGAAGCCCACCCACCACAATGAAGAGTAGTCCCTGCTTGCCGCAACTAGAGAAAGCCCACGCACAGCAATGAAGACCCAATGCAGCCAAAATGGTAAATTTAAAAAATTAAAAAAAAAAATCCTTGGGACCTTAAGAATTATGCTAAACCTACTGTGCCTGTGCTCTATAAATGGAACAATAAAGCCTGGATACCAGCACATCTTTTACAATATGGTTTACTGAATATTTTAAGCCCACTGTTGACAACTGCTGCTTAGATATCTTTCAAAATATAATAGCTCATTGACAATGCACCTGGTCACTCAAGAGCTCTGGAGGAGATGTACAATGAGATTCATGTTGTTTTCCTGCCTGCTAACACAAAATCCATTCTGCAGCCTATGGATCAAGGAGTAATTTTGACTTTCAAATCTTATTATTTAACAAATATATTTTCTAAGGCTATAGCTGCCATAGATAGTTAATCCTCTGATAGAACTGGGCAAAGTAAATGGAAAACCTTCTGGAAAGGATTCACCATTCTAGATGCCGTTAAGAACATTCATGATTCATGTGAAAATATCAACATTAATAGGAGTTTGGAAGAAGTTGATTCCAACACCCATGGATGATTTGAGGGGTTCAAGACTTCAGTGAAGGAAGTAACTGCAGATATGATGGAAATAGCAAGAGAACTAGAATTAGAAGTGAGCCTGAAGATGTGACTGAATTGCTGCAATCATGATAAAATTTTAATGGATAAGGATTTGCTTCTCATGCATGAGCAAAGCAAGTGGTTTCTTGAGATGGAATCTACTCCTTGTGAAGATGTTATGAAGATTGTTGAAATGACAACAAAGGATTTAGAATATTACATAAACTTAGTTGATAAAGAAGCAGCAGCGTTTGAGAAGATTGACTCCAATTTTGAAAGAAGTTCTACTGTGGGTATAATGGTATCAAACAGCATTGTATGCTACAGAAAAATGGTTCATGAAAGGAAGAGTCAATGGATGTGGCCAACTTCATTGTTGTCCTATTTTAATAAATTGTCACAGTCACCCCAGCCTTCAATAATCATTATATGCAGAACCAAATAAATAATGAAATTACGGGGAGAGAGGAAGGGAGGGAGGGGGGGAGGGAAATCTTAAGTTGCAGGCATATCAAATAGAATTCAAGAAAAGGAAGTATAGTTGAATCTTGCAAGGCCCAAATCCAGCAAAGTGCTGAAAAGATATCAAGAATTAGGGGTTCCAGCTTCTCTTTCTCTCACAGGTCACAGGGTCTCCTATGACAGCTTACAGCTTAGATCTTTGGCATTGTTTTTCTCTTTCTCTACAAATCAGTTTTCTCTCAACTTACACAAGGCCCAGTTGAAATTCCTAATATACCTTCATACCCAGTAATAACAGCTAATTGATAGAATCTCTTTGTGTCTCAATTCCAGACTCCTAAGACAAGTTTATCATCTTAGTTTGGTGCAGGTGACTGCCCTTCATCGGGTTAGACTTGTAAGCTATTTTTGAGTAAAAATTATCTATGAAATTGGCACACAGATAGTTAAGAAGAACTCACTTCAGGAGATAATAATTGGCTGGCATTTCTAACATATTCTGATATAGTCTCATTTATTCAATTATTAATTGAGCACTTCTATGGGAAAAACACTGCTAATTTGACAAATATAGAGATTAACAGTTCATAGTTCTTGCATGTAAGGAGTGGGGTGGAGGAGACAAAAGAAAACAAATTACCAGTTTCGGGGATATATATGATACCAGTGGTTCCCACACTTTAGATATATCCACTCTGGTTGTCTCGTTGACTCTTCTCAACAGAGTGAGGAGTACACAGAGCCCAGATGTCACAGAACTCTCTTTGCATATCCTGGGATAGAATTAGCCTCCCAGATGGCCTGAGGCCATGTGTAGGCTTCATCTACATGATTGTTTTCTAGAGGATTGTCCCACCAGTGTGCATTTCCCCTATGCTTGAAAGGTAAGGCAAGGATAGTTGTTTGGGGAAAGGGTATGTAACTTAACTTTGGAAGAAACCTGTGTTTAAGGCCCCTGGAAAGGAAGGGTGTAAAATAGAGATAGGGTGGAAAGCTAAAGAACATGAAACTTGAACTGGGCACCTTTCTTTCTACTCTGTCCTAGATAACAAATGTTAGGGGCTAGTCTGGATACCTACTAAGGGACAATGATATAGATATTTTCTTTGTGTTAAGGGAAGACAGAAGACAGTAAAAGCTGGTCAAGATATATTGGAAAACAAGGTGACATTATATCTGAGTTTTAAAAGGCTATTAATAGTTATGTGAGCAAAGTGATGAATTTCTTAGAAGGTGCAGCATGTGAAAAGGCAGGCAAATCTATATTTATCTGCTGTGGTATGACATTCATAAGGATCTACAGAGGGACTTTATGCAAAGCACAGAATTCATACATGTGAATGGATACTAAAAGTTTTCATCTTCCTCTGATATCAACAGTGGCCTAAGTTATTCCCCTTCCTTTCCATCTGTGGCCTCACAAGTTTTCTAACACTCCTTAGTTGATGATTTCCTAGGAGTAAAAATTATTCACCTATTCAGAATATTTAACAATCATTACAGGACAGACACTCTATTCATCTGAGCTTTTCCTCTGGCAATTATTTATGGGCTGGTTATTTCATTTGCTAGAAGTGTGAATATAAGAGCACCCTAAGGAGTAGATAGTCTACGTGTTCTCCATACAACAAAGTAGAGTTTCAATTAATGAAGATTTAAATAAATATTAGGGCATCCAGTTAAATATGGTGGATTTGTCATACACATTATCTTCCATCCCTTCCTGAAATACCAATAAATTGACAACAAGGGAACTTATAAAGATACTGAAGCCAAAAAAGGCAAAGATGTTAGAGTATAATAGTGCAATGTTAAGAAAAGTAGGAACCAGATGTATACATGGTATGATGTTTAATTTTATGTGTCAACTTGACTGGGCCTCAGGATGCCTAGATATCTGATCAAATATTATTTCTGGGTGTGTCTATGAGGGTATTTCTGGAGAAACTGGCATTTGAGTTGGTGAGCTGAGTAAAGCAGATTGCCCTTCCCAATGTGAGTGGGCATCATACAGTCTGTTGAGGACCTGAATAAAACAAAAAGGTGGATGAAGGGAGAATTCCATTTCTGTGTGAATCCTCTGCAGAGTGGTAAATTGAAGTGGGGATTAGCATACTGTTGATTTTTGCCATAAGTCATATAGTATTATTTGAGCCTTTAAACTATATGTAACTATTGCTTAGAAGTAAAAGTAAAATCAAAAGAAATAACATCAACTTCCCATAAATTTGATATTTTCCCAGAAGAGTACTTGAAGTGTTAATGTTCCATGTTGTACTTTTATTGTAATCTTGCATCTTTAATAATCAAGTGAGCTAAAGGTACATTTTTGCCCTTATTTGAACCTTCTTGGTTTCTCCACCTGTAAAATAAATACAGTTGTGTGCAGTCTTATATTCCTTGCATGGATGTTCTGAGGATACTTGATATACCACAGGACAGAAATATAATCTATTTAGGTCAACTGTAGGTAATTTAAATTTTATCTATCATTTGATCAGTGTTGAGGGGAGAAATAAATGAGACCATTGGAGGTTAATGACTTGCATGAGAAATTTCTATTGGCAAATAATCATAATGATAAGAGAGTCCTTTAGTACTGTCAGGCGCTTAACAGAGGCATCCAAATTATAATATTTTTTATTCTCTTGTTCACACCAAAAAAAAAAAAAAAAGGAAGAGAGGCTATACTTAAATTTTAATTCTGACTGCTTTCACAAAAAAATGGAAGCAGTATCTCTATAGAAATATCCTGGAATATTTCATAAATATACTGCATGATAGTTCCATTAATTTAATTTGAAAGTGTCAGCATGAAAAACTTTGATTCATAAAGAATTAAAAAAATATATCTGATGTATATTTTTGTTTTGTTTTGACATGTCATTGTTATGTGAGTCTGTGAGCTCATAGCTAGATGACTGCAGTCAGCAGAGCCAACTAGCCAAGGATCATCCTTGATCCTCCTACATCCATGCTACACAACACTTTCCTTATCGTCTGCTCCAGGAAAATGCTATTTATCAAGCCTCCTCAGGCAAAACCTTGCTAGGGTAAGGTGAGTTCCAGAGTCAACTTGAACAGTACAGGAGAAATCTAGCTGAAATAAATACTAAGGAGAAATTCAAACAAAGAAATAATTCACCGAAGTGCTGAAGTACAAAAACAGAGGAATATAAGGTATTTAAGGGTTCTTTTGCAGGTCTTTTATTTTTTCACTCACTGCAGAGGGAAATTCAAGTATCTCTAAGCCCTCTACTCTCTCCAAGATATATCAGTTATTGGTAAGAATGTTTATTTTTACTCAAGCACACAATTTCTTCTTGACAAAATTAGGTTGCTGTAAATCTTCAGTATTTCTATCAGATGATTCAATCAAGGTTTTTTATTTTAATCGTAAGAAATATTCAGTAGACAGTACTTAGTGATAGAAGTAAAGGTTAGCTTAGATCAAGGTCTTAAGTCTCTTTCTGTAAAAGATCAGATAGCAAATATTTTCAACTTTGCAGACCATACAGTCTCTTTGACAGATACTCAACACTGCCAATGTAGCATAAGAGCAGCCAGAAATGATACACAAATGAATGGGCATGGCTAGTTTTCAGTAAACCTTTATCTATAAAACAGGCATCCAGTGGAATTTGGCTCATGGGCAGGCATTTGCCGACATCCTGGATTAGGTGGTATTTCAGCTAAGTAATCAGAGATGACTGAATCGCATGTCCACTACTTCCCAAGAAGTCGCCAGGAAGAATATACAAAGTAGTAGCAGTCATATGGGAAATTAAATACCAGTTTAGGAGGGTTGAAGTCAGGCAATATCCAATACAAAGCTGTGGATCTATCTGGGTGAATCACATGAATAAGGCTATGGGCCAAAATGGGGGTTTCTTTTTTTTTTTTTTTTAACATCTTTATTGGAGTATAATGGCTGTACAATGGTGTGTTAGTTTCTGCTTTATAACAAAGTGAGTCAGCTATACATATACATATATCCCCATATCTCCTCCCTCTTGCATCTCCCTCCCACCGTCCCTATCCCTCCCCTCTAGGTCGTCACAAAGCACTGAGCTGATCTCCCTGTGCTATGCGGCTGCTTCCCACCAGCTATTTTACATTTGGTAGTGTATATAAGTCCATGCCACTTTCTCACTTTGTCCCAGCTTACCCTTCCCCCTCCCCTTGTCCTCCAGTCCATTCTCTACGTCTGCGCCTTTATTCCTGTCCTGCCCCTGGGTTCTTCGTAACCTTTTCTGTCTTTTTTTTTTTTCTTTTTAGATTCCGTATATATGCGTTACCATACGGCATTTATTTTTCTCTTTCTGACTTACTTCACTCTGTATGACAGACTCTATGTCCATCCACCTGACTACAAATAACTCAATTTCGTTTCTTTTTATGGTTGAGTAATATTCCATTGAATCTGATTCTTTGATCTCCTTCTGGTCACACCCCACAAAAAATAGAAACAGTGGCAATCACGCAGAGGTAAAGAGTGTTGGTGAGGCTCCTGAAAGCAGCTGAGCACCCACTAAGCCACCATGCTGAATGTAGTAGGAAGGGATGGACCGGAGCAGCTCCAGCACAGAACTGGCCATAGTTTAATTTACTGAGATAGCTAGATACTCAGAGAAAGTATAACAGAGATCATCCATGAATTAGTATGAATTTGCTTTTCAGAGAATGGAGATATAATTAGTAGTGAATGTGGAATAATATATCATTAGTTGCTAATCATTCAGGTTATTAATTCTTCTCCCTGTATGGCGAGCCAAGGAGTAGAATAAAAAGGACTGAAACTCCTCCCAGAGAGAGAGAGAGAGAGAGAGAGAGAGAGAGAGTTTAAATGAGATTAAAAAAACAAATAGTCTTTCAAAGCAGTTCATAACACTTGATAATGCCTCAATAAATGTTGCTTTTACTTTGCCCTGAGATCTAGCCTTGGCCTTTCCACAAATTAGCTGCATACATGGCAAATTTATAAACATTCCTAGGCCCTAATTTTGTTATCTGAAAGATATGATAGTATTAAAACAACCTTACTCAAAGCCTATTCCCAACTTCAGCTTTGTCAGGAAAGCCTGGTGTGATCTCCTGACTTAGGGAAGTCAGCCTAATATACATTTCGTTGTTCCATCTACCACAGTATCATGTACCTCTCCTTTATAATCGCACAGTGATCACCATGTTGTTTTATATTCACTTATGTAGTTATTTGGTTAACCTCTCTCTCCTCACTAAACCATATGCCTACTGGGGGAGACACCTTTTTCACTCGCTAGTGCAGATTTTAGAGCTCTTTTCCATTAGTAATTCCAAGGAATATGTACCCAGATACAAAACTATGATTCTGTGATTCTCGAGAATAATACAATATTATTCAATTTTGTATTTATTCATCCTTATATTCTTTCATTATGGAGGCACTCCCATTCTGTGACCATGCATTGTGCTAGGTCCTGGTGGGACAGGCATGGAATGGCAGAAAATGTCACCCTCTCATGGAGCATCGAGTCAAGAGTAGGAAACTGTACATTTCAACATACAAATACTTATTCAAGTATAGTTTTAAAAAAGGTGTTAAAAAAACAAGTATAGAGTGTTATGGATATATAAAATTAATAGATTTGACCCAGTTTGGGAGTGAGGTGAGTAGGTGTTAAAGAGGAAGTGACATTTAAGTTTATACTTGAAAGATGAATGCATAAGTGAAAAGACATTAAATAGATTAAGTACACATATACAGACACACACACACACAGTCCACAAGGCAGTGCATGATAAATGCACATACCATAATATAATAACTGTAGATTTTAATAAGAAAAGAACAGAATGTCCAGAAGTAGTCTAAGCTTAGATTTGAGGCATGATTTTTTTCAGATCAAGACAGTTAGGATCAGAATATTACCCTAGTAATGAATTTAAAGGCAATCCAGATTAGCCTGTGATCTTCTCTCTCTCTCTCTCTCTCCCCCTTCCTTCTGTATCTCTCTCTCTCTCTCTCTCTCCACAAACACACACACACACACACACACACACACAGACATACATACCCACACATTTACCACAACTCAGCATGGAAAGTCTAAAGTACTATACCTAACAAAAATAAAATTTCTCAGATAATTTGAGATTTTACAGATATAAAATACCTTATTTGTATTCAGACATAGCCTAATTTTTTTCAAGTCCCTATTTTACAATCTTTATTGTATGAGAACTGATCATCCACATTGTCTTCTCTCTGAATTTTAATAAAGGATAATTTAAGACACAAGTGTTCTCCTTTCCTGTCTTAGATAGTTTTTCAAGAATAATTAAAGTCAATGGGGCAAAATAAAGAAAGAATATAGCTTCCAACCAAGAGTTCCTAAAATGGAAAAAAAAAAAAACCAAAAAACTAAGTACTTTCGACTAATAGAAGGCCAGTCTAAACTGCAAATTATTTTAAATATATATATTTTACTTATTTTACCTACATTCAGTAACTAAAATTGGATGTCAGGACTATGTGTTGGAAGTTGCTTTAAGGAACAGATAAGAATGATTTATAAGTAGACACACTGATAAGATAAAAATTACTTTGAAATACCAGAGAGTACTTAAAAGCAGTTATCCAGATAATAGACTATATGGATCTAATAATCTATCTACAATTTTTTTTTACTATCATAAATACGTAGGGAAAATTTTCTTCACAATTAGTAAAAAGATCAGTGTCAACTCAGACATTTATTTAGTCATCTGAAATTATAAAGTAGTGAGGTTTCTTCTTTGTATTTTTATGCTATAAACCTGCGGCGTTCCTCTAGACATATCACCACCTCTAATATGTTCAAAAAAAAACATGAGCAGTTTTAATGCATGCACTATTTTCACCAAATCTAGTAACAAAATTTCAAAATGTTTAGCAGTTTTCTCGTTTTGTTTAACCCTGCTCCAAACATGGAGATTATTTGATTGCAAAACAGTCGGATTATTATTATTTTTTCCTTTTAAACAAGTGGATGAGTCATTGAATAGGAAATACAATTTTACACTTATTTTCAGGGAGCCCTTTGTGGGTTTTAAAGACAAACCTTGGGGAGAGGAAGACACCCTTGGGTGCTGAGATGTCAATCCAAAGATAATAATAACACGTTTTTGGAATACTGCAGGCTCAGAGATGTTACAATGTGTCAGAAGAAAACAGTCCCACTCATTCTGGTAGCTTTATTGCTTATGGCATGTTACGATTAGAGATGTGTGTGGTTTTAAAACTACAAAGATTAAATTGCCTAACACACTATGTATTGGAAGGCCTGGACCAAATGGAAGCTTAATCAGCATTTTTCTTCTTTCTAAATGTAAATGGTATGATGCAGTGTCCTGTAAATAATGCTGTTTATCATATACTGTCAGAAGATGCTGCTGAAAGATGCATTTCCATTTGTTTCCTTACTTGAGTTTGATTTGTAAAATCAGATTTAAACAGTGAATGAAATTAAATTTCAAGGACAGACAACCTAATGATATTTATCATAACTGGAACTGAGTCTAGAAATGTTTATTCTAAGTCCAACTTCCATGATTTGAAGAACAATGTGTCTTTATTTTTATCTTTAAAATAATTAGTCCAAATGTAATTAATTTTATGATAATTATGGGCATTAGCATTGGAAACCTAATCTTAGCCAAAATATTCCCGTGTGTACTACATTTTGTATACTCTTCTTTTTTTACTATTTATACAGCAGGTTCTTATTAGTTAACTACTTTATACATATTAGTGTATATATGTCAATCCCAATCTCCTAATTCATCCCACCACCACCCACCCCACTTTCCCCCCTGGTGTCCATACGTTTGTTCGCTACATCTGTGTCTCTATTTCTGTCTTGCAAACCTGTTCATTTGTACCATTTTTCTAGATTCCATATATATGCATTAATATATGTTATTTGTTTTTCTCTTGCTGACTTACTTCACTCTGCATGACAATCTCTAGTCCATCCTTGTCTCAACAAATGACTCAATTTCGTTCCCTTTTATGCCTGAGTAATACTCCATTGTATATATGTACCACATCTTCTTTATCCATTCATCTGTCTGTTAACATTTAGGTTGCTTCCATAACCTGGCTATTGTAAATAGTGCTGCAATGAACATTGGGGTGCATGTGTCGTTTTGAATTATGGTTTTCTCTGGGTATATGCCCAGTAATGGGATTGCTGGGTCATATGGTAATTCTAGTTTTAGTTTTGTAAAGAACCTCCATACTGTTCTCCATAGTGGCTGTATCATTTTACATTCCCACCAACAGTGCAAGAGGGTTCCCTTTTCTCCACACCCTCTCCAGCATTTGTTGTTTGTAGATTTTCTGATGATGCCCATTCTGACTGGTGTGAGGTGATACCTCATTGTAGTTTTGATTTGCATTTCTCTAATAATTAGTGGTGTTGAGCAGCTTTTCATGTGCTTCTTGGCCATCTGTATGTATTCTTTTGAGAGCTGTCTATATAGGTCTGCCCATTTTTCGATTGGGTTGTTTGTGTTTTTAACATTGAGCTGCATGAGCTGTTTATACATTTTGGAGATTAATCCTTTGTCCATTTGCAAATATTTTCTCCCATTCTGAGCGTTGTCTTTTCATTTTGTTTATAGTTTCCTTTGCTGTGCAAAAGTTTTTAAGTTTCATTAGGTCCCATTTGTTTATTTTTGTTTTTATTTCCATTACTCTAGGAGGTGGGTCAAAAAAGGTATCGCTGTGATTTATATCAAAGACTGTTCTTCCTATGTTTTCCTCTAAGAGTTTTACAGTGTCTGTAAAACTCTTACATTTAGGTGTTTAATCCATTTTTAATTTATTTTTGTGTATGGTTTTAGGGAGTGTTCTGATTTCATTCTTTTACATGTAGCTGTCCAGTTTTCCCAGCACCACTTATTGAAGAGACTGTCTTTTCTCCATTGTATATCCTTGCCTCCTTTGTCATAGATTAGTTGACCATAGGTGCATGGGTTTATCTCTGGGCTTTCTATCCTGTTCCATTGATCTATATTTCTGTTTTTGTGGCAGTACCATATTGTCTTGATTACTGTAGCTTTGTAGTATAATCTGAAGTCAGGGAGTCTGATTCCTCCAGCTCCGATTTTTTCCCTTAAGACTGCTTTGACTATTTGGGGTCTTTTGTGTCTCCATACAAATTTTAAGATTTTTTGTTCTACTTCTGTACAAAATGCCACTGGTATTTTGATAGGGGTTGCATTAAATCTGTAGATTGCTTTGGATAGTATAGTCATTTTCACAATATTGATTCTTCCAATCCAAGAACATGGTATATCTCTCCGTTTGTGCCTTCTTTGATTTCTTTCATCAGTGTCTTATTGTTTTCTGCATATAGGTCTTTTACCTCCTTAAGTGGTTTATTCCTAGGTGTTTTATTCTTTTTGTTGCAATGGTGAATGGGATTGTTTCCTTAATTTCTCTTTCTGATCTTTAATTGTTAATGTATAGGAATGCGAGAGATATCTGTGCTTTAGTTTTGTATCCTGCAACTTTACCAAATTCATTGATTATCTCTATTAGTTTTCTGGTGGCATCTTTAGGATTATCTATGTATAGTATAATGTCATCTGCAAACAATGACAGCTTTACTTCTTTTCCAATTTGTATTCCTTTTATTTCTTTTTCTTCTCTGATTGCTGTGGTTAGGACTTCCAAAACTATGTTGAATAATAGTGGCGAGAGTAGACATCCTTGTCTTGTTCCTGATATTAGAGGAAATGCTTTCAGTTTTTCACCATTGAGAATGATGTTTGCTGTGGGTTTGTCATATATGGCCTTTATTATGTTGCATTCGGTTCCCTCTATGCCCACTTTCTGGAGAGTTTTTATCATAAATGGGTGTTGAATTTTGTCAAAAGCTTTTTCTGCATCTATTGAGATGATCATATGGTTTTTATTCTTCAGTTTGTTAATATGGTGCATTACATTGACTGATTTGCATATATTGAAGAGTCCTTGCATCCCTGGGATAAATCCCATTTGATCATGGTGTATGACCCTTTTAATGTGTAGTTGGATTGTTTGCTAGTATTTTGTTCTGGATTTTTGCATCTATATTCATCAGTGATATTGGTCTGTAATTTTCTTTTTTTGTAGTATCTCTGTCTGGTGTTGGTATCAGGGTGATGGTGGCCTCATAGAATGAGTTTGGGAGTATTCCTCCCTCTGCAAATTTTTGGAAGAGTTTGAGAAGGATGGTGTTAGCTCTTCTCTAAATGCTTGGTAGAATTCACCTGTGAAGCCATCTTATCCTGGACTTTTGTTTGTTGGAAGATTTTTAATCACAGTTTCAATTTCATTACTTATGATTGGTCTGTTCATATTTTCTATTTCTTCCTGGCTCAGTCTTGGAAGGTTATACCTTTCTAAGAATTTGTCCATTTCTTCCAGGTTGTCCATTTTACTGGCATAGAATTGCTTGTAGTAGTCTCTTATGATGCTTTGTATTTCTGTGGTGTCTGTTGTAACTTCTTCTTTTTAATTTTATTGATTTGAGCCCTGTCCCTCATATTCTTGATGAGTTTGGCTAAAGAGTCTGGCTTATCAGTTTTGTTTATCTTCTCAAAGAACCAGCTTCTAGTTTTATTGATCTTTGCTGTTGTTTGCTTTGTTTCTCTTTCATTTATTTGCAGTCTGATCTTTATGGTTTCTTTCCTTCTACTAACTTTGGGTTTTGTTTGTTCTTTCTCTAGTTCCTTTATGTGTAAGTTTAGATTGTTTATTTGAGATGTTTCTTGTTTCTTGAGGTAGGATTCTATTGCTATAAACTTCCCTCTTAGAACTGCTTTTGCTGCATCCCATAGGTTTTGGATTGTCGTGTTTTTGTTGTAATTTGTCTCTAGGTGTTGTTTGATTTCCTCTTTGATTTCTTCAGTGATTTCCTGGTTATTTAGTAACGTATTATTTAGTTTCCATGTGTTTGTTATGTTTTTTTTCCCTGTAATTGATTTCTAATCTCATAGTGTTGTGGTTAGAAAAGATGGTTGATATGATTTCAGTTTTCTTAAATTTACCAAGTCTTGATTTGTGTCCCAAGATATGCTCTATCCTGAAGAATGTGTTGTGTGCATTTGAGAAGAAAGTGTATTCTCCTGTTTTCAGATGGAATGTCCTATAAATATCAATTAAATATATCTGGTCTATTGTGTCATTTAAAGCTCGTGTTTCTTTATTAATTTTCTGTCTGGATGATCGGTCCATTGGTGTAAGTAAGGTGTTAAAGTCCCCCACTATTTTTGTGTTACTTTCAATTTCCTCTTTTATGGCTGTTAGCAGTTGCCTTATGTATTGAGGTGCTCCTATGTTGGGTACATATATAACTGTTGTATCTTCTTCTTGGATTGATCCCTTGATCATTACATAGTGTCCTTCCTTGTCTCTTGTAACATTCTTTATTTTAACGTCCATTTTATCTGATATGTGTATTGCCACTCCAGCTTTCTTTTGATTTCCATTTGCATGGAATATCTTTTTCCATCCCCTCACTTTCAGTCTGTATGTGTTCTTAAGTCTGAAGTGGGCATGTTGTAGACAGCGTATATATGGGTCTTGTTTTTGTATCCATTCAGTGAGCCTGTGTGTTTTGGTTGGAACATTTAATCCATTCACATTTAAGGTAATTACTGATATGTATGTTCGTATTACCATTTTCTTGATTGTTATGGGTTTGTTTTTGTAGGTCCTTTTCTTGTCTTGTGTTTCCCACGTAGAGAAGTTCCTTTAGCATTTGTTGTAAAGCTGGTTTGGTGGTCCTGAATTCTCTTAGTTTTTGCTTGTCTGTAAAGCTTTTGATTTCTCTGTCAAATCTGAATGAGATCCTTGCTGGGTAGAGTAATCCTGGTTGTTAGTTGTTCCCTTTCATCACTTTAAATATATTGTGTCACTTCCTTCTGGCTTGTAGAGTTTCTGCTGAAAGATCAGCTGTTAACCTTATGGGAATTCCCTTGTATGTTATTTGTCGTTTTTCCTTTGTTGCTTTCAATAATTTTTCTTTGTCTTTAATTTTTGTCAACTTGATTACTACATGTCCCAGCATTTTTCTCCTTGGGTTTATCTTGCCTGGGACTCTCTGCCCTTCCTGGACTTGGATGGCTATTTCCTTTCTCATGTTAGGGAAGTTTTCGACTGTAGTCTCTTCAAATATTTTCTTGGGTCCTCTCTGTCTCTGTTCTCCTTCTGGGACCCCTATAACATGACTGTTGTTGTTTTTAATGTTGTCCCAGAGGTCTCTTAGGCTGTATTCATATCTTTTCATTCTTTTTTCTTTATTCTGTTCTGTGGCAGTGATCTCCACCATTCTCTCTTCCAGGTCACTTATCCATTCTTCGGCCTCATTTATTCTGCTATTGATTCCTTCTAGTGTATTTTTCATTTTAGTTATTGTATTGTTCATCTCTGTTTGTTTTTTAATTGTCCTAGGTGTTTGTTAAACATTTCTTACATCTTCTCAATCTTTGTCTCCATTCTTTTTCTGAGGTCCTGGATCATCTTCACTATCATTATTCTAATAATTTTTCTGGAAGGTTTCCTATCTCCACTTCATTTAGTTGTTTTTTTTGGGTTTTATCTTGTTCCTTCATCCTGTACATAGTCCTCTGCCTTTTCTTTTTGTGTGTCTTGCTGTGAATGTGTTTTTCATTCCACAGAATGAGGCTGCAGAATTGTAGTTCTTCTTGTTTCTTCTCTGTGTACTCTTTTTTCTGACACATTTATAGTACCACAAGCAATTTTAAAGTGAGACAGAGACATTGCTTTGATTTATAAGTATTTTTATAATATAGTTATTCTTATGTGAATTCTTCAGTAACTTGGAAAACACATGGCAATGTATGTCTACAAATCTTTCTGGCAGATAATCATGTGCTTAAAAAGGTTAGGAAACCTTGATATACTATATCCATGTTCTCAGTTGATTGTACCCAGTCTGAAATCATTGTGAACCCCCCAGGCATGCCAAAAGCCTGGGATCTTTTAAGACTTCATTCTGAGTATTGTTATAGTAAATATATTACAAGATTGCAAACTTTAGGCATCAGGGAAGTGCCATTCTTAGTTACAGGCATCATTAGCAACCCACTTTAAAGATCTTCTGCAAATCAGAAACACTGAAGTATAAGTCATTTTTTCCTGTTATGCCCAAATGGAAATTTTTTTTAATGTTTGCTAACAAATTCCAGTTTTGTTAAAGAGTCACTTGAATCGAACTACTGCTAAAGAAAACATGTGGAGATAACTTATATTTGGGAGTTAATAGCTTAGAGATTATGTGCTGAATTATGGGAATAGAAGGAAATCCCTTTGGGGGACATATAGAAGGAGAAAACCTGAGGGCTATAAGCAAACTCCGAAGAGTATACCATCATAGAGGGGGGATGTGCTACAGAGGGAGAGGGAGAAAAAAATTGTCAAAATGGTATGAAATAGCCAAAAAAGAGTGCTATGATAGATGTCTAGGAAAGAGTTTGAGAAATATGAGATATTCACTAGGGACCAATGTTAGAGTGAGGAATATTACAATAAGGAAAAAAGTGAGATTACTGTTCTGGACAATTAATAAACCTTTGGTTACTTTAGCAAAAACATGTTTAGAATAAAGCAAGAGTGGAAGAACTCAGAATTTAATTTGTTGAGGAGTCAGTGAGCATTCACGTAGTTGGAAGAGAAAGGAATAAATAAATAAGATAGTACATTAAGAATCCAGGGGGTGTTTTGTTTGCTTGTTTTGTTTTTGTTTTTTATTTTCACAGGAGAATTCAGCTTGTTTTTTTTAGCTAGGGAAGCCAGAGGAGATTGTAGCTCTCAGAAAGAGAGGATATAATTAACTGGGCAAGATCTCAGAGGGAAGATTGGAGAGAATAAAGCCCAGTTAAAAGGTTATCAGGAGTAGAAAGAAGGAAAATCACCTTTTATTTGACAAAAGGAAGCATTAGCCATAGATCATTCTAGTGCCATTTCAATCTAAAATTCATAGAAACATTATTGAAAGTAAAACAAATTGCCTTCTTTTAAAATGTTCATAGGCTGCTGACATCCTATTCCAGCTACATAATTAAATTACATTTATAACAACGGACATAGGCTATGGCTATACTGAGACCTTATATATACTTTCCCAAATACAGAGATAATTTTTTATATTAATACGTACAGAATAGAACTCCATATAAGCAGAGATTTCATTAGCTGCTAATGAGAATTTATGTCCACACCTCCCACATAGTACTTTAAAGTATATGATAATATTAGTACTAATGGGAGAGTGGAAGAAATATATAATATGTTGATGCTATCTTGTAACATCCAGTGTAGCAACAACAGAGCTAGGAACTCTGACACTCGTGTATTTAATGAACGTCTTTTGGTTTTGAGAAAATTTGGAAAAAACTCTCAAATATTAATTGCACTTCTTCAAGTGATTACATTGAAAAGTTGTTAGACATGGCTGTAAAGAACACAAATATCATTATGTTGTAACAACAAAACTAAATTCCCACAAGTTTCAGAATTTTGATATTAATATAGAATGTGCAAACACTGGCCACACTGGTAATGGCTTTTGTATAGATCTATTGTCTCTATTTTTCCTTATTTTGCTTTTCTTCCTTTCTTATTTGTTTTCTTTCATTGCATGTATTTTGTTTCCTAAGCTCACTTTTGAAACCAGTCAAATATGTCAATGAATAAAATAACATGTCCATATCAGAGTTTTACATTCACTTTATAAATGCAGAACCATTCCTTTATTTATTCTAATGAAGATGAAAATTAGATTTTTTTTCTACATTATAGATAATGCTGCTGAGAATGTTTTGTCCACACATCATGTATACATAAACACACTTTTGGTGTATATAATTTCAACATCACTAGAAATGTCTATACTGCTTTCAAAAGAAACTATACCACCTACAGGGTATGGATATTCCTAGTAGTCTACATTCTTACCTATTCTTGATATTGTATTCTTACTTTGTACTAAGTTGGTTGTATAGTAGTATTTCATTGGAGTTTTAATTTTCATTCTAGCAATGATATATTTCTGGCCCCCTCAGCACCTTCAATGGATATGGAGGGCAGTGCTTATGGTTAGGAAGTTCCCTTTGATACTGCAAATGAGGCATTTTCCCCCATGAGAATATGAGGTTTTTATCTTTCCAACACCAAAGAGCATATTGGGCATTGATATCCTACAAGATCAAACTCTGCAAACCTCTGTCGGTGAAATCCACCTCCTGGTTAGAGTAATCAAACCAGTACCTCAGGGGAAAAGCCAACTGGGAACCAGTAAGTCTACAGTCCCTGGAAGAGTGGTAACTGTCAAATAATATAAATTGTCTGAGAGACATAGGGAAATGGGAGAAACTATCCAAGAACTGCACCAAGTGCATAGTGCACCTTTCATCCATAGTGCTTTCAACATCTTGGTATAGCCAGTAAGAAGCAGATGGCTCTTGGCAGATGGCTACAGCTTACTGATCATTGAACAACGTAGTGCCCTCCATTGGTGCAGCTGTGCCAACGTTGCTGCCATCTTAGATACCTTGGTCTTGGTTCTAGGAGTGCACCAAGCTGTATTGGATTTAGCAAATGCCTTTTCAGTACAGTATACCCCTGGCTGCTGAGTCAGTCACAAGATGAATTTGCCTTCATGTGGGACAGACAGCAATGGACCTTTCAAGTGCTTCCCCAAGGCCATCTACACAGCCCCGTGATAGATCATGTGATGGTAGCCCGAGGGCTGTCCCTGTTCTCCTTCCCCACATCAGTAAAATGGGCCCATTACATTGTTGACATAATGTTGACATGGGAAGACTTGTCTCTGCTGCAGGCCACTCTGTAGATTTTGCTGGAACATCTGTGAGCAAATGGATGGGCAATGAACCTGCAGAAAATTCAAGGCCCAGGCACTGCTGTAAAGTTCTTGGGAGTCATATGGGTGCGTGACACAAGTGTTGTCCCAGAGGCTGTTATCAACAATGTGCAGGCCTATCCAAACCCTAAGAATGTGGAAGAAGTGCAAGCTTTTGAGGGATTTGGGTTTGGGAGGACTTTTATTCTTCACTTGGCACAGTGCATTTGTCCATTATACTGCCTACTGCCTGGTAAAGAAAGGACACATAGGGGATCAGAGCAACAAGCTGCCTTTGAGAAAGCAAAAATACTAGTGAAGCAGATTAAAGCTCTGGGCATCTCCAAAGTGGGGCTACAATTTGAGTTAAATGTGCCCATGACTCTGGAAGGTATGGGTTGGGCACTTTGGCAGAAACAACAGAAGGAGAGAGGATCCCTAGAAATTTGGTTCCAGCTCTGGAAAGGGGCAGAAAACTGGTATATTCCTGTAGAACAACTGTTCTTGTCAGTGTACACAGCACCCCTCCAGGTAGAGCCTCTTATGAAGGAACAGCATATCATGGTAAGAATGTCCCTTCCTGTCAAGAGGTGGATGGAGAATATGTTCCATCAACCCATCTCTACCAAGGCTCAACTTGTCACTTTGACTAAGTAGCATGCCTCTTTGCATCAGAGAAGTATCCTGTCTGCCAGCCAACTGTCTCTAGAAATGCAGGTTGTACTAGGCCCTGTAGAATATGTATCAATAGATCCTTCAAATGCCCCCACTTCCTATGGCAGCCTTTGTGGCCTGTAGAGAGGGAAGGGGGGAAATTCCCACTGATGCCTGGCATACAAATGGGTCTAGTCTGGGCAGACCACCTACATGGACTGCAGTCACTATTCAGCCCAACACTGACACCATCTGGATGAAAAGAGGAATGAACTGAAGCAGCCAGTGGGCTGAACTCAGAGAGATTTGGCTGGTGATCATCACTCATGAGCCTTAGCCATTAACCCTTTGCACTGACAGTTGGGCTGTTCTAAAGGGGTTAACCCTATGGCTTAGACACTGGGAAGATGAGGTGTGGGTGATCACCAAGGTGTGAATAAGCCCTTGTGGGGTCAGGATATGTGGAAAGACATTTGGGTTTGCCTGCAAGGCCTGAGGCAGTCCCCACTCTCTTCCAACTCCCAGCTCATAAGGTGCTGACACCCCTTAGCAATCAGGAAGTTAGTGCCCTAGCCCAGGTATGAGCCTAGCAATGGACCCTTCAGTAGACACAGCAGACTGGGTGCATAGGAGGAGCGGCCACCATAGTACCTGGGTGGGATGGTGTATTGCTGAGGATGCCAGATTGCTCTTGAAATACAGTGACTTCATTAATGCAGTAACAGCATGTCCTGGGTATTCTAAACAGTGCCCAAGGCAATTGCCATAGGAATCTTGGGGCCATCCACCAGAGTTCCCAATCAATGAGAGATTGACAAATTGATTATATTGGTCCCCTCCTTTTGAGTGAGGGTTCTAAATATGCCTTGGCTTGTGTGGACCCTGCGTCTGGCCTAACCCAAGCTTTCCCCATCACCATGCAAACCAGGCTGCCACCATTAGGGGATTAGAGAAGCTGAGCACCATGAAGAGATACCCTCATCCAGTAGACAGTCATTGGGGATCATATTTCAAAGGTCACAATATACAAGACTGGGCAAAAGAACATGACATTGAATGGAGGTTCCATTTCCCTTGTAACCTATAAGTGGCAGGGTTGGTAGAAAGGAAGAATGGAAAATTAAAGCAGCAAATTAAATAACTAGCTGGTAAAACCACCTTGGCCAGGTGGACTAAAGGACTATCCCAGGCTTTAATACATTTGAATGATCAACCAGTAAGGCCTGTTGCCCCATATGTCAGACTAGGGACCCCTACACCCAACACCATAAAGATATGGAGTCTTGGGAGATGGTCATTGTCCCAGCTCTCATCATGGATCACTGTGCTGCGCTGCTGAGAACACTCAGCTCCACCACGCCTGGCAAAGGTAATCTACTGGAATTTGCAATGGGTGAGTTATATCCTTGGGTGAGCAGGAACTACTCAATATCCACTCGGATCCCATTGTCCTGCTGCAAGCTGGACTTGTTGAAATGCACAGTGCCTAGAATGGAACATACACTACTGAAAGAGGGGAGAAAGTGAGGGTGCCTGTCTGGCGCACCCCACACCCAGTCCATCTCCATGCCTGAAGTGCTGTTTCCCCAGCCAACATGTATGGTATGCACAACTAGGTCAGATTCCTAAAGCTGCTGCCATACTAACATCTAAGGATTGGGCCACAAGTGTAATTATTATAGAAGGGGAAGACCTTCCCATACAAGTTCCTATTAAATATCTATCTTTTTGATCTAAGACTCCCTCTGCTCCTGTGGCATCCAGTCATGGAATGGGCACCTAATGAGAATACCTTTCTACAGTGGGCCTCCTCTTAGTAAGCCTGGCAAAGGAATCCATCCAACTGTTGAGTATGTGGTCAGTTACCCCTCTCTAGCTCATCAGGATTGCCATGGAGGGTATCACCACTCTAGGAAGGGGACTGGAATGCACTAAAGCAGTAAATTAAGGAATAATAAGCTAAGATTAGGACTCTCAATTCATCTGATATTACCAATACTGATCCAGAAGCCTGGCCTGTGTCACACACTATTAATAAGGCTAGGTATGGGTGTTCTTTTTCTGTCGATCAAGCTACCTAGGCAGCCCATCAAACTGCTGACTAGAAGGTCCTAAAAATACCACCATCAGAGTCATGGGTGGCTACACTCATATTTGGGATGGATTCATGTGGCCTACCCTGGGTTATGGACATTTGTACACTAGTGCACCCCTATGATGGGGACAGAAAAATCACTCTAAACAGAACCAACCCAAGTGTACCAGGGATATGAGCTAGATATCACCAGAACTGTGTAGTCATTCTGTCACATGAAAGAATGGTGACTGGCTTGGCACTGACTGGTTGTGCTGGCCAGGTGTTTATTGGGTAGCCCTGAATGGGATCCAGTAGTTGTGTGGCAAAAATCTTTGGGCTGTTGCACCCTGGATTTTCCCTGGACATAGGAGACAATCTGCCCCATGGTAACAAAAGTTGCAAACCACCATCTCCTCAAGGCCAGATGGGCATGTTCTGTTTCCTACTGGAATGATCATTTGGCCACCATCTCTGTTCCCTCCGTTGGCCTAAAGGACATTAATAGCACTCATAGAAGGCCTTACTAAATTCACCCAGAAAGTCTTAAATGATAGATGACTAAGTCTGTTCTTACTGAACACTGAAGTGTCTCTAATGAGAAAATCTGTCCTCCGAAATAGGATGGGCTTGGACATTGTTACTGCCTCTCAAGGAGGCATCTGTGCCGTTATCCAAACAGAATGTTGTGTATTCATACCTGATGAGTCCACTAATACATCATCTTTATTAAATCACATGGGAACACAACTGAACGCCATGAGTGACTTGACCCCCAGCCTAGGGGGCGTAATAAATCAGTGGTTCAGATCCTGGGGTGGAAAACATTATTATTTATTTTGGGAATTATTATCTTAACCTGGTTTTTCTCTTGCATGTGCCTGTACTGTTGCTGTGGTATCTGCCTGCAGGACAACCAGATAGCTGCCAAATGAGCCACCTCCATGGTAGTAAAACCTGCTGACTGCTCAGGGCACAGTATGCTGGGGGAAGGGGGGCAGGGCTTGTAAGGCCAACAGCTGGTTGATCTTCTAGCCAGACCTGGGCAATTGGAGGCTCCTTACCCGCTCCTCTGTCCCTAAAATGTATGTTCTTCACTAGGAGCTGCTTCAAGGACGCAGCCTTGAGAGAGTCTGTGTTATTGAGACCATCTGGACTGTATACAAGACTGAACCCTGTTAAGGCCTCTATATAAGCTCTTAAGATTCTGTTGGGCAGGTGCAGAGACCTACTCATCTTGCAGCTGCCTGCCTACCAATCTGGAGTGGCCCTCCTCTTTCTCCAATCTCTCCTTGCCTTTCACATACATGGGCTAGTTGTGAATTTCAACCGGAAAATCCCAGGGTTGCAAACCCCACCAGGTCAAAGTTGTACACGTCTCCTTTCACTTCCTCACCCTGATGATGTTGTAAACATAAAGAAGCACCTTGAATAGAATATTGTAAACAGCATGGCATCAGTGGCCCCTGTAGTCATGGCCTTCATATTGGAAAGCGTCTACATTTTTGTTTTTAACATCTTTATTGGAGTATAATTGCTTTATAATGGTGTGTTAGTTTCTGCTTTACAACAAAATGAATCAGTTATATATATACATATGTTCCCATATCTCTCCCCTCTTGCGTCTCCCTCCCTACCACCCTCTCTATCCCACCCCTCCAGGCGATCACAAAGCACCGAGCTGATCTCCCTGTGCTATGCGGCTGCTTCCCACTAGCTATCAACCTTACGTTTGGTAGTGTATATATGTCCATGCCTCTCTCTCGCTTTGTCACAGCTTACCCTTCCCCCTCCCCATATCCTCAAGTCCGTTCTCTAGTAGGTCTGTGTCTTTATTCCTGTCTTACCCCTAGGTTCTTCATGACATTTTTTTTTTCTTAAATTCCATATATATGTGTTAGCATACGGTATTTGTCTCTTTCTTTCTGACTTACTTCACTCTGTTTGACAGACTCTAGGTCTATCCACCTCATTACAAATAGCTCAATTTCATTTCTTTTATGGCTGAGTAATATTCCATTTTATATATGTGCCACATCTTCTTTATCCATTCATCCGATGATGGACACTTAGGTTGTTTCCATCTCCGGGCTATTGTAAATAGGGCTGCAATGAACATTTTGGTACATGACTCTTTTTGAATTATGGTTTTCTCAGGGTATATGCCCAGTAGTGGGATTGCTGGGTCATATGGTAGTTCTATTTGTAGTGTTTTAAGGAACCTCCATACTGTTCTCCACAGTGGCTGTATCAATTTACATTCCCACCAACAGTGCAAGAGGGTTCCCTTTTCTCCACACCCTCTCCAGCATTTATTGTTTCTAGATTTTTTGATGATGGCCATTGTGACTGGTGTGAGATGATATCTCATTGTAGTTTTGATTTGCATTTCTCTAATGATTAGTGATGTTGAGCATTCTTTCATGTGTTTGTTGGCAGTCTGTATATCTTCTTTGGAGAAATGTCTGTTTAGGTCTTCTGCCCATTTTTGGATTGTGTGTTTGTTTTTTTTGTTATTAAGCTGCATGATCTGCTTATAAATTTTGGAGATTAATCCTTTGTCAGTTGCTTCATTTGCAAATATTTTCTCCCATTCTGAGGGTTGTCTTTTGGTCTTGTTTATGGTTTCCTTTGCTGTGCAAAAGCTTTGAAGTTTCATTAGGTCCCATTTGTTTATTTTTGTTTTTATTTCCATTTCTCTAGGAGGTGGGTCAAAAAGGATCTTCCTGTGATTTATGTCATAGAGTGTCCTGCCTATGTTTTCCTCTAAGAGTTTGATAGTTTCTGGCCTTACATTTAGGTCTTCAATCCATTTTGAGCTTATTTTTGTGTATGGTGTTCTGGAGTGACCTAATCTCATACTTTTACATGTACCTGTCCAGTTTTCCCAGCACCACTATTGAAGAGGCTGTCTTTTCTCCACTGTACATTCCTGCCTCCTTTATCAAAGATAAAGTGACCATATGTGCGTGGGTTTATCTCTGGGCTTTCTATCCTGTTCCATTGATCTATCTTTCTGTTTTTGTGCCAGTACCATACTGTCTTGATTACTGTAGCTTTGTAGTATAGTCTGAAGTCAGGGAGCCTGATTCCTCCAGCTCCGTTTTTGTTCTCAAGATTGCTTTGGCTATTCGGGGTCTTTTGTGTTTCCATACAAATTGTGAAATTTTTTGTTCTACTTCTGTGAAAAATGCCTGTGGTAGTTTGATAGGGATTGCATTGAATCTGTAGATTGCTTTGGGTAGTAGAGTCATTTTCACAATGTTGATTCTTCCAATCCAAGAACATTTTTAGTCTTGCTTCAATAATCTTTGTCAGCGTAACAATCTCCAAGAAAACCGCTGCATCCAAGGACCATTTTGTTTGTTAATTTGTAACATGTGGGGCTGTCACAGGTGTGGATTGAGAACCCAGTCAGTCAATATCAGAAGCAACAATTGAAAATCTTCCCCGAAAATTGCCAATACAGTAACTCCGTTGAAAGCGTGGGGTGAAATGCGCAGTTGCAAGGGGCCTTTGGAGCTGTGAGATTCTAAGGAGGAGCGCAGAGCTGCACACAGGGAGGGCAATGTTGGCCAGGCTCCTGCTTCTGCTCTGGCTCCTGGTCCTGTTGTCTGGTTAGAGCCTGACTCGGAGCTACTTTTGACTTCTTTTGGATCATAACCTCTGGGGAATCTGAATTGCCTCAAACAGCAATTCCCCAAATTTCCATTTGGTATTCTCCAATGCAATGCCTGTTCACCAGGATTTAGAGGTTAAGTCATGCATGTGTTTTCAGAATTTCAGTCAATATTTTGGTGGCATTCTTTTATTTAAGGAAAGCCTCTGCTGTAAAGGTTAGTTCCAGCATGCCTAGAGTGTTTTGGAAAAGTAAGAGGTGTACCAAGACAGTGTTGACTCCTAGTCAAGGCATGAATTGTACTGATTAATAGTGTTGCTTTTCAACCGAGAGGCCATGATGAGTTTCTCGTGGTTTGTAGCGGCTTGTGAGGTGGTGTTTATCAATAACAGTGAGAGGCTGGTTTACACCTGCTTTAAGTGAGACCCCTGAAGGGTTCTTCCAGTAGGGCTGGTTACTTCACAAGAATATGCCAAAATTAGGTCCCCTGGTTTTTATATGTTCTGTGCCTACCGTGGTGTTTTCCAATTTGAGAAAGTACATCGACTGCAGTCCTGCAGATGGAGGACAATCAGAGCTAGCTCCTGGCTTCTCCTGATCTATGCTGTGAGGTGGCCTTTCCTTGAGATTCATTTCCTTACTTCAATGCCGCTGCTGTTTTGTATTCTTTTCTGGCTGTAACCTTTATATTCTTAAGCATTATCATTGCGAGTCCTGTGAGAGTTCTTCAGAGATTGAAACTTGTCTGATTGCCACCGTTAGTGAAGCCTCCAACAAGAAAAACAAAGAACAAAAATAAATAAACCAAAAAAGGCAGAAGAAACTGAGGGAGTGCAAGGAAGAGAAAAAGCAACAAAAATAAGGCAAAAAGTCTCTAACTCATATCCTCAAGAAGAAAAGGTGTTTGTTTATTCTGTCCAAAACAACAGACTTAGTGGTTATTTGAAAAAAAAAATTGTAGAAAGTTTGGAAGATAGAGGAAATTTAAAAAGCAGGAAAAAAAGGCAAAGCAATGGAAAATAGTGGAGAAAATATCCATATGTTTAAATATTTTCTAATAGAAGTTCTAGGATATCAGAGAAGATGGGGTGGGAAAATTGACAAAGAAATAATTCATGAGAGTCCCTAGAACAGAAAAAAAAATTACTCCATATTGAAAAGTTATTAACTGAGTACCAGCCCAATGGATTAAAATGTTCCCAACCAAGATATACCATTATCATGCAATTTTGTAATACCAGAAATAGGAGAAAAGTTTTCAGAGGGAAAAAAGAAAACACACCAAAACACAGGATTATGTGATTATAGTATTCTAGCAATACAGAGAAAACTCTAAAATGTTTCTGAAGAAATTTTTTAAAAGTTATTTACAAAGGATGACTTAAAATTACAAAATTAGAAAATTACAACACTTTCAAAACATGTCTATATTTGTAAGTCTTGAGCATAGGCATATGCCTCCAAAAATGTATCAAGATTCTTTTTCATGATATGAAGCAAGGTGTTATGCAGTTGATTTAACGTGTGTGTGTGTGTGTGTGTGTGTGTGTGTGTGTATGTAAAATGCTTCATGAATTTGCATGTCGTCTTTGTGCAGGGGGCATGCTAACCTTCTCTGTATCATTCCAGTTTTAATATATGTGCTACTGAAGCAAATACTCATTTAGGATTTTGATTAATATAAATACTAGTAACTAAAATAATCAGAAAAACTATTTTAAGTGTTGCAAATAGGGATCACATATTACTGCAATAGGAGAGACAATAAATCTTTCTAAATCACTAACTACCCTGTGCTGGACCTAAGGACGCTAGAAAGTAAAATATTGATGTATTGACAACTATTTAAGTGGTACATGTTTAGAAAATATTAAACATTTTAATTTAAAAAAAGGTAAATTGTGGAAATTTACCATTTTGATCACTGCAACACGTGATAGTGACTGGATATCATCCCTGATAATTATGGGTTTCTATGTAACAGTGAAATGTAATCACAAAGAACAGCCATCACAGGAAGCAGAACTTGAAAAAAGGTATTTATCATTATATCACTTGATTCATTCCTATGTTATGCAGTCTTGGCACCTGTGTGCCAGAGAATTTAGCCTCTACATTTCCAAAAAATATTTTGAAAGTCACTATGAATATTCTAGTTTTTATTCCTTCTCAAAGAAAGTCATCTCTTTCCTTTTCCTCTTTTTTATATTGCATGATATGCACCTTGGTAGCAGGGAATAGAGAGGAGAAATATGTTTCTTTGCTATTAAAATAGAGACTCTCATAAACAATGTGTTTCTATGGCCCTAGTGCCTGTGCATGCACCAGTATATGTGTGTTAACCTCATCAGCGTTTAATCCTTAACTGTACTATAGGAGATTACTTAGTACAGGATTTCTTTTTATAACCTCATAGAAGTGAGTTTTGGAGGAGGAATACTTTTTGTTGTGTTATTTACTGCATGCGGTGCAGCTCAGTAAATAAATTGTACACAGATATAGTTTATTGTATAAAGGAGAACTCTATCCAGAGCAAAGATGACTACACTGGCGGGCTCCGCACTAATCCCTCATGCTTTTTGTATTTGTGCCAAAGTACTTTTGGTAATATTAATTGAGAGGGAACCACATGGTATTTTAAATAGAGTCATGGGAATTTGTCCCATTATACAGCTGAGTAACTGTACAAAACATCCATCAGTAGTGACCACAACATAGAATATTGCATTGTGGCATCAACCCAAGACATTACATTTACCTAATCATTGACTTCACATTTATCTCAATCTATTTCAAGACAAGAAATGAAATGTTTGCTGCAAAATTACATTTCCAGCAATTTCTGATAAAGGAAGGAGATGAACTTTGGAGCAGTTGTTTTCTAAATGGATTTTTAAGACATGTTATATTGGGTCTTGAGTTCATTGATTTGTATTGGACCAAAAGGCACAGGTTGAAAGGGGACAACTCTCCAGTAGAAGAGAGAGTTGGAAGGAGATTGCTTGTTCCCTGAATCAGAGGCATCAAGCCAAATTTAAAAACCTGCTCACAGAGCAAATTTCTTTTGATTCCTTAAAATAAAATTTCAAAACCCTATAAGCACAGTGACATCTTATATCTTTTGGGACATTTTAAAGAGAAAAATGCATTACTTCAGTAGATAGCTCAAAGAATTGGAAATGAGATATAGGACCTTTTACCCCTGGGTTACCATATGATGAATGCCACCCAGGTTTAAAATGATCACAGTTCTTTCCATTGTGTTGCACTGTGGTCATTTAAGGAGTAGTCATAAGATTTCATCAAGATAGAAACCCTTGGATTCCTGGATAGGAGGCTATCATAGATCATTTATTTTGATTTCTGAACCTGAAAAAAAACTATGCTAGTTGTTTGTGAGAATATATTGACTTATCCTAAAGCAGAATAAAAGGCAAAGCTCTCCCCAGCTTAGCATTTAAATTTTATTAATGAAGCACGCAAACATAAAGCCTTTAATTTGTTTTATCCCCAGCTAAAATAACTACAGATTCTCTTTCCATTCACTAAATCAAATCCATTTTTTAATTGCATTAAACTATTTGCTTCAGTATTATCCTGTGGAAATAAAATGCATTAATAAAAACAAAGTTTAATTCTTGTCTCTTAATACCATTAACTGTTTTTCTCATCCTTTTAGCAGATAAAATGTAAATAAGAAGGCAAATAATAATATACAGATAGCATTTTCTCTTCCCTTTTCATAATTTTGGTAGTTATATTTCTCCACCATTAAGGACAATGAGTTTGCTGTTTTTTTGGTTTTGGTTCAGTGCTTCCCTTTGGAATTCAATTTTAAAACATTTATCAACATAAAGCATCCGTACTAATGGGTTGCGTGGAAATTCCAAGCTATTTTGAAGAGAACCTGAGAGGTTCTTGTGCAGTCAATAACCAATCTTATCCCTATCTTGCTTTCAAGCTATTGAATTCAGGGAATGGTTGTGTCCCAGGAATATCTATCTCATCAAGGGATCTTGGTTTTAAGAGCATCTGATGGGACTAATCAGTGATTCTGTGGTCGCCTTCTATTCAAAGTATCAGGTCATGCACTACTCTGGCACAGAGAGTTGCTTATTTTTCTAGAGAAAGAATGTTAGAAAAGAAGTGGTTAAAAAAAAAGAAAAAAAAGAAAGAAAAACAGAAACAAAACAAAAACCTTGCAATGTTCTCCTTTTGAATAAATCCAGGGTTATTCATTTGATTTTGAATTCAAGATGCCATGGTTCAAAAAGTGTTTATTTAAAAATTTTTTTTCCATTTCTCTCTCCAAATTATAGATAAAATAGCTGGCTTTAAAATGGAAAATAAATTGTTATTGGCCATTTCAGACTTGTAAATAATCTACTCAAAGGCTTACAAATGGATGGAATGCAAATTCCTATTTCAAAGAGAACCTGAGAGGTGTTATTTTAATGATTTATGAAGGAAACTGGTGTGACGATATATTCAAAATGCATCTGAGCCTCTCATTTCTTCAGTCTCCAATATTCAGACGTTCTTTCCCTCCTTATCTTTCTTATTCTCTTTCTTCCCTCTATCCCTCTCTCTCATTCTCTCTTTAATGCTCTGAAAGGAAATCAGCATGTTTTTGACTTTTCCATTATTGCTTCAGTTTTGGGAGAAGACTAGATGATAGATATCCAACTGATTGTAAAAATAGAGTTTAAATCTGTGGAGTTACAAGCAGGTTGATATCAATAAATTATATTCCTGAAGAGCGTAAGCACATAGCAAACTAGAGTGCTGAACAACTTTTAGGTGATGGTATTGAATTTCATATTTCATGGTAGAGTCATGAGTTTGAAGCTGGTAAAATTTATAAAGATCATACTCTAATTGAATGTGATGATTTCAATGCATAATTCATCATTTCATATCAAATCTGCATCCCAGAAAACAGTCTGTATCTATGAAAAAACATTATTAATGGGTAAATATGAGATTAGATGATCAGAGACTACATTGTACCACACGAAGCTATCATAAGTGATAACTAATAATATACTATATGCACTATACTTTCTTCTTCTTTGGTTTTGACTGAGATTATGTAGGATGTGTAAAGATATTAATGTCATCTACAAATAAACGTATGGAAATACTTTTTTTAGCATGTTCCATATGTGGAGTTACTTTTGCAGCGATTTTTGTTTTGATATTTTGTTTTCATTTAAATGAGTTTAGCTCTTATCTGTTGGCACTCCACCTTAAATTATCCATGATATTGACTCAGATCCACATTTTACATTGGGTAAGACAAGTCAATGACAATCTACACCCCCCGACCTCTGCCTCAAGATTAGGGTAATTCTCTTTGTGGCTTACATCATCATAATCCTCTCTGGCTCAGAGCTTCTTCTTCAACAGATTAATTTCATGGATCAACTCAGTATCCTATCCATGCTTCCCATTCCACACACACTTGGATGTAAACTGTCCACTCGTGAAACTACACACACAGTCTCACGAGATATTTGTGTGTGCTGCATAGTTTACTTATCAATTTAGGAAATGATAAAAACATCCCCCACATTGTCTATTTCTGATTAAATAATAGCATTTGTTCTAAAAGTAGGTTTTTTTCCTCCCCAAGTTTTCACTGGTAATTATTCATTTGCCATGCTGCTCAAATAATGTCTGCCCTCATGACACCTTTTTGATTGTCTTTCCTTCCTTTACTCTTCTCACTTTTCATGGTGGAGAAATCATTAGGGAAGCAAACAAAAGATTCTATGTATTCCTCATGCAAAGGAATTTAGTACTCCCTCATTTTCCCCTTTCCATCTAGACTGTGACAATGACCCTTTTCTCCATCAAACATGTTTCTAAGCAAGGACAGTTAACCCTCAGGACAACTTCTTATTCTGTTTTTTCAATACTGTAAGTATTTATATAGATAAAATGTGAGACAATGGAATCTGTTACCCATATACAATCCAGTTTGTCAAGATCATATTTTCTTCCAAGAATATAAGAACCTGGTAATCACACTCAGCAATTTGTCACTGGTTGGTCTCTCACCAAATAACATGTAGTTAATTATTATCCTGAAATCAATTTTCTTCCAACCCCAAGTATATGGGAACACCACCAATGGAATTTTTGCTAAATTCACATGTTAGGATGCTGATGACTTCAGTGGTACACTTTTTAAAAATTTGACTCTTATTATGTGCCTACGAAAATATGAGATTTTCGTAGACACTGAGACACTGAGATTATAGCAGTGTAGACAAAAATCACAGAACATCTCTTATAGAGCTCACTAACAGAAAAGTTAGATCTTTCTCAAAGCTGTATCCTTCTGGTGATTTAGCTTCCAGTGTCCTAAAAATTGATGATTTCAGGGCCAGGGAGCTTCAGTTTGAAATCTTGATATAGCTTTTGAATATTTCCCAGCACCAGTTGAATATAAATAAATAATAATACTGCTAAATACACCACTGGTATCAGTACATTACCTGTATGATGAGATTCCCCAAAAGATCACCAAAAAAATATATTGAAGTATAACTAAGTTTATTACACTTTCTGCAGTAAGACAGAACATTTTGAAATAGCTTTAGTAGTGTCTCAGAAGAGGGAATTCAGGAGAGGGTATGTATAGGATTTTTAAAGCCTGGGCTAGGTGATTACATGATGACTCTTCTAAATTGAGAAATTGGTTGGTGTTGATAGAGTTTGTGAGATAATTGCTTTGGATTGGAGAGCAAGTGTCTTTGAGCAAGACTTGAAAAGTCACATTTTATAAGTAAGTTATTTTAGTTGCTTCATAGTTTTCCAGGAGTATGTATTTCATGGAGCAGATAACTAAGTTATTTTTGTTTATTTTCAATATTATTTAGCCTAGGAAAAGTAGTGTATGCCCAATATCAGCCAGGTATAATACAGGACTCAAATTATGTTGTTTCAGGTTTTGGCTCACTTAGGAAACTAACATATTAGAAAGGTGTTAGAACATTTTTAGTGAGGCATATTCGTGAAACTTTTAATTATGATAGATTTTGCCTTTGAGACTTTATTTTGCTATATACTTTAGTGATATAGGACCTAAAGTCAACACCATTTACTTCAATTGGGAAAAAAATATATATATACACACACACATACATATATAATATTGCATAATACATAATATATAAATATGTATAACATATTTATATATTAAACATATATGATTTTCCTTTCTTGTTTTATTTCTTTGCGGGGGGTGGGAATCTTTCCACAGTATTGTACCAAAGATCCTGCAGCCCTACTACTATCAAATTCTTTTCTTTATAATTAATCCTGCATGTTTCATCTATGGCGAGTCATTTCGGAAAAATAAACTCAACATTATTGAATACATTTTTACCTATGTTTTTCCCTCTTTATGAAGTGCCCTTCTTTCTCTGTGTGCCTAGTTTTTTGTTATCCTTCAAGACTCATTACAAGCATTTCATTCTTAGGGAAAATTCTAATGACTTAAGGCAGAATGAATTTTCCCTAATCAAATAATGCATTATAAATAGTTTTGGAAAATTCATAGTTTCCTAAGGAAAAAAAAAAACCTTAACTAAATGATTAATAAACATGAGATACATTTGTTGGTAATACAAATAATGGCAAAAAAAATGTTTTTAAAAATTCATTTGTCACAGATAAAGCAAAGAAGGGATGAGATGGTCTCATAGAAACCAAAGGTAGAAAGCTGCACTGGGATAAATGAAACTAAAAGAAAACCTGTTTCAAAGTGTCAAAAACTGCAGGATAGAAATGTACAATGACAGTGAATTGAACATAAAGTTTAGAAGTTTGAGGTAATAACAAGTTTGTCAAAGTAGCTTAAATGTAAGGGTGGAGATAAAAACAGGATTTAAGGGGGCCGAGGTGTAATTGAGAAGAGAGGAATAATTATAGACCATACTCAAAAGGTTGGGTGTGATAGTGGAGAGAAATTATGTAGAAGGACCCATAGTTAGGGCTGGGACCTCTTTTGCTTTGCAGGATGGGAAAACAACAGATGGAATATTTATAACTTGGGAGGGAAAGAAAGAAGGTAAAATAGTTGTATCAAAATCCAAGAAGATGTAAAATGAGGTAGTAATGAGGTAAAACATGAGTAGTAGTATTATTCTTGAACTGGAAAAGTGGCATAGGTTACAGAGATGGGGAGAAAGAGGGAAAGAATGGCTGCAGATGTAAATAAGTGCCTGAATCAAGATTAATATATATGTGAAGATGGATCTAAGGCAATCAGAGAAAGAAGTGTGTGCTGGCTGAGTAGGAGACTTAAGGGAAGGAGGTCTGGAATAGCAATTGCAGTAATAAAAGCTGCTCATCAAGGATAATTAAAAAGATTGGTAAATTGCTTTGAGAGGTCAACTAAGTTTAGAAACTGAGAATTTATAATGGCAACAGAGTACAAATTTATAATGGCAACAAAGTAAAAATTTCTGTAATTTTTATCAGAAGCTCTTAGAATATGAATTGATTTCAGTTAGAGAAAACCATATTTCAGGATGGAGATCTTTTTGAGGACATTTTTTCATGTGAGACAGAAAATCAAGTGGGAAGAGAGTTAGGATGTTAGTGAAATATACTCAGCCAAAGGGGCTAAATTTGGGTACGTGAGTCAGCTCTCCCGGTGGCAACAAACAGCCCCCAAATCTTAGTGGATAGTGGCAACAAGCTTTTAAGATTTGCTGACAGATCTGCGGATCAGCCTTGGTTAGGCTCTGTTCTACTCTTTGTCTTCTTAAAAGAATCTTCTCTAACATGGCACTTGTCATGGCCAGTGACATCTCATTGGCCAAAGCAAGCCATTTCACATGGTCAAGCCTGACCATGGGATAGGTTAATACACACGTCCTACAGGGAGGCCTGGAAAATGTAAGATATATAAAACTGTTCAGGGAAGGGAGTGGATAATTGGGAAGAATAATAAAATATATCACATTTGAACAGGAGGGATGTGAGGCTTAGTGGTAATTTATGGGTTGAAATAAAATGAAGTGGAAGAGGACCGAAGATTAAAACGGTAATGAGTTTAAAGAGAAGAAAGGACTGAGGCAGCTCAGAGATTTATATTGGATGGTAGCTAAAGTTTCTGACGTAGACAACATTCTAGACCTTTCCACTGATGCTAAGTGGTCTACCTCAGAAACATTAGCTACCATCCAATGAAAGGTCTAGATTGAGGTCTTGATAAAACGTTGCTGAGGTAGTAAAATGGCGGTGGATTTTTTAGGGGTAATTGTGTGACTAGAATTTAGGGTTGTCACCATATGAATGTTGAAAATATCTAATTTAATAATGATCAATAGGGGAAAATAAATCAGTGAAATTCCTGAACCTCCAGGAAAATGGAGGAGTAGCCTGGAGGGGTAAATAAACATCTACATGTAGAGTGGGTGTTGAAGACTTCCAGTTTTCATTTTCTGCAAGTAAGAAGCTTGAAAGTCTCCACTGTCTTAACAACAAATAAAAAGCTAAACAGATTGAAAAATTAACAATTTTTCTTGGATCCTTAAGAGAGGGGAGGACACAGGGCAAACTACTGCCCTGAGAATGGAAAGACAGACCTGCAAATATAGCAGGTCTCACCTTACCAGAAAGCAGAGACTCATGAGCAGAAACTGCTGTGGGAACCAGCGCCAGGAACCAGTACCTGGGTGAGAACACCAGAACTGTAATTGATGAATTGCTGGAAGCTAGGTGTGGACAAATCTGAGAGTTAAAAAATTCATGAGCTAGTGGCATAGTCTTTATTTAAACGATAGTATAGCTATATTTCTCCTTTCTTGAATTGTCTGTATCTCATTATATTTAAGGATGGCAAAATATTTAAGAATTTTATACAGTAAGCTCAATAAATACTTGCTATCAAACAATAAAAAAACAAAATCACAAGGACCCACTGATCAGCATCCCCCCAGTCTTGTGAGGTTTACCACTAGGAGCTCAACGAGATTCCAACAATAAATATCAGAGAAAAATCCCCTCAAACCGCCTGCTGGATGAGGCAAAAAGGAACCATTTTGAAATAAGCCAGAGCACTCAGCTCTTCTCAAAAAGGCTTGCCCTCACGGGAAGCTTGTTAACCAGAGCCTAAATGGCTGGGATATGATCTGAGACTGACTTACCTGGGGAAGGAAGGTACCGAACTCGAAGCCATTCTAGCCATCCTCTCTCACCTAAGGGGAGAGAAAAAAAAAATTAAACATTTGTGAAGTTTAAAGTTCAGAGGCATAGTCTCACTAAGAGAATGAGACCTAATCATAGGACTATAGGACGCTTCCTCTCCCCCCACACATCACCACCACATTACTAAAGAGCTATTTATAACAGTTCCTTTTACCCATTACATCATGTCTGGCTATCAAGTAAAACTTTACAAAATGTACGGAGAGGCAAAAAAACACAAATGTGAAGAGACAGAGCAAGCATCAGAACCAGATGTAGCAGGGATGTTGGAATTATTAGGAATTTAAAACAACTCTGATTAACATGATAAGGGCTCTAATGGATAAAGTAGCATACAAGAGCAAATGAGTAGTATAAGCAGAAAGATGGGAAATCCTAAAGAACAAAAAAAAATGCTAGAAGAAATCCTAGTGTTTTAGGATATGTAAGGGTCAAAAAAGAAGAATAATAATTTGGGAAATTGTTACACACACACACATATATGTGTGTATATATATATGTACACACACATATATATATATATATATCATGGATAGAAAACAACTCAAATGTTAAAGAGGTAGCAAAACCTATTAATTTAGTTTGTTATTTATATTAAATTTGGATCAAGTATAGATTTATTTCCCCTTTACTTTCTGGTTGGCCTAAAATATATGTAAATGGGCATGCTGGAAGGAAGTAGTCATAAAAGTGGGTCTGAGAGAGGACATGCGCTATTTCAAATAGGATGCACAAGGATAACACAAGGGAGTTTAATACAAATGATCACTATAGAGCCAGTCTAAGCCAAGTCTCTCCACTGGAAGAAAACCTGCCTCAGAGAGATATTATTGTTTGAAGTTATTCATAGCAACTTTGAATGTACTCAGGAAATCAAGCAAGTTTTAGAGTTTTTCTCAATATTTTTACTAACATTCTAAGGTTATTTTATATTAAAACGAGTTTCAGCTCTCAGTGTTCTTTTATAAGTTAAGCAAACACTGTAATGTGTATCTTGGAAAACTTCAAAAATCCTTGTCCAAGCTTACGGCTGTCTAGGCAGACTGTGAGCTTTTAACATTGCAAATTACGTAACTTATTTTTTTTAGAGAAAAGATCTTAATAGTATTACAATTCATGGGTGCTGGCTTGGTTCCATTAAGTTTTTACAAAACTTCTTCAAATACTTACTAGTCACATACTCATTAAAAAATCAGTTCCAAACAAGCATCCAAACATAAAAGACACAATAGATATCTGTTGCTGCTTAACAAATCACACCAAAAATTAATGGCGTAAAAAACTTTTTATTATATCATAGTTTCTGTGGCTCAGGCATCCAGGCATGTCTTACATGAGTTCTTTGCTGTAGTCTCTCACAAAGTTGCAACCAAGGCCAGTCTATGGTTTTATCTGATGACTCAACTAGAAAAGGGTCTAATTTCAAGCTCCCTCAGTAGTTCTTGGCAGCATTCAGTTCCTAAGGGTTGTTGGACTGAGGACCTCAGTTCCTCAATGGCTATTGGTCAAAGGCCCTTGCAGTTCATTGCCATGTGGGCATTTCCTACATGGTAGTTTGCTTCATCAACCCTGTAAAGCAAGAAGATAACGGGAAAGTCTGCTAGCAATACAGAAGTAACAATCTTTTATAATACAATCACAGAAATGAGATCCTTCTCCTTTGTCATAGCCTATCAGTGAAAAACAAGTCATATGTTTCACCAACACTCAAAACATGAGTGTTGGTAAGGACATAAGTACTGGGAGGTAGAAATCATTAGGGACCATTTCAGATGCCTGCTTATCACATACCTTTCCTTAATTTTATTTATTTTTTACTTTCTATTTTTAATTTTTTCCAGCTTTATTGAGATATAATTGACATATAACATTGTGCAAGTTCAAAGTATATAATGTTATGACTTGATATGTGTGTATATTGTGAAACGTTTACCACAATAAAGTTGGTTAATACATCCATTGCCTCACACAGTTACAATATTTTTTCTTGTGGTGAGAACATTTTAAGATCTACTCTCTTAGCAACTTTCAAGTGTGCAGTATAGTATTATTAACTAAGTCATCATGCTGTACATCATATCCACATAACTTATCATCTAATAACTGGAAGTTTGTACCCTTTGACCACTTTCACCCATTTATCACCCAACCTCCCCAACACACACACACACACACACACACACACACACACACACACACACCCCTGGCATTTACCAGTCTGCTCTGTTTCTGTAAATTTAGGATTTTTTTTTTAAGATTCCACATATAAATGAAATCATACAGTATTTGTCTTTCTCTGACTTATTGCACTTAGTGTAATGCCCTCAAGGCAATCCATGTTATGGAAAATGGCAGGACTGACTTCTTTTTGTGGTTGAATAATATTCCATTGTATATATACCACATTTTCTTTATCCATTCATCTGTCTGGCACTTTGGTTGTTTCCATGTCTTGGCTATTGTGAATAATGCTGCAATGAACACGGGAGTATGGATATCTTTTTGAGATAATGGTTTTGTTTCCTTTGCATGTATACCCAAAAGTGGAATTGCTAGCTCATATGGTAGTTCTATATTTAATTTTTTGAGGAATCTCCATACTGTTTTCCATAATGGCTGCACCAATTTACATTCACACCAACAATGAACAAGGATTTCCTTTTCTCTACATCCTCACTAGCACTGGTTATCCCTTGACTTTTTGGTAATAGCTATTGTGACATGTGTGGGGTGATATCTCACTGTGGTTTTGATTTGCATTTCCCTGATGATTAATGATGTTGAGCATCTTTTTGTGTACCTGTTGGCCATCTGTACGTCTTTGGAAAAAAAGTTTGTTCAGATCTTTCACCCATTTTTTAATTGGATTGTTTTTGTTTATTTGTTTTATTTTGGTATTGAGTGGTATGAGTTTCTTATGTATTTTGGAGATTAACACCTTATCAGCCATGTGATTTGCAAATATTTTTTCCCGTTTCATAGGTTACATTTTTACTTTATTGCTCATTTATTTTGCTGCGTTTTTTAGTTTAAAAGTTTTTTAGGGCTTCCCTGGTGGCACGGTGGTTGAGGGTCCTCCTGCTGATGCAGGGGACACGGGTTCGTGTCCCTGTCTGGGAGGATCCCACATGCCACGGAGCGGCTGGGCCTGTGAGCCATGGCCGCTGAGCCTGTGCATCCAGAGCCTGTGCTCCGCAGTGGGAGAGGCCACAACAGTGAGAGGCCCACGTACGGCAAAAAAAAAAAAAAGTTTTTTAGTTTGATGTAGCCCTACTTGTTTATTTTTGCTCTTGTTGTTTGTTCTTCTGGTGCCATAACCATAAAATCATCGCCAAGACCAATGTCAAAGAGGTTGTCCCCTCTGTTTTCTTCTGGGAGTTATGTGATTTCAGGTCTTACATTTCAGTCTTTAATCCATTTCATATTTATTTTTGTGAGTGGTCTAAGATAGGGGTCTAGTTTCATTCTCTTGTGTGTGAATATCCATTTTTCCCAATACCATTTATTGAAAAGACTATCCTTTTCCCACTGGGTATTCTTGACACCTTTGCCGAAAATCAGTTGACTGTACATGCATGGGTTTATTTCTGGGCTCTATATTTCTTTCATTGATTAATATGTATGTTTTTATGCTGGTACTAAACTGTTTTGAATACTGTAGCTTGTATATTTTGAAATCAGGAAGTGTGATGCCTATAGGCTTAGTGTAATGCATATAGGTTTATCACCATGATTTTTGTTCAACATACGATGTTATTTAACATTGGCTATGAATAGATCCAGTTTATTAGTACATTTAAAGCAGTCTGTCTTTGGGTTATATATCCTGTATTCCAGAAAAGAATATGTTTCAATAATGATCACTTAGTGTTGAATTGCTTCTTGAACAACTTGGCCTATCACACTAGGCAATCACTGTGAACAGTTTTTCAAAGTTCAGTTTTATTTTATTTTATTTATTTTATTTATTTGAAGAATAGTTGATGCACAATGTTCTTTTAGTTTCTGGTGTACAGCAAAGTGATTCAGTTTTATACATATATAGATATCTATCTATCTATCTATACACACACACACACACACACACATATATATATACATATATATGTATTCTTTTCCATTATGGTTTATTACAGGGTATCGAATATAGTTCCCTGTGCTATACAAAAAGACCTTGTTTCTTACCATTCTATATGTAATAATTTGTATCTGTTAGCCCCAAACTCCCAATCCAACCCTTCCCCACCCCCCTCCCCTTTGGCAACCAGGAGTCTGTTCTCTATGTCTGTGGGTCTGTTTCTGTTTCATAGATTTTTCATTTTGGCATATTTTAGGTTCCACATATAAGTGATATCATTCGGTGTTTGTCTTTTTCTTTCTGACTTATTTCGCTTAGCATGGTAATCTCTAGGTCCAACCATGTAGCTGCAAATGGCATTATTTCATTCATTCCATTGTATATATATACCACATCTTCTTAATCCATTCATCTATTGATAGACATTTAGGTTGTTTCCATGTCATGGCTATTGTAAATAGTGCTGCAATGAACATTGGGGTGCATGTGTCTTTCAAATTATAGTTTTCTCTGGATATTTGCCCAGGAATGGGATTGCTGGATCATATGGCAACTCTATTTTTAGTTTTTTTTTGAGGAACCTCCATACTGTTCTCCATAGTGGCTGCACAAACTTACATTTTTGCCAACAGTGTATGAGGTTTCCATTTTCTCCACACCCTCTCCAGCATTGGTTATTTGCAGACTTTTTAATCATGGCCATTCTGACTGGCGTGAGGTGGTACCTCATTGTAGTTTTGATATGCATTTCTCTAATAATTAGCGATGTTGACCATCTTTTCATATGCCTGTTGACCTGTTGGCCATCGGTATATCTTCTTTGCAGAAATGTCTATTTAGGTCTTCTGTCTATTTGTCAATTGTGTTGTTTGTTTTTTTGTTATTGAGTTGTGTGAGCTATTTGTATATTTTGGAAATTAAGCCCTTGTTGGTTGCATTGTTTGCAAATATTTTCTCCCAGTTTGTAGGTTGTCTTTTCATTTCGTGTATGGTTTCCTTTGCTGTGCAAAAGCTTATAAGTTTGATTAGGTCCCATGTGTTTATTTTTCCTTTTATTTATATTGCCTTGGGAGACTGACCTAAGAAAATATTGGTACAATTTATGTTAGAGAATGTTTTGCCTACGTTCTCTTCAAGGAGTTTTATGGTGTCCTGTCTTATATTTGAGTCCTTAAGCCATTTTGAGTTTATTTTTGTGTATGGTGTGAGAGTGTGTTTTAACTTCACTGATTTACATGAGGTGTCCAACTTTTCCAACACCAGTTGCTGAAGAGACTGTCTTTTCCCCATTGTATATTTTTGCCTCTTTTGTCAAAGATTAATTGATCATAGGTGTGTGGGTTTATTTCTAGGCTCTCTATTCTGTTGAAAGTTCAATTTTAAAATGTGACATGAGGGGCTTCCCTGGTGGCGCAGTGGTTGAGAGTCTGCCTGCCGATGCAGGGGACACGGGTTTGTGTCCCGGTCCGGGAAGATCCCACATGCCGTGGAGCGGCTAGGCCTGTGAGCCATGGCCGCTGAGCCTGTGCGTCTGGATCCTGTGCTCCGCAGTGGGAGAGGCCACAACAGTGAGAGACCCGCATACTGCAAAAAATAAATAAGTAAATAAATAAAATGTGACATGATTTGACAACAGGTTACAAAAAAAAAATGCACAAACAAGCAACTATCATCCAAGAATTTGATCTCTGTTAATTTATTCTGAATAGTCTATTAAATGCTGACATTCCAACTATAATGGACTCCCCTCTTTTTCCAGATACTCCTGAAAATTTCATTGATGTAACTTCTAAAACAATTTCTACTATAACTATTACAAACAATAACAAATACAAGCATTTGCTAGAATCTTACCAAGAACCAGGAACGTTATATACATTATCCTGCTTAATTCATTACGCTAATCTACAATACAACAAATTGTGTAGTGTGAGGATATTAACTGAGAAAAATTAGCTACGGGTCAAGATTGGAACAGATGACTTTGAGAAAACTTTTGTATACTGGAAAAGTCTCTTTTCTAATTCAGAATCCTTTAGATATGGCATTAAAGGTAAGTGCAGAGAATAATTACAATGAAGTACCTTTGTAAAGCCACCATACGTATGAATAGCTCAAAGCACTTTTTATTGCATTACCTGATTAATCTTTGTGGTATCCTACTGAGTGAGGGTGAAAGGAATTTTATTTCTCTTTTATGGATATTTTATAAAATGAAACAAGAACTTTAACTTCCAGGTGCTTTCTCCATAGCATATCTATGACTGCTTGAACTAAAAAGTGGTAGGCAAACTTAGATCTCCTATACAAAATACTTCATTAACTTATTAAATCATACTTTCAGCTAATAGTTTTGAGTGCAGATGTACATTATATGACTATTAAAATGAAGGATCTGAAAGAAACCTACAATCTAACAGACAAAGGTCTTAAATATTTGGGTAAGTGGGCTTAAATTGGGGCTGACATAATAAAAGCTGCAACCTAGCATTTTATTTTATTTTATTTTATTTTTTATTTTTTTATAGATCTCTACTGGAGTATAATTGCTTCACAATACTGTGTTAGTTTCTGTTGTACAACAAAGTGAATCAGCCATATGCATACATATATCCCCATATCCCTTCCCTCTTGAGCTTCCCTCCCACCCTCCTTATCCCACCCCTCTAGGTCATTGCAGAGCACAGAGCTGACCTCCCTGTGCTATGCTGCTGCTTCCCACTAGCTAACTATTTTACATTCGGTAGTGTATATATGTTGCTGCTACTCTCACTTCACCCCAGCTTCCCCCTCCCCCGCCATGTCCTTAGGTCCATTTTCTACGTCTACGTCTTTATTCCTGCCCTGCCACTTGGTTCCTCAGTACCATTTTTTTTTTAGATTCCATATATATGCGTTAGCATATGGTATTTGTTTTTCTGTTTCTGACTTACTTCACTCTATAGGACAGACTCTAAGTCCCTCCAACTCACTACAAATAACTCAATTTCATTTCTTTTTATGGCTGAGTAATATTCCATTGTATATATGTGCCACATCTTCTTTATCCATTCATCTGTCTGTTGACATTTAGGTTGCTTCCATGTCCTGGACTATTGTAAATACTGCTGCAGTGAACATGTGGTACATGTCTCTTTTTGAATTATGGTTTTCTCAGGGTATATGCCCAGTAGTGGGATTGCTGGGTCATATGGTAGTTCTATTTTTAGTTTTGTAAGGAACCTTCATACTGTTCTCCATAATGGTTGTATCAGTTTACATTCCCACCAACAGTGCAAGAGGGTTCTCTTTTCACCACACCCTTTCCAGCATTTATTGTTCCTAGATTTTTTGATAATGGCCATTCTGACCGGCATGAGGTGATACCTCACTGTAGTTTTGATTTGCATTTCTCTAATAATTAGTGATGTTGAGCATCTTTTCATGTGCTTCTTGGCCATCTGTATGTCTTCTTTGGTGAAATGTCTATTTAGGTCTTCTGCCCACTTATTAATTGGGTTGTTTGCTTTTTTGATATTGAGCTCCATGAGCTGTTTGTATATTTCGGAGATTAATTCTCTGTTATTTCATTTGCAAATATTTGTTGCCATTCTGAGGATTGTCTTTTCATCTTGTTTATGGTTTCCTTTGCTGTACAAAAGCTTTTAAGTTTAATTAGGTCCCATTTGTTTATTTTTGTTTTTATTTTCATTACTCTAGGAGATGAGTCAAAAAAGATTTTGCTGTGGTTTATGTTAAGCAATATTTTTTCTATATTTTCTCTAAGCTTTTTATAGTGTCTGGTCTCACATTTAGGTCTTTAATCCATTTGGAGTTTATTTTTGTGTATGGTGTTAGGTAGTTGTTCTAATTTCATTCTTTTACATGTAGCTGTCCGGTTTTCCCAGCACCACTTATTGAAAAGGCTGTCTTTTCTCCATTGTATGTTTTTGCCTCTTTTGTTGTAAATTAGGTGACCATATGTTTGTGGGTCTATCTTCGAGCTTTCTATCCTTTACCATTGATCTATATTTCTGTCTTTGTGCCAGTACCATACTGTCTTGATTACTGTAGCTTTGTAGTATAGTTTGAAGTCAGGGAGCCTGATTCCTCCAGCTCCGTTTTAATTTTTCAAGATCGCTTTGACTATTTGGGGTCTTTTCTGTTTCCATACAAACTGTAAAATTTTTTGTTCTAGTTCTGTGAAGAATGCCATTGGTAGTTTGATAGGGCTTGCATTGAATCTGTAGATTGCTTTGGGTAGTATAGTCATTTTCACATTATTGATTCTTCCAATCTAAGAACATGGTATATTTCTCCATCTGTTTATGTTTGATTTTTTTCATCAGTGTTTTATAGTTTTCTGAGTACAAGTCTTTTGCCTCTTTAGGTAGGTTTATTCCTAAGTATTTTATTCGTTTTTTTGAGATGGTAAATGTGATTGTTTCCTTAATTTCTCTTTCTGATTTTTCATTGTTAGTGTATAGCAGTGCCAGAGATTTCTGTGCGTTAATTTTTTATCCTGCAACCTTACCAAATTCATTGATTAGTTCTAGTAGTTTTCTGGTGACATCTTTAGGGTTTTCTATGTATAGTATCATGTCATCTGCAAAGAGTGACAGTCTTACTTCTTCTTTTCCAATTTGTTTTCCTTTTATTTCTTTTTCTACTCCAATTGCCATGGCTAGGACTTCCAAAACTATGTTGAATAAGAATGGTGAGAGTGGGCATCCTTGTCTTGTTCCTAATCTTAGTGGAAATGCTCTCAGTTTTTCACCATTGAGTATGATGTTTGCTGTGGGTTTGCTATATATCGCCTTTATTATGTTGAGGTAAGTTCCCTCTGTGCTCACTTTCTTTTATTTTTTTAAAATTAATTAATTTGTTTTATTTATTTATTTTCGGCTGTATTTTTTCGGCTGTATTTTCGGCTGTGTTCCCCGCTGCGCGCGTGCTCTCTCTAGTTGCAGTGAGTGGGGGCTACTCTTTGTTGTGGTGCACGGGCCTCTCATTGCACTGGCCTCTCCCGTTGTGGAGCATGAGCTCTAGGCACGTGGGCTTCCGTAGTTGTGTCTCATGGGCTCTAGAGCGCAGGCCCAGCAGTTGTGGCGCACGGGCTGCATTGCTCTGCGTCACGTGGAAACCTCCTGACTAGGGTTTGAACCCCTGTCCCCTGCATTGGCAGGTGGACTCCCAACCACCGCGCCACCAGAGAAGCCCTATGCCCATTTCCTGGAGAGTTTTTATCATAAATGGGTGTTGAATTTTGTCAAAAGCTTTTTCTGCTTCTACTGAGATGATCATATGGTTTTTATTCTTCAATTTGTTAATATGGTATATCACATTGATTTACATATATTGAAGAATCCTTGCACCCCTGGGATAAATCCCACTTGATCATCGTGTATGATCCTTTTAATATGTTGTTGGATTTTGTTCGTTAGTATTTTGTTCAGGGTTTTTGTATCTATGTTCATCAGTGATATTGGTCTATAATTTTCTTTCTTTGTGACATCTCTGTCTGGTTTTCGTATCAGGGTGATGGTGGCTTTGTAGAATGAATCTGGGAGTGTTCCTCCCTCTACAAATTTTTGGAAGAGTTTGAGAAGGATGGGTGTTAGCTCTTTTCTGAATGTTTGGTAGAATTCGCCTGTGAAGCCATCTGGTCCCGGACTTCTGTTTGTTGGAAGATTTTTAATTACAGTTTCAATTTCATTACTTGTGGTAGGTCTGTTTATATTTTCTAATTCTTCCTGGTTCAGTGTTGGAAAATTGTACCTTTCCAAGAATTTGTCCATTTCTTCCAGGTTGTCCATTTTATTGGCATATTGTCGTTTGTAGTAGTCTCTCATGATCCTTTGTATTTCTGCAGCGTCAGTTGTGATTTCTCCTTTTTCATTTCTAATTTTATTGATTTGTGTCCTCTCCATTTTTTTCTTGATGTGCCTGGCTAAGGGTTTATCAATTTTGTTTATCTTCTCAAAGAACCAGTTTTAGTTTCATTGATCTTTGCTATTGTTTTCTTCGTTTCTATATCATTTATTTTTGCTCTGATCTTTATGACTTCTTTCCTTCTACTGACTTTGGGTTTTCTTTTTTCTTCTTTCTCTAGTTGCTTTAGGTTAGGGTTAGATTGTTTATTTGAGATTTTTCTTCTTTCTTGAGGTGACTTGTATTGCTATAAACTTCCCTCTTAGAACTGGTTTTGCTGCATCCCATAGGTTTTGGGTCATCTTGTTTTCATTGTCATTTGTCTCTAGTTACTTTTTTTTTTTTTTTGCAGTACGCGGGCCTCTCACTGTTGTGGCCTCTCCAATTGTGGAGCGCAGGCTCAGCGGCCATGGCTCACGGGCCTAGCCGCTCCGCGGCATGTGGGAGCTTCCTGGACCGGGGCATGAACCCATGTCCCCTGCGTCGGCAGGTGGACTCTCAACCACTGTGCCACCAGGGAAACCCTCTAGGTACTTTTTGATTTCTTCTTTGATATCTTCAGTGATCTCTTGATTATTTAGTAGCACACTGTTTAGCCTCCATGTATTTGTGTTTTTTTAACGTTTTTTTCCTGTAATTGATTTCCAGTCTCATAGCATTGTGGTCAGAAAAGATGTTTGATATTATTTCAATTTTCTTAAATTTTCCGTTGCTTGATTTGTGACCCAAGATGTGATCTATCCTGGAGAATGTTCCATGCGCACTTGTGAAGAAAGTGTATTCTCACTTTTGGGTGGAATGTTCTATAAATATCAATTAAATCTATCTGGTCTATTGTGTCATTTAAAACTTTTGTTTCCTTATTTATTTTCTGTTTGGATGATCTGTCCATTGGTGTAATTGGGGTGTTAAAGTCTCCTACTATTATTGTGTTACTGTCGATTTCTCACTTCATGGTTGTTAGCATTTGCCTTATTGAGGTGCTCCTATGTTAGGTGCATAAACAATTATAATTGTTATATCTTCTTCTTGGATTGATCCCTTGATCATTACATAGTGTCCTTTTTAAATGTTCATTTTTATGAAGTAACTAGGGAAGGAATCTCTGAAGAGCTTTGTGAAAAAGCACTCCCTGGAACTTTGTCTTAACAACCTCTATCCAAGATTTTTTATCTAGACAAGGCTTAAGGAGATTTGGTCTGTTGTCTTAATTCAAGATATATTTAGCAAGCCCCTATAGTGGCCAAGCTGCTGAATATAGAAATAAGTGAGAATGTCTGTTCCTAGAAAATATTCAGTCCCATAGGGAGGATGAAACAAGTACTTAAACATCTGTAGTATGTGGCACATAATAAACATCATTAGAGAGGTGAAACAAGGTGCTATTGAGGTATAAAGGAGAAAGAAAAGTCATGTATTGGCTGCAAATCAAGAGAGATTTCAGAAAGATAACTCTTCCTGTATGACAGGTACACCGGTGAATGAAGCCATTTGTCTGTGTTATACCCATGGTGATTTGAATAAACAGGTTTCAGCATGCTCATATGAGATGGATGTGAGAGGGCATTCCCCCAAAGGAAAACATTTTTTTTAAAAGGCAAGAATAAACATTTACTTTGCAACAATTACTAGTCATGTAATTTACCTTGAGAGCAAATACATGGAAAGAATCTATCACCATCAGGAAAAGATGATTTTGAAGGACTTTTAGTACCAGATTTACTTCTCCTGCATTATATATGTATATATGTATATGTGGTTCATCACAAAGCAATTTATGACTAATATGTTAAATATTATTTTTTATAATGATCCCTTCATAGTATGTAATTGCTTTATTTTATATTGCATTTTCAGTCTTTGTTATCCTAATGATCTGCTAACACCTCACCTTTACTATCAAGGCACTATTTCTTCTGCTTTCAGTTGCACTGTTTACTCTGGAGGCTTCATGCGTAACTTTCACTGTGCGCTTCTCTTCAGTGCCCTCCTGGCTAGTATTTACTTTTCCCTGGGTACCCCATCTTCTTCCTTTTGATTTACTCTTTCAGTTTGCTTGTGTACATCTGCAAGTAACTTCCCAGTTAAAGATGGATAGCAGATAAGATTTCTTATGTTTAATCCTGAACTCATACTTTAAAATTTTATTTTAGTGGACATATAACTCACAGAGAAAATGACTTCCGTTTAAAGCTTTGGAGTCGTTTTCCATTTTCTATTGTCTTTTTTAGTATGCAGTTTTTCTGAGGCAAACTCTGATGCCATTCTTACTTTTGTTCAGTTTTTGTTTTCTATCTTGGTATTTGTTTTTGTGATTGTTTTTTCTTTCCTTTCTGTAAGCTATTTGTTATTTTCTTCATCCCTGTTATATGGAAAAAAAATCACTGAGATTTTAGTTGAAGTCATTGTGTCCATGTGTGTTCCTGTTGTGTGTATGCGTGTGTATACTTAATCCTTTTCTGTGCTTAGGGATCCTGTCAATTTTAAGTCTCCTGTCACTTTTTATTACTGTAAAATTTTCTGCTATTAGTTTCTTATAATCTGTACTATATTTTCTCTTTTCAGGAATTCTATTATTTGTGTATTTGACAACATGGAGTATACCTTTATGTCTCCCAAATTTTTAGTTTCTTGTTTTGCTCTAAATTCTACAAGGTTTCCTTAATTCTTCTGTCACTTTTTCAGCTCTCCTAATTTTCAAGGGGTATTTCTTTTTTTGTAATTTTTTGTTCAGACTTTTCATAGAACCCCATTCTATTTTTTATGAATATAAAATCTAGAATTATTCTAAGTATACCTATTAGATATAGTTTTTTTCTTTTTTTCTCCAGTGTTTGAAATATCATTCTTTCATCTGGGATCAGAGGTTAGCTTTCTTATTTGTGTTGAAAGCTTTTTTCACATGTTTGGTGATCCTTGAATATCCACTCATTTCTAATAGTGGGTGGGACTTTCAGGCTGGCAGACTTAAGCTAGTAATATGCTGGCAGGAATTTAGCTATTATGTAGGTATCCCCAAGCCCATAACATGAAACATGCATGGAGACTCTATAACTGTGACAGGTATCCCATCATTCTGTTTCTTCTAAGACTGTTTGTTCAAACTCTTTAGAGATAACTTATTTTGGATCTGTATGGTTTTCCTTGTAATTGGACTAGAAAGACTGGGTCAAGAGTGGGTGGACCATTGCACTTACATGCACTCAGTACCTCAAGTTCCCACCCCCTCTTCTCATACCTACCTCTGCTGTCACTATATTTCTGGAGTCCAGCATTTCTTGATATTCTTCAGGGCCATTCTACTATATCCTCTGCTACTGTTAACATTTTTTTTTTTTTTTTTTTGCGGTACATGGGCCTCTCACTGTTGTGGCCTCTCCCGTTGTGGAGCACAGGCTCTGGACGCACAGGCTCAGCGGCCATGGCTCATGGGCCCAGCCGCTCTGCGGCATGTGGGATCTTCCCAGACCTGGACACGAACCCGTGTCCCCTGCATCGGCAGGCGGACTCTCAACCACTGCGCCACCAGGGAAGCCCTGTTAACATTTTTTAAACCTTTGTTTTTATCAGTCCATCCATCTCTATTTTTTGTCTTCTAGAGAAGTTTTAGAGTTTCTTACCCACATCCTACATATTACATTCTGTTTATTGATGTATATACTTTTCTGTTTTCTGCTTCACCCTTATTTTAGTGTATTCTTAAGTGGGACAGATTATAAGCATATGTTCTTGATTTGACATCTTAAATCATAAGTTGACACCATTGTTTTTCTTTTTTAATCAGGGAAGTGATTATTATCTGAGATGTGTTTTAGAAAAATAACATAGTAGTGTGCAATATGGATTGGAGTGGGTACAGGGAATATAGATTTTGAGGCTGAGTCTACTCAGTGTGTCAAAAGAGATATAATAAGGATGGGAACAGAGGAAATGGAAAGGTAGAGCTTTTTAGAGTTGAATTTATGGAATCTATCAACTTTATGTGCTTTGGACCAAATTTTGCTGGTCTGTAAGTGCTGGAAGTTAAAGAAAAAGCAACATATCAAATACCATATAAGACAAAATAGAAGAAAAAGCTACATGATTAAAAGTCTGATTTTTTTTTAAAAAATTTTATTGTGAAAAAATATATATTGAAAACTTTATGAACCTGTTAGTAGTTTAACAAATTGTTATAAACTGACCACTTGTTCTAATTACCATGAAAACATAACAAATAAACCTAAAACTTGCAGTCTAAAATATCCGTTATTATGCTTATGAATTCTGTGAGCAAGGAATGTAGACAGGGGCACCAGGAGTTGGCTTTTCTCTTTTATACTGTGTCTGACTTTAGCTAAAAGGCTTGAAGCCTTATTCACTCATGAGCTTGGTGATTAATGTTGGCAGTTGGCTGGATGCCTCAGATCCTTTCCAATAAGACCTCTCCATGCAGTCTCTCCATGAGGTCCCTTTTCATGGGATTATTTGAACTCCCTCACACCATATTAATTGGATTCCAAAGGCAAGTATCCTGACAGAGAGCAAGGCAGAAGCTTTATCCTATTTATGACTTAACTCACTCCGTATACTACTGGTCTAAGCAGTCACAAACACCCGTTTTCTCTTAGGGGTGTTAGTCACAATGGAAGGTCATAGAGGTTAGTGTTTCCATCTGTGGAAAATATCACCCTGATCAAGAATTAAAACATTGCTAACAGGGTATAATCTACTTCTTTATCTTTCTTGATCCCAAATTTTTGCATTGCCTTAGAGGTAATGACTTTCTTGATTTTTATAGTACTTATTTACATTTCTTTAAAATTTTGCTACCTTTTTGTTTATCAATAAATAAATACTTTACCTTTGACTAGCTTTTAGACACTATGTGTATAAATCATACTGCAGTTATTCTTTTGTATCTTGTCTTTTTAAATTAACATTATGTATGTGAGATCCACATTGTTGCATGGAGGTCATTCTGAAGCTTACTGTGTATTAGAGTACATTCAGCTCCAGTATTAACCATAGCTGTCACCTTTTGTTTACTTCTGGGGTACCAGCAAATAATGAGCTCAACATGAGGCACCTGATGGCCCCCAGCGTCCCTCATCTGGATGTGATCTTGGCCTGTGTCCTATATGCAGGGTGTAGGAGACACCGAGCCAAACAGGACTGTATCCCTGAGGCCTCTGCTGGAGCAGGTGGGGCACTAGAAATGGTAGGGGTGGTAGGGACTGGCGGGTCTGAATTGTTGTTCTAGTTGTAAGGTTTTCCATAGGCCAGCCAACACAGCATTGGGTTGCCAGTTTATCTTTTTAGGTTGGGTTCCAGTAGCAATAAAGTCAAACCACATTTGCTTCCTGGTTATCTTTACTGGACCCTTTACAGCAGATTGGGATAGCCTTTTGGCTTCTTAAGCTCCCTCTGTCTCAGGTCTTTCCCACAGCCACCTGTACCTATTCCGGGGATTTGTCAGTTTCCCCCAGATCAGCAATGAATTGTTGCATCATATATATCTTGTTCCACACTGAGCTCAGCATGGATATCAGCATCCCATACCAGCTACTGACGGTGAACTGGAGTAATTTGGCTTTCATTCCTATAGTGAATGTGGCCCAATCAGGGCCTTCGAAGACAGGAGTATGGATGGTCTGTCTCATTCCCAATGCCCTTAGAGTTTGTCATACCTCATCTACAGATTTCGAGGGTCCCACATGCCTGGAAAGATCCCCGGTCATTGGGCCAGGCTGCCTTGTAGGCTAGAATAATCCAATCTGTAAGGGAGAGAGTACATTGAACTCCCTAAATGCCATCCAGGTGCTGCTGGAGGGCAGGGTGTGTGATGATCTTGCTCCTCCTCTGTCTTCTGCCTGGTCAGAGAAATGCCACAGCTCCCTGTATCCCACAGCTGCACTAGCCATACCTGGTACTTTCCCTGGTCTTTTGTTGGAACTTGGCAGCTATATCAGTAAGCTCAGCAAGTATATATTTTCTCATCATGAATGTTTCCTGACTCTTAGGCTGTCCTGCTGGCTGGGGTTGTTTTCTCTGGGCTTTTGCTTTCCTTCGTATTAGGGATCAGATGGCAGGGGGGGCTCCATTTGTTTCACTGTCAATCGCCACAGTATCCTTCTCTGTTCTTCTGACTTTCCCAGAGATTCCACCTCTTAGCATCCCAATCAGGCTTTGTAACAAATGCTCAGACCTTAATCCAAGGCAGTTTGTATCCCCCTAACTTTGCAAACGACACACTTATTATCCTACTCTCCCACTTTGTCTGCCAGCCCTGAAGCTGGCAGAGTAGTGGACAACTTAAAGTCCTTCTCTAACTTCAGCTCTTCCAACTTTCTAACTTGAGCTTTAGCCTCTCATTGGGCATCAGGTGTCCAGCTGAACTGCCCATGGTGAAGGCCAGCCTACTGTTGCAGCCATTGGTTTCCCTCCTTTGCTATAGTGTGCTACGTGCAGTTCCTCAAACAAGTGTATTAAACCAGCTGGCATTTTGGGGGCATCCCCGAATTCACATGGTGACTCATCTAACATTCAGGCCACCTCTCCCCACATAGAGGTCAATAGCCAACTCAGGATTTCACTCCTCAGTTGCCTCTTTCCCAAGACCCATTTCTTTAGGCTCCTGGCTGGCTTACCAATTGTTGGTTCACAACCTCACAAGTTCCCTGGGGGAAATTCAACAATGGCGTGCATATACAAAGAGACCAAAGGAAGAGGCAGACTGCTCCAGATTGATAGGGTGCAGTTTTATTAAGCAAGGGAACTTACATATGAGGCTTGTTTTGGATGGCTGCAAAATGAATTGATCTCTGCACCCACTCGCCAGATTCTTATGAGTTTTATACAGAGGCCTTAATGAGGTTAAGTCACATACATGGGCCAGATGGTCTTAATAACACAGTACTTCCTCAAGGCTGTGTCCTTGAAGTAGCTCCTAGTGCAGGAACAATTTGCAGACTATACATTCCAAGGACAGGGGAAGGGGCAAGGTGCCTCTGTTTGCCCAAGACCAGCTAGAAGGTCATCTGGCAGTCATATCCTCTTGAAGATCTCAATGACCTCCTTCAACAGAGGAGGTCCTAGCAGAGAGATTCCTTCAAGTCTGGAGACTCAGCAAATACCACACTACTGCTCCTGCTTGACAACCAGGTTGGTTTTAAGAACACACAGAATGTGGAGTGTATCCCACTGTCCTTAGAGCCATGTGGCTGGTAAGAAACATTTTCATTTCTGCAACTGAGTGGGATGTGTACACCAGAGACTCTCTCAGGATCTGCCCTCTGACCAAAGAGAGCATCAGGAAGGAGACTGTTCCCCTGAGGAAGGATTTATTTGTGTGCTGTTATCAATCAGTTCAAAACTGGTTAAGGACTAATTTGTTTTATTAAAAAATAAAATCTGAAGTACTCATTATGTCACAAACAGGAAAAAAAAAAAAAATATATATATATCTCCCTACCTAGGAATATTAGCTTGGATTGGTGTTTTCAGCAGAGGACAGGGAGAGGGATTTGGAAACTCACTGTATAGTGTGTAGAATTGTACTTTATCTCCCTATACAGGGACAGATAGTAAATATTTTTGACCTTGTGGAACATATGGTCTCTGTTACAACTACAGTTGACCCTTGAACAATATGGGTTTGAACTGCAGCGGTCCACTTGTACAAGGATTTCTTTTTTTTTCAATAGTAAATAACACAGTACTACACGATCCATGGTTGGTTGACGAGGATCTGTGGATACAGAGGAACTGTGGATACAGGGGGTCAACTATGTTATATGTGGATTTTTGATGGCACAGAATGTCAACACCCCAACCCCTGTGTTGTTCAAGGGTCAGCTGTACTCAATTCCACAGATAAGCAGCCATAGACAATATGTAAAAGAATTGGTGTAGCTATGTTTCATTAGTTATTTACAAAATCAGTGTAGGATAGGTGTGACCAGCAGGTTGTAGTTCTCTGACTTGTGATCTACAGTATAAAGCTCAAATTTTCTGAATAATGAGAGAGAAATAGTGTATGGAATGTAGATGGAAGGTTAACTTCTTTTCCACATCCCACTCAAAATCTGAATTTTAACCTCAAACTCACTACCACTCTCCTACACTTCCTGAGCCTCTCTGAGATTCTGCAAGAAAATTTGTTTACGTCCTATCAGTTTATGCCCATGTAGGAACTTAAGTATTCTCAAAAGTTCTCAGAAGTTATTTGTTCTGAAAAGTCAGTAATTTCTCATATACCTGTTTTCAGTCTTTGCAAAAGGTAAAGGATACACAACAGACTACTTTTATTGACTCTTTTTTATTTTATCTCTTGCCTTTACCCTTTTGAGTTTGCACTTTATACCTGTGCTGTATTTTATTAGAGTAATCAGAAAGAAGTAGAAGGAAAAGCACATCTTGTCTTCTGCCAGAAGCTGACCTCCTCCTCTCTGAATCCAGATTTCTACTGGATAACTTCCGCAACTTTCAAGTGTTAGTTTTAGTGTAGTAATAGCTATTCAATGATAATCTAATCTCTTTATGAAGCACTTTTTTTTTAAAGTGAAATTGTATTGAGTGCACGGTGAGCGTGACATTTGGCAACTATTTATTTGTTGTAACTGAATCATGAATGTTGACATTGCCCCTAATCCAGAAGATTTTCTTAATCTTTTCTTCTTTTAGAATGGAATAAATATAGCAAACGTGAATAATAACTAGAGATTGAGGCCTGTGTGGCTTTTTTTCTACCTAGTTAAAGAAGATAAATTATTATAGCTACACTAGATTTTGCAAAGGCATGTGTTAATAATCAAACCAATTTGACTCAATTTGATAACTACTACTGTAATAAACAATGGACTGTTCCAATTAATTTTTTTTGGTATCGCTTACACCATGATATTTTTTGACTTAATTTTTAAAATAAAATATTTCAGATTGTTCACCTTGGTTATCATCTGGATATAATCTAAGTTTATATAATGAAGGTTGTATATTAATTCTACTATAATAATCAGTTGTTTAATTTTTCAATACCTTTGCATCTTATAACTTTGTCAGTAGGCTTCTTACCACCAAAGAATATTAAAGAGAAACTAAGACTGAAAATAAGATCCTCTAATTTTTTTTACTTCCCTCTAATAAGAACAGTAGGATGATATTTCAGAATATGAACAAGTACCAAAGTTTAACTCTCCACAGGAGTTTATGTACATCTTGAGGGTTTGTTTTTCCATTTTAGAGCAATAAGATAAATTGTATAAATCAAGTTTAATCCAGTCTATTTCCCATCTTCACTGGTGTAAACTAGGGTGACATAATGTGTCTAGTTTTATTCTATCCATTTTATTCTGCTATATGGGGAAGAAACCTTACATTAAGGTATATTTATGATCTAAAAGGAACTTTTCCATCTCAGCAAGCTGTAGGGGCTGATAAGTCCTTCAGCTGGTCACCCATAAACGATCGTGCAGTGACAAGTTTTCTCTCACTTCGATATTCTGTAGCAATCTGCACAGAAGCCAGTGCACTATAGAAAGACCTGAGAAATGGTAAGCTCAGTCATAAGACCAATTGCTCTCATGGTAAGAATCTGAATAGAGACCCTAAGTCTAAAATCATTGAATTTTATCTTGGTAGCACACACATACATTGATGCATGATTTACTGACCTGCAGTATAAACTAGACATTATACCATATTCTTATTTTCCTTATGAAGAGCCTAGGGCCCAGTAAATCTCCTGAGTTATTATACACATTTCTAAGAAATGTGTTCATTGTTTTCTGTAAAATTAAGCCTAGAGTGTAGGCAGAAGATAATTGTATCCCATACAATATTACTCCCAACCAAAGAGGTAATCTTAGAGGAAAAATATTAAGGTAATTAGTTCACTCTCTAAGTTTCAGAGGTTTAATCACTGTGTATCCATCCTATCAAGCAGAAATGGTTGACCTTATAGAATAGTGGATTGACCTACTAAAAGTTATATTGGGTGGGCCAAAAGTTTGTTCATTTTTTTCTGTAAGATGGCTCTAGTAGCACTTAGTTGTCTTTAACTTCATTTAAAAAAATTTTGTTAGAGTGTATGTGACAGCTGTCATATCAGCGTGCATTGAAAAAAAAGGCCTATCAAAATTGGTGAATTTTTGTGTAGCCATTTTAATATTGAAGATGGAAGGAAAAAAGCAACATTTTTGGCATATTATGCTTTATTATTTCAAGAAAGGTAAAAACTCAACTGAAGCACAAAAAAGGTTTGTGCAGGGTATGGAGAAGGTGCTGTGACTGATCGAACATGTCAAAAGTGGTTTGTGACATTTCATGCTGGAGATTTCTTGCTGGACGATGCTCCATGGTTAGGTAGACCAGTTGAAGTTGATAGCTATCAAATCGAGACATTAATTGAGAACAATTAACGTTATACCATGTGGCGGGAGATAGCCGACGTACTCAAAATATCCAAATCAAGCATTGAAAATCATTTGCACCAGCTTGGCTGTGTTAGTCGCTTTGATGTTTTGGTTCCACATAAGTTAAGCAAAAAAAAGCTTCCTGACTGTATTTCCTCATGCAATTCTCTACTTAAATATAATGAAAACGTTCTGTTTTTAAAACAAATTGTGATGGGTGATGAAAAGTGGATACTGTACAATAATGTGGAACAGAAGAGATCGTGGGGCAAGCTAAATGAACCACCACCAAGCACACCAAAGGCCAGTCTTCATCCAAAGAAGGTGATGTTGTGTATTGTATATGGTGGGATTGGAAGGGAGTCCTCTCTTATGAGCTCCTTCCAGAAAACCAAATGATTAAGTCCAACAAGTACTGCTCCCAATTAGACCAAGTGAAAGCAGCCCTCAACAAAAATCATCCGGAATTAGTCAACAGAAAACACAGTCTTCCATCAGGATAATGCAAGACCGCATGCTTCTTTGATGACCAGGGAAGAACCGTTACAGCTTGGCTGGGAAGTTCTGATTCATCCACCTCATTCACCAGACATTGCACCTTGGGATTTCCATTTATTTCAGTCTTTACAAAATTCTCTTAATGGAAGAATTTTCAGTTCCCTGGAAGACTGTAAAAGGCACCTGGAACAGCTCAAAAAGATAAAAAGTTTTGGGAAGCTGGAATTATGAAGTTGACTGAAAAATGGCAGAAGGTAGTGGAGCAAAAGGATGGCTATGTTGTTCAATAAGCTTCTTGGTGAAAATGAAAAATGTGTATTTTATTTTTATTTAAAAACCAAAGGCACTTTTTGGCCAACCCAATATTAATATGCTTACTGAGGGTGGAGGAATGTCCTACAAATTCAGTGTATGCTTTGAGCCAGCAACCAGTAAATAGTTTTTCTCCTCTTAGTGTAAAGTATGAGTCCAGAAACCAAGGATAAATGTGGGAGTGGCTCTCTATTGATTCTAATTATCACCAATGTTGCTTTCCATCTTCACAGGGTTAAATACTGTTGGTCTAAAAATTTTACTTTTCAAAGAATAATATATCCACTAATATAAACAGTGTTTTCACCAGACTGCACACTGAGACGACCACCTGATCCCTTATGACGTTGAACTAATGCAGAGGTACAATGTACTCCAGTACTCTAACATTAGTTTAGTTTAGTTTAAAACGTATCTTCATTTACCCCTCCTGATCTACTCTTCAATATCCCTACTCTTCACTCTGTTCTGGGATGCTGAATGGTATAAACCACATCAATAATCTCTGATTTCAGGGTGGTTTCAGCCAATAGAGGAGTCCTGGCAGAAGATCCAAAGGTTGGAGAGAGTGAGGTCAGGGTATTTGTGTCCCAGAACTCTCCCTTTAAGATTGCCTCGTGCTAACTACTCCCCTGTAATAAAGGTCACTACTTCTTTGGAGATAGGTGATCCTACAGATCCTTTTCAGTTTATATTCATTACATTCCTTTGTCCTCTTGGCATGAGCATGGTAATAGCTCAATTGCAATTGAACCACAGGTTAATGTACTATTTTACTTGGAGTTGCCAAGCAAGGGTAAGCATGTCTTCATTTGTTTAAGGATACTTTGTTGAAATGTGGTTACATCATAGTATTGAAGAATGCTGATACTGTAATTGTTATTTGGAAGGTAGTGTTATTTGGGATGTAAATATGGATAGAAGGAGCTGGAGGGATGCTTGTAGCCAAGGAGGTGGAATGTGCCTGATTGTCTCTTGGCAGCTGGGCAGCAAAGTCCCTCTTCTGCACTCTCTACATTATCACAAATAACGAAAGATTGAGAATTATGTTGTCAGAGCCCTTGCCAGCAAGAATCTAGGTTAGATTCTGCAGGATATTCATTTGAGATTTGGAAGGCAGGAAAGAAGCAAAAACCATGTAAGAGTAACCTCGAGCAGTGGCAAGCATGCTCCCGAGCACTGGTGGACGTGCATCTTATGGGAGCTTCCTGGAGATTACCTGCTTTAGTTCTGTGAGTTGCTCTGACCTAACTGGTGGTTTTCTTGTGGTTACTAAAACTCCCCAATTTCATCAAAACCAGGTGGATCAACCTTCCTGATCATCATTTTCTGGTCCTTCCAACATTTTTGGAAGCATCTAATTCTCTCGATTATATTTTTTTTCTGTGTGGAAGGCATAGAGTAGTTTCTATTTTCCTGAATATTCCTGATTAATACAGCTGATATATATTTCCTTTTACTATGTATACACATATATTTATATATACATGTATGTGTGTGTGTGTGTGTGTGTATATATATATATATATATATATATATAAAACCAGAATAAAGGCACTAAGGAAGATGAATTATTTATACTTTCAATTAATTCATGGTATGCTGTGAATAGAGAAATAAATTATAATGCCATGTTAGAAGTATGTCTAGGCTCTGTGACTGACTAGAAGATAAGACTAGTGTCAACTGAAAAAAATGCACTATGTGAGAGTTGTGAGTTAAGTTTTATTTGGGGCAAAATGAGGGCTATAGCCCAGGTGATAGCATTTCAGATAGCTCTGAGAAACTGCTCCTTGGCAATAGTCCTCATTTTGCCCCAAATAAAAATTAACTCACAACTCTCACATTGTGCATTTTTTTTAGTCGACGACACCAGTTAGAATACTCCAGTTAAGAAGTATCAGGGAGGGTTCACTCCAGGTGAGTTTAAGCTAAGTCTTACTGTATGACTAAGAATTAATCAATTGAACAAGAACTAAAGAGAGCCTCAGTAGAGGAACACTATGAGAAGTGTGGCACTGAAGGAAGAGGAGCCTAATGTGTGAGAACTACGTGCATTTTGATGTTGCAGGAACATTTTAGAGTGGTGAGAGATGATGCTGGGCCTAGGTCATGTAAAGATGTGTTGCCATTTTAAAGCTCTTGGAGTTTGTCCTACATGTAATGTGAAACTAAAACTGGAAGTTTTCCAGCTGGAAATGAAATAGATGGATTCAAGGCTCATGAATTAAGCATCATCACAGGTTTTTCTTATAAGCATGTCAGCAAATTATATCTCGCTATTGTTATAATTTTATTAAAAAAATCACTACCTATAGGACATGTTGATTGTCCCTTAAAATATTGCAGATTAATTTCTGTATGAGTAAAGGGCTCCTTCCCTAACTATACTATAAATTAAGAACTGACTGTAGTTATGAAATATGATGGCAGCACTTAGACTTTTCATTGGTTAAATAAATTTAAGTTCTGTTTTTAAACTTTTGCTCTACTTGGCCATTCATCACAATTATAACAAAACATTCAGAAGAGAAACAGTTCTAACTTGAAAGCTCTCACAGGATACTAAGTTACAATTCTAGACATTCAATCTAATTTGGTTCATGAAGTCACTGTGAAGACTTTCTTAATCATTTAAATAGTTATATATCATAAGCAAACATTATTCTTTGATTTTTATTCTTTTCACTCATGCAGACAGAAGTAGTCTATTTTTCACAGAATATCTAAGAGGTAAAATAAAATCTTAAGGCTTTAATTTTCTTTTTTGAAAATTTGTACATGAGTGGGTAGAAACACATCGTTGATTTTTCTATTAACTTTTTAAGTTGAATAAGCACATAGGTTTAAAGGAAGAATATTTAAAATACTGATATCAAATTCCCAAAATACATTTCTACACTAAAACTTATTTAAAAATCACTGGCTATTGTTACCTGGTTACTTAGAAAGTGATCTATGAATATTTCATAAATACTATTTAGTTTAGTTTTATTACTTACCCCATTCATAAAATTTCATTTCCAAAAGAGATATGTAATTCAGTATTTATGCAAATTCATACTGATCCAATTTTTATTAGTTGGAGAAGTTTTATATTAAATTTCACTTAGTTTTCTATAATAACTACATATAACATTAAATTTATTTATTTGGATAGCTGGTTCAAGGTGTTAGCAAAAAGCATATGGGAGGCATTTGACACCTAGTATCATGTATGAGAGGTTGTTAATTAAGTCATATCAAAAATACAAACATGATTTTAATTTTGAAGAATCCGGTGTTATATTCTCTTTGGAATCAATTTATGCATGAACGTACTAGAAAAATAATTGCATTGTGTAGATTAAGAGATTGAAGCAAAAATCATCCATATGAAAATATCTTCAGGATAAGCATTATAATTCTTCTGCTTGACAACATAAAGATTAGGCCAAAACTTGGCCATCATCCTGCTAATATGTCTCACTATAATTTATAGCTCTATCTAGGCCAGTGAGTTGAATAGATAGATGTCATCTATCTAGTAAAACAGAGCCAGCATTAAGAACACTGTTATATTTGGAATACTATTTTCAAAATTAAATTTTCTAAACTCATTCTCGGCAAGCCCTTACTTTTCTTGGAAGCAGGCAAAAGTGGTTATGTATTAGCATGAGAGTGAAAGTGGAATGCAGAAATGAAGGTCTTTGCAGAGAACAATCAATAGAAATGAGGTAACTGAATGAAAATCAAGGGTTTAAGCTATCAATTCATCAGTAGATTTCCCTTGGTAGTCATGGAATTTAAAGTTTTGACCTTCAATATAAATTGTTCCAAATTGAGAGTTAACTGAGATCCTATTAGGAAAAAGTTCATTATACTGTCTCTGTGTATATTAAAAACATACACGTGCACAAACTAACAATATCTTAATAACCTAGTTACATGAACAACTAACACAACTAACTTGGATATAATATTATGTAATTTTGTTTTATCAGTAAAATAAAGGGCCAAAATTGATATAAGGAAAAACACAAATCAAACTTTAGATTTGTTTTTATGTGGAGTAATAATATAACTCCCTTTGCCTTTCAAGCCAGTACAATATCATCTTTAACTTTATAAGGAAAGTGTTTGATTTTCTACAAATATTTTCTACAATTGAGTCAAACTACCTTTTCAATTTACTTTTTTATGTCTTATCCTAGTTTACCTCATGTTACTTACAGAACATTCTTAGAAGAGTTTCTCTAATTAAATAAATCTTATTGAAATAATTTCATTTGGGGGAATAGGCCCTTCCTTCTTCCTGAAAGCACTGTATTTACTCAAATATCTAATGTGCATCTAATTTGTGGAATGAAATATAAGATGATATTTCTGCCACACAAATATTTCTCTAATCTGGCTGTCATAGTCAGATATAGCAGTTCTACAATCTAAAGATTTAGAAGCAGCAATTTAAGAGGTGCAAACTGATGAATTAAATGTCCACATTACTATGTTTTGCACATATTTAACTATTTTGTCAAGATCTTAGAAATATCACTACGAAAATATATCATCGATGGGATTTCTGGTAAATGGTCAATCTGACCTACATGTTAGCGCTCATGGCTCAGGTATTTCCTAGCCCAATTTATCAGGAAATACATGTAGATAAAATAAAACTATGCTATAAAATTGGACATACTCAGTCAATATTATTAAGCATCCAACTATGTATCTTATTATAATTAATAGTTACTTTCAGAAATTTTGAGAGCCAAATGTGATCTGATGACTCAAAGCACAAGTATAATATTTTTGAACACAGAGATGAAAACACTAAGAAGTTAGTAGAAAATTTTAAAAAAGTAACATTTCTGGAGCTGATAAAATTTACTGTGGTAGAGGCTTTCACGTGATACACCTGACACGTAATTATAAAGAAAATTCCATACAACATAAAGAAATGCAGTTGAAAGTCAAATTTTTTAAAAGTTTGATGGCTCAAACTATAATATAGAACAATAATAAATACATATGTTTCTATATGTTTGACATAACCATAATTATGTTTAAAAACTGAAAATGATAGATTCTGATGTGAATTTCTAGTTTTCTGTCATTTTACATAAATTATTTAAAACACTCACATAGGAGTAGCGAGGAAATGGCATTTCTTCAGTTTAGGTCTTCTGTGTTCTGTTCATCAACTTCTGAGAGTCCTGAACTGTTGTGTATAGTATCCTTCATACATGTCTGGTTCATTGTTGAGTCCCCAGGATTTGATAGGAAACCTGGAATATAGACTGCACTTAATAAATATGGCTGAGTGACAAATTCAAATTTGGAAGTGGGTGCCACTTTTCATGTTGAAAGTAGCATAGTCTCAGTCATTAGATCCATAATTATTCAAAATGTATTAAATAACTTGGAGTTTATATCTGATATTTCTAAGGAATTTTAGTTAATCTCTGCAAAATGCATGTCACTACCTACTCAATGTATAGGTTACGATTGTATTTTCTTTTTGCAAGGAATTAAGGTAAATGAGTTTAAATATGTGATATTCTTTGGCCAGAGCTTGGCAAATATTTTAATTGCTGCTTTTTACTAATTGCCTTTGACCTGAGCATGCTGGATCCTATGTTTGTGCACAGTGATGAAGGAGCAGAGAGTTGCTTTACTTTTTGTTTGTTTTGGTAAGAAAGAGTAAGTTCCTCAATGGGGTCTTAGCAGAAAATGGATCGACCACTCAGTAAAAACATGAATTCTATGAAACTTTTATTTTGCTCATTGAAGTCAATATTTTTGATTTTGCTTTTGCTTTTTAGTGTAAAAATGGTTGCTGCTGCATTGTATTGAGCAACTGGTACATTAAATCACACCAGTGATGGGCATCTTGTATAGAATGAAGACTTACCCTCCCAGGAAGGGATTCTTATACTAACCAATTATTCCTGCCATGGCATCAGTTACCAATTCATTCTCTAACAGCATTATAGTGCAGGACTCAGGGTAGCAGTCCATATTATAACCTTTTTGGTTACTTTGAAATACTCTTATCTGCTTCAGATAAATTAGTCTTGATTCTATTTGGAGGAAAAAAGTGGAGTTTATGGAATCTCAAGCTCATTCCCATCTTGTCATTCTATGATAAATCATGTTGGTTACAAAGCCAATTGTCCTCTGGGGGAAAATATAAAATTGCTCTACAAATATATCTGAACCATGCATCTCTTGCTTCCAATAAATGTTTGCTTTTTTTTCTTTTTTTTTTTTTAAATGTTTGCTTTTTAAACTCAGTCTCAATGTAGATGTTTTTCAGAGGTGCAAAGCAACCTATATGTGTTAGTTTTGTAAAAACTTATTCATTTAGTAATATACATTAAGTGGTATAACTAGGGCATTAAAAAAACCCTTCATATTCTTTCTTAATCAGAGCCTTCAGTCTCAGCCAATATATTTGGAATTGAACCCTGTAAATTTTTTCGAACCCTGTAGTTTTAACCTGTTTCTTTTATCCTGACTGCTTTAGAAGAAAATGAGACTCTTGCTCTGACAACCACCTTACCAAATTAAAACAACAACAACAACAGACCTCAGGCTTTGATTCTCTTTATGTAAATAAGAACACCAATTAGTAACTTTAACTGATCTGGCTCAGTTGTAAGCCATGGCTAATGTGCTCTAAAATTACCATAGTTGGAGTTAAAGATATTGTAATTCTATAAATAAAAAGGAAATAGTCTTACCTATGCTGATTTTCTAATATCTATGTAGGCAGTGCTTTAGTTTGGGACTGACAAATATATATATTTCTACCCTAGTTTCAATACCCTGGGTGTGTGATTTATAATAATTTTTGTGGGAATTAACTTAAAATACTCTAAATTGCCTGGCATACATTTTTTTTAATATTTTACTCAGAAAACCATAGTTGTTATTGTTGTTCCCAATTATTGAAGCCATTCTCTTCCACTGTAGCCACAATGATTGCAACAAGAAACTATTAAAATGACATGTGTTTTCTATTTTTGCAGTGGAGCAACTGTCACTAAGAATAATGTCTATGAAATACAAAGTACAGTCAATGCTCTCAGTAAATCTATAATCCAGTCATGACACAAGTAAATATCTGTATGTCAAGTGACACAGGAAACAACCAACACAGAGTCTAAGAGACGGGATCTTTGTGAACCTGAAGAGTAAGATAATAATAATAACTAACATTGAGGACTCTCTCTATATTACCATACTTTAAAGACCCAAGGAAATAAAGCTGAAATATTAGTTCTCAATTTACAGAAATGGAAATTGAGGCTTAGGAAAGCTAATTGTCTTATCCAGAGTCCCTCAGTCACTGAGCAAGATTTGGAATACAGGGAGTCCAATTTAAGAGCTTATGTTCTTAATAATCACAAAATAGAACTGTTTTTTGGTTCAAGATTTTTAGGCAACAAAGGTGGCTTCAAGAGCCAGAACTAAGCAATAGTATGCTTGAACATGTGTTATTGTGGGAACAGTGAAGTCTCATCCAGTGACAGGGGAGATTTTAGATTGGGTTACTCGAGATGGGAATGGTAGAAGCAGCCTGAAGACACCTTTGAATTCAGATAACAGAAGAATTTGTTTGAGCCTCAGCCAAAAATATGCACACAAGTATATACCGTTTCAGAAATTCTAATTGAAAGTATACAGAATTATTTTGTTTATCCAGTACTTTGACATCATCTTTCTCTTATTCAAAATTAGCTGAAAATATCCGTCATTCACTGTTATTCATTCCATATTGCCATAATAGTGCTAGAGCTTACTTATATAGAACCTAGGTTCAGTAAAAACTGACCTATTATATTGATAACTGATAATCATAATGATTACTCTGAGGCAAAGTAATATCATAAACCTGTGGAAAAGATTTTATAACTTAGCAATGTGCTATTTTTTAAAAAACTGGATTCCATTGGTAGCATATTGCATGCAACTTGTAATAATACCATTTAAAATTGATATTCTAAACATACCATTTCCAGACATGTTAACTATAGTTTTTTTTTTGTTGTTGGGATGATAAAAGAGTTTGAGTGGAGAAGGAAGGTCCTTCATATTACTATTATTTTCTTGATATCATACAGTATAGTGGGTGATGTTAATGTAAATAGTATAGATGTAGAAAGTTCAGACAGGGGTTTTCAAAGAAATAATAACCTTGAGTTACACTCTGGATGCCCTCAATATTTAATATAACCATATGTAAGTTGAAAATATATTAACTGTATATTTTAAGTGTATAGTGATTTCATTTTCATGAACTATTCTTGTATTGCCTTTTGACATCAGTGATTTTGGTTATATATAATCAACAATACACTCAGCTAGTCTATTGTTCAGGCAACAGAGAGAGGGAGGGGGAAGGAGAG